>NW_004524755.1:647764-684897 GCF_000260255.1 Octodon degus | reverse complement strand
TTTTTTTGTACCAGGGATTGAACTCAGGGCCTTGTGCTTGCCAGTTAACAACTGTTTTTTTCTTTTTCTTTTTCTTTTTTTATGCTTTTTTTTTTTAAACAATAGTGTTAAAGGTAGAAAAAAGGGCCGATTCTTTGTTGGATACCTTGGGTTGTAAGCCAAGAGAAATGTGTGATCCTTATTTTTTAAAAAATTGCTAAAATCCATTGTGCAGGAGTCTTGAATACACTGAAATATTCTAGACTTCACATTTTGTGTAATAAGAATCATATCACCTGGCCCCTAGCACCTATTTATTATTCTGTATTTGATATAAAATTTTGTTTTAAACTCATAGTGCCAAATTCACATTCCTATTGTCCTTGCATATGCAGGCTTCATAGCCCTGCGTCATTCAGATGACTAAGTAAATCCATGTTCTCTAGGTAGGATGTAGTATGATTCTGAAATCGAAGCGTTTGTAGTGGATTTGGGCTCATTGAACTTTGTTAAGCAGTTAAATAACAGCAAGAAAGGGGTGTGGGGGACAACAGAAGACAGAATTTGTCCTGCCAGAGATAACAAACATGTAAGTAACTTGGGTGGAAAAAATATCTATTTCATTTGAAGGAAACATACATTTGGGGATTCTGCACATAACCTTGGAAAATATGAATGTTGTCTGGAATTATAAGCACACATTTTCATCCACAGTCACAATGACACCAAATAAGGGGAAAACATGGATTTTTTTGGTGCTATAATAAATTGGTTTTACAAATTACAGCGTTACTATATTAGGGAAAGAGTACTCAGACTTTTCAGCCAATGCAGAAATAACTCCAGAATCAATCAAAATGATGACAAAACGAATATTGTGCAGAGATTTGCATGTTTGTCAATAGATGAATACTTTGTCTAGTCAGAATTATTTTTAACCTTCTCAACTTGCCAATTTGATGATATTTTTGTTTTTAGAGTTCAAGGAATTTCAAGAAATCTGACCCAGCCATCTCATTTTTTAAATAAAACAGAATTTTGTTCTATATTTTAGTTTGGAAATTTATGACTTAAGAAAAACTGTATTTTTGCTCTATGCCAAATTTTTAAATTGGTTTGTTTTACTTGAATATTGAAATTTAATAAATCTCATTTTTTTCAGTGTAGGGACTAAATGTTAAAAAATACAAAACCTTATCAAATCCATCTGTAGTCAATATTTTTCGGTTGATTATAATGTTCTCTTATTTTGTTGAGTTTTCTGACAGCTGTTGCATTATCTGCCCATTTCTTGAACTGCCTATTCATTCAGCAATGTTTTTGTGATGTATAAGTGTAAATCATAAAATATTTTGCATATTTAAATAGAAATGAAATGCCAACTAATAGGGTATTGTTTATTTTTCTTTTTTGTATTTTCAGGGAAGGGAGGGTTTTTTTTCTTGTACAGCAATGAGTTTAATTTTTTTTCTGTATATTTATATTGGAGATTTATTATGAAAACAAATCATCGAGTTTTTTTTTATAACCAGCAATAAATGTTCCTTACGTATTTTGTATCATAAGGAGGCTCTTTCAAAATGTGCCACTGTGTCCATATGTCTGTAAAGATTCCTGGGAGGATTATCTGACCTCTTGGTGCCAGTTTCTCTGCCTCTTCTTGGTTGCACCTAGTTAGCCCTTCGGCATTTGTACAGTTTGCACAGGACCTACCTTTTGAGCTCTACCTTGGCTCAAAACGTGTGCATTGAGTCTGGATATTTTTTCATTGATTTAACCTCAGCTGTGATGTGCGCCTGCACGCGTTTGATACCTACCATCTGACAAATGTCCATATTTCTGGACTTGCATCTTCTCTTTTCATAACTCTTGCATTTGCATGGGTCCCACATCAGAGATAAGAGGAAGAGCGTTGATAATTGGATGTAATTAGCCTTTCATTATTCTAGTTTTTGAAGTTAAAGTTTGTTAGTGTCCTAGCCTTAGGGGATTTATGATCTCTTATAATTTGCTATTTTATGTTCCTTATTGGGTTTCTCCATTTTTGATCACTGTATAAAAAAATTGAAAGCAGATAACTGTAGGACTTAGCTTATCTGTGACTATATTTTGGGCTATCAAGAAAGAAAATGGGCTCAAATCTGCTACATCATTGTTAAAGGCGTGATTTTTATATTCCCAGATAACTCCATTCCAGCTCACTGAAGCTGTATACATGCCTGTGTTTCCCATGTAATTAAGCAGCAGAGGACTGCTTGATGGGGAAAAGGTGGGTTTGACCACCCTTGGTGAACATCGAGTTGTGGGGAATTTCCAGCATGGAAGCACATGATCAGTTGTCAATTTTAGAAGCTTCTTCTGCTGGTAGTGAGGAAGGTATGCTGAAAAGGCCAGTAGGGGAGGTCCAGAAGCGAACAGATTCCCTAGAAGGCCTGAGTAGGGCGATGGTGTAGAGTCAGCAAAGGCTAATTGAAGAGGTGAAGTCACCTAGAGTTGGTGAATATTGCATTGCATGTGAGAGAGGAAAAAAAAGAAAAACAAAGGAAAATTACTTTCTATTCTGGCAGTGGGTGACAGTATGAAAAAGTTGTGCAGTTTAGAGGTAGAAAAGGAATAGCATGTTTTTGTTGTTTATTTTTGGAGGGGATTAATGGGACACAGATTGAAAATAATGAAGACTTTAATGAGCACTTGGAATTTCACGTGTTTGAGATCAGGCTTTAAAAATGGTTTCGGAGGTATTTTTGAGTTGGTTACAAAGATTTGAAAATTAGAAGTGGAAGTCCACTCTTTGAGAAACAGTAGTTAAAAGATAGTGCCCTAAAACAAGATCTGTGGATGCGCTCACACGTACGTACACACACCCATGCACACACACCCAGATTGAGTTTGTTTCGTTCACATGCATGACGTTAAGGCTTCCTTAAAATTTTCAAACATACATCGCAGAACTGGCCTCTTGTTGTTATTGAAACCAAGTGAATCACACAGCCATTTGTGTAAACATTGTTTAACATTTTTGTTAATCACATTCATCAGATGAATAGCCTATCCATGTTCCTCTACATGTCATGGGATAAACAGTGATTTTTTAAATTCATATTATTTCTATGTCTTTGGACACTATTTGAAGGCATAGTGGTTCAGCCCAAAGACTTCTGAAGAACTTAGTGAGGATGTATCATAGCACAAAAACCATTCATTAGCTGGTTCTGTAATAATGGAGGTGGACAACTGAGAAAGCCCAATTAAATAGAATATTACACTCACTATTATTTTGTAATTGTCTAAGGATGACATTGAAGATTTTAATAGATGTATAAAATAAGTCAGATATTTCCATGGATGCCTCATCGTAGTCCAGTGCAGCAAAAAATATGGCTAGTGTACTGTTGCTTTCTTAGTTTGGGATAACGCAGTTGTCTAGTATTCAAGTACCTACATTGCTCAGACACAGCAAAAATATTTAATAATTTGTCTCATTCTGTGTTCAAGAGGAGTTTTTTGAACTTGAAAAACACTTTGGATCCTCATTTCCTCTGCTTCTAGGAAGTACCTCCAACAGCTTGACCCCATTACTTCAGAAAGCTGTTTCAGGAGGCCTGCGGGACTTCTGAGCCCGGCTAGGACTTCTCATAGCCCTAGGAGTTTAACTTCTTGTTGTGCACAGGTACAACCTGTTCTTGAAAAGATCCCACTGTGAACATTGAACTAGATTCAAAACAAGATGAAAACTTCGCCCTCACCAGGTAAAGCAAGTATTTTCCTAATAGTAAAATGCATAGAAGAAAGGGAAAGAAGAACTGATTAGCCAGGTGCTAAAACACAAGAAAGATACTGGTTATGGGCTGTCTTCATTTTTGTGTCATTATGAAAATAACCCAGTAATTCTTTTGTTTTAGAAGCATATCATGTAGATTTATCCGTAGTAGATGCATATTACATGTTCCACTTTCTGGGGTGTTTTTCTGAAGAATTTTAATTATTTTCCACACAACTAGGAATAATTTTAATAATAGCTAATTTTCTTAATTGGATTGATAGCCCTTTGGCTTTTATCAACCTATTTATGGTTTGGAAAATAAACCTGGTCTGTGGGTCTCCATAATCATGTATCACCGAAGCTCTTCATCATGTGTTTGTTTACATTTCTATTTCAGAAAAACAGAAATGATACTTATATTTCAAGTTTCATTTGAAAGGCCAGGGAGATGGCTCAGTGGAGTAAGTGCTTGCCTGGTAAGCGCAAGGGCCTGAGTTCAATCCCCAGTTCCACCAAAGGGAAAAAAGAAAGTTTCATTTGAAACATTTTTATGGTGTGTTCAAAGTATTGAAGTTTTCTGACACCTGTCTTTTTTTAAATTTAAAAATAATTTTCTCAAAAGAATTAATTTAATATCATAGTAAATAGATTTTAAGAGTGAGGTGTGGGGATATAGCTTAAAGGCAGAGCACACGCTTAGGCTTTTGCAAGGCCTTGGACTTCATCTCTACCTCATAATAGAGTAAGAGGGAAAGCAAGAGAAAGGGGAAGGGGAAAATGGAGGGAGGGGAGGAGGGAGGGGGAGAGAGGGAGAGAGGAATGAAGGGAGGGAGAGAGAAGGAGGGACTGGGGGAGGGAAGGAGGGAGGGAGGGAGACAACGGAGTGTCAATGAATATTTCTAGTTTAGGAAGTCTGCCACACCTTCCCGGTAATAATTGCTCATGATAGAAATATTCTGTTTGGTTAAAACTTCAACAAACAACCAGTACTATCTCATTACTCTCTGAAGCTTATTTGTTTTGTTTTAGTGACAAAAAATGTATTATGGTGAATCATGTCTGTCACACAAAGAGTGAAGGGAAAAGGTGGCCTAAAATTCCTGTAGCATTTTCAGACAAAGCTTGACTTCCTTTGTGGAAAATGAACTTTTTGTTCCAAATGTATTAAATTCCATATATGTCTGTATGAGTGGCTTCTACGCTATCGTATCATGTTTTCCAGCTTATTGGTCTTATTAGTAAATTTTCCAAATTCTGAAATAATTCTTCAAATCTTAAGTGAAGATTAAAATTTATATATCCCTAATGAATGCATTGAATATGCACTTCAAATCAGTGAATGTACTGTAATTTTCATGACCTTTTTGAACTTGGTAACGTAGGGCAGTAGTGTCCATTTCTGAATGGCACCTGAGCATTAGATGTTTTGAGTTTCTTGTCACATACTGTTCCTTCTAATCCACTTCCTCCATATCTAGCTAATATTTCTCCATTCCGCATCTGAATAACTGTGCTTTCCTATTCTTATGATTTTCTTTTAATATTTTTCTAATCTGCTAAAGCTTTCAAAATTGGGAAGTGAAGCAGAATCTGATCAAGGATACGGTCATTTTATTCTTACATAAGGATGTTCTGTTCAGTGCATAAATGTTCTTCCATTCCTTTTTACTGAGCATCTTGATGTTCTCTCTTTGGAAACACCCATTTATTCATATTTAATTTTAATTTAATTTTACAAAGGTGAATTTATTCATATTTTGGAGTTTGAAATCCAGGATTTTTCTTACAGAGAACAGAACAGTCTTGAAAGCCAATGTCATTTTGAAAGTTACGATCAATTCTGTATTCTTAAGATAGTCTTAGCTTTCACAGAGCAAAGAAGCATCAGGTAATCATATTCCCTTACTAGCATCACAATAATCTACTAAGTTTATCTATCGTTTTTAAGCGTAGTTTCTGAAATATCTTAGTAGAGGTTGGTTTCAGGAAGGCTATATTCCCTGGAGTCATAAATTCTTAATTCCACTTTTTTATATAGAAGAAAATCACTCACTTCCTTCTGAGGTTGTTCTAGGCAGATCCGGGGGATATAGTGAATAAAAAGTTGTCAACTTTATGTGGCTTTTCTGTATTTTGTGATGTCGCTAATAATGTAAGTTCTTTTATCCCTGTTTATATCAAGATCATATAATTACTGATTAACAGTATTACCCTCAATGAAGTCATTTTTTTCTCTGCCATCTAAATTCTAAATTGCATTTTTGTTAGTGACTTAGCAAATGCCAGTATTTTCTTGATTTGAAGCTACTTGTGGGCAGTGCCAATTTTTATAAACGTTCCGCGTGTCCTACAGAATTTTATGTATGGGAGTACACTTGGAAGTTAATTGAGCTTGTCCAAACTCATAGTTCCCTGACAGCTGTAGAGCATCCGGTTGTTCTAGTGGCTCAGCACCCATAGACCCTCAATAAATAATTGATTCAGTTTGTGTTTAAATAATATTCTAATAGCATAAGAACAGGTCTTCATGGTGTGCGCCCACACTCCAACCCTGAACAATAGATGAGCCTACAGGGGCTTATTAGTGCAGCATCGTTTCAACCTGTTGTTTTTGCGTCATATGCAAGTTCAACAATTGGGCAAGCAGATGGCCTGCGCTTTTCTGAAATTAAGCACATAAAACAGGAGAGAAGATGCCCGGGCAGCTTTGTTTCTGAAGCAGAACTGGCAAAAGCATCCTCCTCCCTTCAGTCGTGCACTCTTCAGTTTAACTGCTTGTTTATTCCAAAGAGTTAAAACTTGAGGACACTGAAGCCCATTCCTGGACTTGAGTGAAGTCCCAAACATGATAAATGAGCAGAAGGAACAAAAGTCTGACAGCTACAAGAACTGCAGTAGGGTGCTGGGTTCACTCAGCACAGCACCTCCCTGAGCAAGTGAAGATCACACAATGCCTGTATCTTTCACTTTTATTTCATACTGCTACAGTGCCAGTTTTTTATTTATTTTATTTATTTATTTTTTTTACCGTCTTTGGTACAGGGTCTCACTATGCAACTCAGACTCATGGCAATCCTCCTCTTTCAGCCTCCTCTGCACTGCGATTATAAGTGTGCACCACCACGCCCAGTCTCTGTGGTCTATGCAGCAAGCCCAGGGGAGGAGCTGGCACAGCATGTGGTGCCAGGATCAAAGCCTGGTCCCCGCACCTGCCTAAGCAGATGCTTAGTCCATCAAACTATCTCATTGGCCCTACAGTGCCAGTCTTATTCTCTTGCTTTAGACATGTGAAAATATTATTTGAGACAAAATACATTTTTGAAGTTGACCAATGATGCTTGCATAAGAAATGTAAGCAGTAATCCTTGGGATAGAAATGTATATAGCATAAAATTAGATTTTAAATGTAACAAAAATGTAGTAAGCTTGATCTGAAATGGGAAGGACAAATGTTGGAAGTTGCCAGATGTTATGACAAATGCTTTTTTGCTTGCTTGCTTGCTTGCTTGCTTGCTTGCTTGCTTGCTTGCTTGCTTCCTTCCTTCCTTCCTTCCTTCCTTCCTTCCTTCCTTCCTTCCTTGTATGGGGAACTGAACTCAGGGCCTTGCAGGTGCTGTGGCACTCAGCTAGATCCCTGGCAACAAATTCTTAGTGAGAGTTCAGTGTATACATTGCTAGTCCCCTTTGAAACACAGAAATTGAGTAGTTTTTTGTTGTGATGTGTTTCTTTCTTCACAATATTTGGGAATGCTCTCAATTTCATGTTGTTTTTTTTATAAAAACTGCAATAATCAACAAAATTGTTGATGGCCAACTTTAACTTGCTGGATTTTTTTTCTCCTTAAACTCTACATAGTAAGGGCCAGCCAAATAGCTCAGCAATTAAAGCCCCTGCAAGCAGGTGCAGGGGCCGGGTGTTCAATCCCCAGGCCTGCCACGCTGGCCCTACTCCCAGGGCATGCTGAGACAGCATTTGAGACTGGGCGTGGTGGCATGTGCCTATAATCCCAGTTCTTGGGAGGATGTAGAGGGTGGATCACTATGAGTCTGATCTAGTAGTGAGATCCTGAACACCCTGTAGACCCTTCCTTAAAAATATAGGAAAAAAGAAGGAAAAAAAAATACATAGTAAATGACAGGTATTAGGTTTCACAATGTAAACACAAAATGTTTCCCTCTTTCTAAGCAGGTAAACTTGCTGGAAGATACTAATCACAACCTTCTTTCTGCCTACAGTGATTTATTTTTCTGTCCTCTGATGCTGATAATTGTGCTGCTGTAAAATATTTACCTATTTGAAGACCACAGAAAGCGTATCCAGAGGCAGGCTGTGCTTTTCACATTTAGCAGGTGCATGTAGCACTTGAAGATGTTGTTGCTTCCCATCGTAATAAAGAGCTGGAAAGGTCTTGTGTCAAAAAAACAACTTGTGGCTCCCAAAGAGGTTAGACTTTGGAGATGAAGAACACGAGTTGAGATCGAAGTTCTGCCAGTGAGCACTGGGTTCTACTGATTGTTTGTTGGGTAATTTCATTTTAAACATAGTATAAATAGCTTCTGTTATTGCATAATTATTGTACGGATTAGAGCTAATGGATTTTCAGATACAACACAAGACCCAGCAAGCTGCAGTTAGTAGTCTGACAGATGTTGCTCTTGATTTATTGTATGTGGCTTGAGAAGTGATGGGGGAAGCTGAAGGAACTGGGAAGAGAATCTGAAATGGTGGCTTTTACTACAACGTGGATGACAGTTGCAGTTGACTGACTCCAAGCGCCCCTATTATGAGGGTGTTAAGTAATTCAAGAAATAGTAGGATTGACTCAAGCGAGCATTGGGATTCTCTAGAGATTTGTTGAAATGGGGTCATTGTTTCAGTATCATGGGTTGCTTGGGTTTAACCAGATCCTCTGGTTCATTAAGTCTGTTTCTCTGCAGCCCCTCAGTTCTGTCAGTGAACGGCTTGGAAAGACTTTCATTTCCAAGTTGCAAATGGTGGTGGCGAAAGAAGTGAAGTAGTTGGCCAGGTTGACCAGTCCTACTTTGCATGAGCAGTTATCCACTGGTGTAAGGGAGTAGTTTCCATTCTTCAAATGGAAAACATTACAAGTACAAATTCTTTCAGAGTAAGAAAAAAGATCCCACTCGGTACATGGCTCATTCAAGAATATTTTTCCCTCCAGTTTCCGCCATAATTTGGCTTTTCTTTTTTTGACATAGATCTATTAGACCATATAGTACAGGTTTCATCACAGAAGTAAATAACAGCAGGTTTCCTTGGGAGCAATCAAACAACAGAATAAAACAGTGCTTACTGTTTTTTCAAAGTTGTGTCAGATTGTCATGGTAATACAGAGTTGCATCATGTTGTCATAGCAACCGGAATTATAAAATGAATTTAAAGGGTGTGAAGAGATACTCTTTGGTGCTGTGATTCTTTCAACTTTAAAGATTTCATTCGTTCTCTCCTTCTTTGTATTTCACTTGATTCTGGTGAAATGAGAAAGAGAAAGATGGCCAGAGGGGGGATTATGGGAATTTGTACTTGTACCTAAAGGAGAGTGGCACGTTCATTAATCGTTGCCTGAGCCAGGTAGAATTCAGGGTCCGGAGCTGGGGATACATTGCTGTCAGGCAGTCCAGCTTCGGCGGGAGGAGAAAGTTCCACTCCCAGTGGGTGGAAAAGGTATTTCATCTCTCTTTATGATCATTCATGGCTTTCCTGTCAAGAAAAAAAAAATACCCCGGCCTGCCGCTGAACAGAAACGTGGTTCTGAGCTTTGGGAGATGATTCATCAAACTTTATCAGGCTTTGGGGAAGATCGCTTTTTCTCTGTAATTAAAATGATTTAAGTCATTATAGTTGCTCAAGAGGTTAAACTTTGACCCCTGAGGTGAAAAACTAATTTCAATGCTAAACCATTTCTGTTATTCCACAGTGGGGGAGTGGGGTGTGGGGGCAGCTATAGGTGGCATTTGAGACTTTCCCTTTGGAATTGCGTAAGATCACAGATTCTACAACTAGGAAGGACTGAAGCAGGATAAATTTGTTAGCTTTGAAGGTCTGCTAAAAAGGCATTGTTTTAAACAGGCCGCTCCACTCTCTCCCTCTTGGTCTGAGCAGTCTGCTTTTGTACTTTTTGCTTGCTGCACTGCCTCCGCTGCACTTGCCTTTTAACAAACTCTTGAAGAGCTCTACAAGTTGCAGCAAGTTTTCGGCATTCGTAGTGGCCAGGTAGTATAATACTATTTTTAATGAATGTCTGTTTTCTATTCTTTACTGTGCTTTCTTTGGAGAGAGGCCCACGAAACAGAGTATTAAGAAAACACACCAGTGCCCTGGAATGTGTGTATTAGCTGCAGATTATTTCCTATTAGCAGATTAGCTGCAAGGCTATTGGCTCAGAAAGGTCTTTGAGAGCATTTTGTTTTGTAACTGATTCAGACCATGGGAGAGAATTGCCACCATGATTGGAAAGAAGAATTAGCTACTGTTGCCATGGACACTGAAGTTCACAGCCTCATTGTTCGGTCTAGGGCTTGAGCATGAGATGCCCCAGCGTGAGTTCAAGCTTTGTTAATGCAGTGATCGAATATTCTTTTTCAGACCTGAGACAGAATCTTGTGAAAGATAGGTGAAGTGTGTTTTTGCTATAGTGTTCACGGTTTTATGAATCTCTGTATTCTACAAAAACCCGAATGATTCTATGCTTTAGATCTCCAAGAAAACTAATGTGAACATCAATTTATAAACATTTAAATACCTTTGTAATACTGTTTTCATTGCTAGTGTATCTTTTAAAATTACATTTTCCAAAGAACATAAAAAATTGCAAATCACCTTCTTCTAACACCCTTACAAGTATGACCTTTGACAGCTTAAATTCATGATGGTATCATGTACTGGATTAAAATGCATTTTACTAAATGCATTCTATATGCAAAATGCAGATTTGGGCAGCCAGTGTGGTTTAAGGGTGGACTATGTAACCTATATAGGTTCTAAATTTAAAACCAGAAAGAAATAGTGGAAGCTAAATGACTGCTGCTGTATTATGGGGACAAGGGTGACAACTTGTCAAGTTCAAAGTGAAAGTGACAAAACTTTGTCACTACCAGACTGCTGCTACGACTCCAGTCTACAGATATTTAAGTGCGGGCTCAGAGCCAAGCATAATATTCTGCACTGCAAAGAGAACTTGTAGTCTTGACCAGGCTTTCTTTTTTTGTATCTTAACATCTCCTATTCATCAAAACCACTTTTGTTCTATTATCCCACTGACAATACCGTTTTGTTCATTTACTTTGAGAGAGACTTAGATTAAATCATGTTTCTGCTACTGGCTGATCCCATAACTTCAGGCCGTTTACTGCTATTGTGTAAGCCTCAGTTTCCTCATCTACAAAACAGAGTGAGAGTAACACTCACCTCCTAGAGCTCATTTTGTGGATTTATAGAGTGGGTAGGCTAAGCACCCAATGAATGCAATGGTTATGTTCAGAAATTTGCAATGAGTGATTTGCTGACTAATCCAACCTCCCCATGTTTTTCCTTCTTCAAGTTTTTTTTTCTCACATTTTAAAATATATATTAAAGGCCAGTGAGACCTGTTATGAAATTAAAAGGCTGTTAATGAATCATAGTCATCAAGCCTTCCTGTGTATGTTTCCTTTATAAACCTATGAAGTCACCATACCTCAAGTATATCAGGGCTGGGGAGATAGCTCAGTAGAATAAGTGTTTGCCTGGCAAGCACAGGGTCCTAAGTTCAATCCCCAGTACTGCAAAAAAATAAAATAGGGATCAAGTATATCAAATTTCCATGTATTTTATTCATCCAGAAAGTTTGCATTAGTTGTATGTCAAGACTGTATTAGTTTGTCATCTTGATATTTACCACTCTGTATTAGTGATGCATTGTAGTTCCAGGGGCTTTATTGACACTGGGTTCTCGCCAGGAAGGAGGAAAGGCAGGAGGACATTAGCAGGTTTCCTGTGGACCCTCTTTGTGAACCATATGGCAGAGAATGCTGCCTTGCTCAGACCACATGAAAAAGACAAAAGCAAGCCAACTGTACTTCAAGATGAAGTGGGTAATGATGGCATGTGTTACTAGCCTGCCTGTTATGCCATTTCTCTTAAAAATCTTGGAATTTCAATTCCGTGCAAATAAATATAAATACTTCTCTTACTTGGAAAGAAAATCTGAGAAGCAAAGATCTTATTACAGACCATAGTGACAAAGCTGCACAGGAGGGAAAAGGAAACCATCTTTGGAAGGATAAGTTGTTCCACAGTGAATACACAGGAGTTCCGTATTGTGTTTTTCCCAGTTAGTACTTCTCAAGAGGAGAAGAGATTTGGTTCTGAAAACTGATGTCCTGCTCAGAAGATTAAATCATTTTCTGCTATCTTAGAATTCAGAATATGTATATTGTGCTATTTGTTATTGTTCTCTTATGTTGTATGTTTAGATGATGATAGAATTAGATTATTGTAGATACAGAGGATCTCTCCGATTCTGTGTTTATAGGATCGTATTCTGTTCTGCTTTTAATCTGAAATGGAGCAAAAGTTGATTTCTATTTACAAAATAATAATAATCCAAATTCACATATTCTGGAAAACTTTTTTTCCTAGTCTTTAATATTCACTTAAGGGAGAGAGTTTGAAGCATATAGTTGTAGTCACCAATGCCATAAGATTAATTTTGTGGTTGGGGCCAGTGTAATGATTTGATAAACTGGCCAGCAACAGCAGTAACAAAAACGTAGGAGCAGAAATGTAGTCATTTGATTTTAAGGAGCCAGATGATAGAAACATTGGTTATTATGCAAAATTTACATTTGCTTTTATCAGATATGTAAATTACCCTGTGGAATCTTAGATTGTTAGAGTACTATTTTTTCTGGTCCTGTGAGGAAAAGCGAGGTTCACATGCATGCAACAGTACATGGATTTACATATATGAGGTTCCATATTAAAACTTTTATGGATTTCCAAGTGTCAGTTACAATTTGAAAAGAATGTTACTGCATATAAGGGCATAATTAACTTTATCACACTCTGCTTTCTCTTATAGCGAAGTTATTTTAAATTATCTTCACTTTAAGAAAAAGTTGAGATGGAAAGAGTTATTTCAGTCTCACTGTCTTGGTTTTGTAATGCCTAAATTTTATGAGGATTGAGACATTTAAGAATTCCCTGTAAAGCTGATCTTGCCCCAGTAAAATACCCTTGCCCCAGTAAGATAAAACATTTGTTTGACAGAACCATTTATATCCCTTGCACTGATAGCTGTATAAAAATAAAATTGTAAAACAAAATGGAATAAAAATACAGAGATAACCATCAGCAGAATTCCACAGACATTGTTTTATTCTTGTTTTCTTCTACACTAAGTAAAAAAACCAGAAACTGGAAGATCTATAATTTTTTCCCGCAGCGAGAGAGGAAAGGGTGTAAGTGGAATGACACAGTTTGAGGCATGCTATAAGAAATGGCGTATGAAGAAGTTAAATTAGCTGCTCAACATGCGGGAAGAGTGAGGAAAGTGGACTGGAAGCGTGAGCTGAGCCTGGACATTTTGGCAGTTTAGTGGGACCCTCAAAAGAATAAAGGCATGTAGCTCAGTGCAGAGGCCTTGGCTTTAGTCCTGAGTACCCAGCCCTCCAGCCTGAACATGCCCTCCAAAAGGAAGAAAAGTAACGAAAACAATTCAGTCTAAAATGAATGAAAAACTTACATTGAATACTCTGAGTTATAAAAGAGTGGAGAAATAGTATATAGTCTCCTTCAAGGTTTTTATAAAAAAAAAAAAAAAAAAAAAAAAAAAACCCACACATTTGACTGTGTTTTAGAAAGCCTGTCTTCAGTTCTTTTAAAAAGCTAAACTTGTGCTCATGGGGAATCCAATAAAATATATTTCTGATAATGTTTACTGGCCTCTCCAAAAATCATAGGCAAACTTTTTCATTCAAAGTCACTCTGAAATTAGGACATAGTGGTCTCGGAGCATCAATTCTTGATATTTTGATAGAAATAAATGGAAACAAATGTACACTCTTTAATTAACGCTTAAAAGCCTAACTCTTTATAGCCAACCAAGGCATGTGATTGTTGAACCAAATTCTGTCAGACAATGGGATGCTATAAAACTTTTTAATTAGAAAGGATTAAGCACTGCAGGAAGAATTCTGTGTCTTTCCTGTGAAGTAGAGGTTTTTTTTAAGAATTTTTTTTTCTTAAAAGCTTATTGCATTTTAAGATGGGGATTCAACCAGAATATAGTGAGAGAAGTTTGGTAATGAGGATGCACAACAAGTAAGTGAAAAAATATCTTCCTAGATGTAATGATAGTAGGTGCTACCATTTGCACCCATCTAATTTACGTAAAACCAGGTGTGTACCCAACTTTTCCAAAAAAGGGGACCAAATATAGATGATGAGTAGGCCAAACACCTAGTGGAGTAGATTGCTAAAGGAGAAAGCCCCACCACAGTGGGTGTGCAGTCACTAGAGTTGTAGTTCTGGAGGACAGAATGCTGTCAGTTTTAAAAATGAGTACTTTAGCCTACTGATCGTCATATATTTTTATGAGGATATCTTAAGCCTTAAAATGGAGAGCTCCCCTCCATTATAATAGTCTTCAGCTATTCTCATGTGATGATTATTCTAATTCTGAATTACCCAAGTATCTGCCTCATTGTTAAAAATCCATTTTCTGCCATTCAGCACGGATCTCCAAAGCTATCTAAAGCAAGAAGGGAAAATCGTAGTCTCCAAGAGGAAGTCTCTTCCAAGTGGTGGTTTTACTGACTATTTTTCTCTGCTATAATTAAATACAATTGGTTGATCACCACGACCCTCCCAAAGCAGCAGCAGCTAACAAAGGGCAGTAGCAATTAACAGAAACAAAGCTGAGGAATCATACTGTAACTCCTTGTCTAAAAGGCTCTGTGTTTCTTTGGCTCTGGACCTTTGTCCTTTTACTAGAAATGGGAAAAAGACAGTAGCACCTGGCTAGGTTTTAACATTCCGTTATGTCTGTAACTCGTCTGCTAAATTTGCCTCTTCTATTGCTATGTAGATACAGTTCTTTGATTTGTGTAAATCATCTTTCATTTAGATACCCAACCATGGCATCCCCCACAGTTTTATTATTATGAGAAAAAGTGATGTTAATTGATAATAAATTGGCCTATCGCAGTTAAGCACACAGCATCATCACAGATTGGGATTGCTGCGGGATTGTTTTAAGCCATAGATCAGTGTGCTGAGACCAACTTAAAGCATATCCTTTGTTATTGGTATTGGTATTATTGCTGGGGATTGAACCACAGTCTCTCGTGTCTTCTTAAGCTTGCCTAAGCAGGCACTGTAGACTGCTGAGCTATCTCCCTGGCCCTTGAACAAGTTTTCATTAACACAAAAACTGACTCCTGGATTTCCAAACTTCAATTAATGTAAACAGCTTACGTAGGAAAGTGAGTAAGTTAGGAAGTGGTCTCATGTAGGCCTATAATTTTAAGTAAGTGTATGTGAGTGAATCATTGGAGGTTAGTTCTGATTTTCTTTAGTAGACATGCGAAAGCTGTTGTTTCATTTGTATTATGAAAATGTTACTTTTTGAGGAATTAGTATTGAAGTGTGATTTAAAAAAAAAAAAAGCAACAGTGCATGTGGTGCTGTGTGCTGTCCCTTGGAAAGGCAGGCTCTTGACCATTTCGTATTTGTGGATACAGAATAGTCAGGATAGCTGTACAGCTGCTTTCGCTTGGTTCAGAGAGAGGAAGGATTTGTTGCACTAGTGTTTGGATGGGATGTCCTGGCTGCTGCTTGTGCTGTGGATGACCGTGGAGCAGATAACAGTGTACAATGTCTTAATTATTCAAAATGTGCTGTTAATCAGCTTGGAAAGTATCTCATCAATATTTGTTTCTCAATAAAATAAATAAATAAATAAATAAATAAAGGAAAGGCAGGCTCTCAAAGACCCAGTGTGACCTCATCTACCCCCCCCCACACACACAGACACACACTGGGCACCTTGCGACCTCTCGCTCTTGCCCCAACTCAGAATGACTGTTAAAGGTAAGTGGGGAAATGTTGTGAATTCCTTCAGATCCAGCTTGCAAAGGAACCCTAGACAAGCGACTAAAGACAGTCACACAGAGAGCCCCGCTTCTGAAAGTGGCAGCAAGGATGGGCTAAGTGTTGGCTTGATGGGGGCGCATGAGGAGAGGGATTCGCCACAGTGTGTCTTTCACTGAGATACATATAAAAAAGCAAAATGAACACATTCACCATATTTACTGATCACGCCACAGAGATGAGGAATTCTTCAAAGAGAGCAATTATGTGAGACTGAGGGCTATGGTTTGCTGGGATCACTGAGCACACGTTTTCTCTCGTAGGCCTGTGAGCTCTCTGAAGGCAGACCCTGTTGTTATGTTTACTTTAGTGATGGAAAAAGGGAAGCTCAAGGGAGTTTGTTTCGGATTCTCTGTGTCTCTCAGAGATTCACCCTTTTCTTCTCTCTTAAACAAAAATATTCACAATTACACTTCCCCTCTTTTTTTCCTTCAGCCACTACCCTAGTAGATTGTCTTTCATGTTTGTTTGTGCCTCAGCGTTGAGAATTAAAGAGTGCAGAGACAAATAATATACATTGGCTGCTTTCTGGAGTCACACTACATGTCTCTTGTTTATTCTCCGCCTCCTTAGGAAGGAAGCTCCGTCAAGCTGGCCTTTGCCTCTCTCTCTCTCCCTGCTGTCTTCTGGTAACACATAGCACCTGTCCAGTCAGCACATGTTGTGGGCGCGGGTTGCAAAGACATTGGCCCTCTGGACATGCAGAACTGAACGTGAGTGCTGTGAACGATGATTTCATCTAATCCTCCTTCAAGTGTGTTCAACCTTGTTCCTTCACTACCTGGTCTTTCTTTCTTGGAATTTTCTCTTTGCTTTCCAGCCTGCGTATACTTCCAAATCATATCGTGTTAAAGTTTTAAAATGTCCAGTGATCCCTGCTTGTGTTTTTACTTAACTGTTCCTTCTGTCTCTTTTGGTCCTTCAGCTCTGCCACAAAGCCTGGCAGCAACTGTGGCAGAGTTTTTCACTCTTCCCTCTAGAGTGGCTGTACATCACACTGACAGTATATTTGGTGATGCATAGTAAATACACACACTCTAGCATGATACAGGAAGCATCGAGAGCACAAGGAGAACCCAAGATGCATATATTCTTTTGCTGACAACAATTATTCTCAACTTAACAGCTTAAAATGGCACATGTGTAGTATCTCAGTGTCTCTGGGTCAGCAGATAAGGACCGCGTGGTCGGATGACTTCTTCACAGTCTCAGTTGCTCAAGTTGAGGGGTCAGCTGGGCCTGTAGTTGTCACTTGGCTCGAGAGCCTGTTCTTCTCTTGTTAGTTGTTGGCAGACTATTTCTCTGCAGCTGTAGACTCAACTTCCAGTTGTTGGCTAGGGACCACTGTTTGCACCCAGGGGCAGTTTCTTGCTTTGTGGTCCCCCAAAATGTTTACTTTTATGCACATTCTGGGAGGAACGTATTGGACGACCTCTTCTGACTCTGGTCTCAGCTTCTTAAGGGATCATGGGAGTAGATCAAGCTTCCCTGGGAAATCTCTAATTATAAAGTCAACTGATGGGGATTTACTTTCATCTAATAACACAGTCAACCTGGACCAGTATTGTGGAAAATCAGTGGAGTGTGTGTTCCCCGGGGTCCGGGCGCCGTGAAGGGCTTGAAGAGCTCAGAACTCTGCTGATTACAAAGGAGTTGAGATTCCATAAACTTTGAAGGCGATGAGGCACTGGAGATGAGACCTCAGGACAACAGCTTTTGCCAGACCCATGATAAGAACGCTGCGCTCTCCATTCAGCCTCTTGTTTCCTGGAAGAGGTCTTGGAATGCGCCAGTGCTATTTAGGGAGTTTTTGCATGTCTGTCAATGAGATCAGCTTGGAAAGCAATATTGCATCTTTCCCCAAGTACCAAATCTTAAAGATGGCATTGGAGGATCTCACATTCACTAGTGCTATTTCTAGGAAGAAGTAATTTAAAGTAATTTTAGTTGAAACTGAGCCTCTCATGAAGAGTATTTTCATTATACTTTACCAAGTGGGTGATAAATCACAAACATGAAAGCAAGACTAAAAGAATCAAAAGGACACAGGACAGAGGTCAGCTGACTGCGTATCTTCATTTGCCTCTTACAGGCAGTATTAAAAATGCCTTTAATATTGCTATGCTATAAGTTTTTTATTACATGGGAGCAGTCTATTTGGCCTATTTTATATTTATATCATGGGACAACTTTGCATATATATAACAGAATATTTAAACTTTTTGCCACAAATAATTTTTATTTTTTAAATTAATTATATTGAGAAAAAACCGCAGTGTGACAGCCTCAAAACAGGTTGGTAGGAGAGTTACACAATTAATACAGTGAATATTGCTGTCTTTGTAGTAGTCATTCATAGCACAAGATGCAGACATGATATCCTGTCCAAACGCTATTAGTACAAATCTTTCTTCTGATTGAATTAAGAGAAAGTAGCTATATAGCTATCCTATTTTGTATATACAGATACAAAATGATCCTTCATTTGTATCACTTTTTTTTTGGTTCAGTTTTGTCAGAGATGGGTATTCCATTGCCATCCAAATATTGTAGGTACATGAATTCATCAAAATATTACAATATAGTTCAGTAGCCCATAATAGTAGTGGGTTATCCACAGTACTGGCCATGTCTGAATCTGATAACTTGAGCCTTCCACAGCTCAGCATGTTAACATGGCTTCACTTTTCATACCTTGTTTCTACACTTTTCTGCTGGATGGTTAAGACCAAGGTAAAGCAAGACCTATATAACAAAGAATGTGACTTTTATATCTGACACGGTCAGTCAAGTCCCCTCAGGACTTATCCCAAAACCCTGTACCGCACTTTGTAGCTCCTGTGTCAGTGTCAGCCATGTGGATGAGTGACAGCCATTGCTTGGCCAATTTGCTCTCTGTGAAAGCCTGAGAGAAAGTTTTCTCTCCATGTGACTCTCTTTAGGCACACATTACACCATCAGTCACATTCTTCTGTGGCCCCATAATCTCCTTGATCAGAAAATTTGAGGCACGACTGTGTTATATGAAGTTACAGTACAGGTTCTCCTATGTCCTGAGTCCTCACTGACCTTGAAAGGCTAGGGCCAAAATGTTGACTGTCCTTGCATACCAAAAGTTAGAATATTTAAACTTAACCTTTCAAATCTGAATATTATTTAAAATAAATTCACCATAGTCACATTATAATTACATGTTCACATACGTTTCCTCTTCCTGTGCTTTTTTTCAGCCTCACACTAATGCAAATTTAGATCATGAGTGGTTGTATCAGAAAGGAGAGGAATGCTTAGATTTTCTACTTTGGATCTCATCTGCCTTGTTTTCAAGGTAGATCAGTGCAGGTTTATTTTAATGAAAAAAAGATGCTTTCGGTAGACCAAACTATATGACTTATGATGATTTCTTTGTGATCTCTAAGAATAGAATTTCAGTAGTCCGAGCTTTGTGATTTATGATTGCTTCTTTCTGGTTTCTAATAATAGAATTAGATTGTTACAGTTCCCTCCAGAATTAGAATGTCACTGTGATCAAGGTGGGCAAGAACAGCTCCCCTCTCGTCCCAGCTGAAGAGGTGCAGTTTGTGCCTCAGCGTACCTCGAAGGCAGTCGTTCATCTCTTTTGAGGTCAAGTGCAAGCTGATTGTGGTGTCATTTCTTTTCTATGTTATAGGATCAAGTCCACAGCCTGACGACATATACCTGTACGTCTAATGTGCTTGCACTTTTAGAAATAGGTAGCACCGCTTCACACTTGTCTGCAGTGCCTGTCTGCCAGGATTTGAGAATCAGGCAGAATTCAAATATTAACGCAGCTCCTTACTGGTGGTGTGATCTTGGGCAAATTAATGTCTCTGATCTTAAATCTCATCTGTAACACTCAGTGTTATATAATCATGAATACTTAAATAGAAGACTTAAAAGTACTGAACAAAGTGTCTTAGGATATTCTAGTATCAGTAATTACAGTTCCCTGTCTCATCTCTCAAATCCATTGGGCAGAAGCTGCACTGGGCTATATGCTAGGATCTGTGCTAAGAAGAGAAGAATGTGTAAAAGCACAGTCTTCCCCCACTGAGGGCCAGACCTCTGTGTATAGAACATCACTATTTATGCAGTCACAATGCCAAATAGTTAAATAATAAGCATATAAAGATACCAACTTGCTACTGCTGCTGCAGAAGATAGAAGGTTATATAACCAGCTATCTTAATCACATGGAAATAATTACGTTAATCTTTCTGGATTTTCCCATGGCTTTCTGTGCATTTTGGTTTCAGTTAAGGTGGGGTTCTTTGATTGGAAATGCCCACAGGATATGAATCCTGGCTATTGAAATTATATTCTTGTTTCCTTTGCCGCTGCAACCATGTTGATGGTCAGCTGGACCTGTTTTCATATTCTCTTTAGATTGGATCTTTGATGAAAGGAGCCAAAAAGAATTCAAAGGAGTTACCTTGCCTTAGGGACTTCCTCCTTCTATTAAACTGATGTATCCCAACTTTGTTGGGGTTAGGGAACACTAAAAAGCCCATGTTGATTCAGTTTTGACTTGAAAGTATGTAGGCGGGGCTCTCTCCTGCCATTATTGTGAATTTGCAAACGGAGATAGAGCTCTTGCTCAAGATTTTACTGCATGGGTTTTGTAACTGTGATTATTGTAGATATCTCAGAAACTGAAGGAAAGAGAACTGCCTTTATAAAGTGCTGCAGTTCCTTCACTTGTACAAGATTTTACAAAGCAGAATTTGACCTTGCACATGTAGTTACTGTTCAGCAGAGTAAATGGTCATATATGTTAGTTTTCATCTACATTAGCAGAACATGGCAAGCTAGGACTTTGAATGTCTACCTTACTTATATTTTACTTGCCTTAATCATGTGGTTTCACCATCTTGAATAAGCTTAGCTGTATTGAAATCCATTACACAAAGAGCAAAGCAGATGCCCTAATTTTAGAAAGGCCCAGAGAGAAGGATCAGTTTAAGGTCTTGACCAGGTCCCTCCCTTAAACTGGTGTCCACTTCACCCACAGACTCTCTTCCTGTTGTCTTCTCTCTCAGGAGTTTTCAGAGATGTCTTTTCATCCTGATGTCTCAGGATGCTTTTCTTCTCTGCATTCGTGATGCTTCCTGCAGCACTTCATCTGTCATGGTGCTCAGAGTTTTTCTTAGTCAAAGACTCAGGCCCTAAGTGTGATGCGTGTGAACTCTACCAAAACATTTCTGAAAATCTCAAAGGCAAGAGAGAAGAATCACTTTCTCAGGAGATAGGCTTATCCAGGTTTCCACGGCATTCCTGAATGCAGTTCTAAACATAGCCGATCTCTGTTCCACAAATAGTTCTTCTCTGTATTTGCCGTGAGCTGACAGGGAGCTCCTTCAAGCACTGCAAGTGGCTGCTCAGATTCTGGACTGAGCAGAGTTTTCATAATAGTTCTTCTGCTCTACTTTTGATGATCTAATACGGTGAGATGAGGCTCTCTAGTGTTTGAATTATGAAACAATATTGCTTCTCTCCCAGCATATTCCAAACCTTTGTGGTATTTTAAGGATTTGCAATTGTTTAGTATTGGAATTGCTCCAGGAGAATGGTGAGGTTCATTGACATCAAAGGGCTGTTGTTGTTACCACCTCAAACAATTGGAGACAAATTCAAATTTAAACTCTGCATGTCTGATTAAATAGTACTTTGTTTTCTTGGTGGGATCTGACTTTTGAAGAGCTATTTCTAAACCTGTCATTTCTGATGAAAAAGTGGGCAAAGAAGTCAAATCTATGTAAATTTCTTTCTTGTCAGTTAACTTTTTTTTGCATCTGTTTCATCATTTGGTTTTTGAAAAGGGAGTAGATACTTGGGAATAGGTCAGCAGCATAGTTACAGAAAAGGAAAAGGAAAACATTAAAAAATTAAGAACGGTTAATAATAGCTACCGTGATAAAAAAACATTTTATTTTAATCTAAAACGTATTCATATGTATTCACATATTTTATAATAAATCTTTCTAAAAATCTTAGAAAATTCCTTTAGTTCCAGATTCTTTTAACTTACTTTGACAATGGAAGCACACATAAATTTAGTGTTCCCATTGCTTCCAATCATTAGCACTTAAAATCATATGACAGCAAGTCCTGTTTACTAATTGGGCTAAACTGACAAATCAGAAGATCATCACATGCAAATGTTATCTTCTAGACAAAAGAATCTTAGAAAAAGGCTTCTCTTTTAATACTTGTTTGTTTGCTTGCTTGTTTGTTTTGTATTTTTAGGGAAGGATCTACAAGGTGTTCAGGGTCTCACTACTAGATCGGACTCGTAGTGATCTGCCTGTTTACAGCGTCCCAAGGGCTGAGATTACAGGTGTGGGCCACCACACGCAGTCTCAGTTGCCATCTCAGTGTGATCTAGGGGTTGGGCCAGCCCGGCGGGCCAGGGGATCTAACTCCAGGCCACTGTGCCTGCTTGCAGGCGTTTAACCCACTGAGCTATTTGGCTAGCCCTAAAACTTGTTAATGAGCAGGAAACAGCAACCTTCCACACAGATTTGTGATCTGTGATCATGGCATTATGTACGATGAAATAATAGATAAAAGAGAAGATAGTCAAGATCTTTCCAGATAAAGACTCAACATTCTCAGGAATGCTTACACTTTTCTATGCCTCGTTACTATTGATTCTTCTTGCTGAAGTTAGGCATCCTGCATCATAATCCACAGAATGCGGTTTTCCCTTATCAACTTTGTAAAAGTATTGATAGTCAGAATATTGACTTCCCAGCTTATGACTAAGTTTCTGGACCGTCGTACCCACCATTTCTCTTGCTGTTTATTCCATATATATTAACATTTCCTTCATGTGAGGCACGCTGCTGAGCACTTTGTATAGCATTGTACTTAATCTGTCTTTTCAACAGCTTAGGGAAATACAGCTAATTTCCTAAGATTGTACACTTCCAAGTGGAGCTGGAATTTGTGCTCAGCTGTCTGACATCCAAAATCATCTTCAAGATGAAGAAGACAATCCCCAGACACTTGAATTGTGTTGCGTACTTAGGCGTGTACTGTGCGCTCTGAGCCTCCACATGCAGATGTGTTAGCTGTGGACTCTGCTATCATCTTTCCTCAAATATATGCAGCCTGTGCACCACTGAAAGTGCTCATAGCACTGTCTGGGACTGTCAAGTTCTCTGGTCATTTTTGCAGGTGACATTATTTCAGCCCTTTCTCATGCTGTGAGAAATGCTCATGGAGGACCTCCTAAGCAACGTATTCAGGTTTTGCATCCTGCGGTCATTGCTCATTTCTCTAGCTTCAGTTGTTTAAGAGCAGACTGTATGAGGGACCTGGGATACAGCCCAGTGACAGAGCGCTCCCCTGCCACTCATACGAGACCTGGGCTTCTATCCCCAACACCAGGACACAAGCAAAATCTATGAAAAAATACGTATATATGACAGTGGATATATTTATAAAATGCATATGTATAGATTTAAAATCTGACAGTGATTTTCAGTGTCATTAAATACACGTATCTTTATGGGTTCAATTTTTTTAGTACAGGATGGTACAAATTATTTAGGAAACTGATAGAAAAAAGATTGTCTGCTTGTTTTATTGAGGAGATTGCTTGCTATTTTAAATTTGGATTTACCCTAATAACCAGCACAACTCTTAGGATTAAATTGCAAGGAAAAGGGATTTTTTTTTGTTTCTGTTTCTGCTTTTCACTATATGAACCACTGTGTACAGTTCAAGGCAGATAGCTTGCCGTCTGAGTACTATAATAGGATATTGGTGTACTCGGGTAGATGCCTGATTACTTTATGCTCAGAAAACACATTCCTTGATGCTCGTATTACTTTCTACGACAGGTTCGTTATAAATATCCCACTCTAGCAAGTTGCGTGCTCTCCCACATTAATTATTTGTTTTCTAGTTTCATGTCTAGATGTGAAAAACAGCACACTGGCACTTGTGCGTCACATTTCTTTCTCAACTCATTCAAGTACCTTTTCACTCCTTTAACCTGTGATAGAAAGTAAAGCTGTTATTCCAACTCACCCCATGTCGTCACTGCATTTATAGAATGAAAGTATAAAATTAGCTTGTACATTTATAATGCCTGTAATTGTATATTTGAGAAATACAGACCTGAAGAAAATACTATATCTGCAATATATTTATTAGCTTTAGTATAAGCATATACATGTGTGTTTTTTTAAGTGTCAAGGCTGCATCCCTAGCCCATTTTTCTTTTTTATTTTGACAAAGGTCTTACTACATCTGTCACTAGGTTGCCCAAGCTGAGCAGGAACTTGAAGTCCTCGCTTCATCCTCTCAGAGGCAGGGATTGTCGGTGTGTACCTCCACACCTTCAGTAAAATAGTTTTTAACTTTGTTTTGATTCCTTGTTAAAGCTCTGGATGGGAACCAAGGGCGTCATTGTATCAGATATGGGTGTGTTTTGCTTCATTGTGTTGGTCCCTTAGATACTGAAACATTCGTAAAAATTCTTATGTCTGAACAAGTACTGGAGACCTAAAGTTGCAAAGTCCAGATAAACCCAAGAACTGCTTGCTGGAGAGACAGAGACTTAATTTTCTCCTGGCCCTCCCTGAAGTTTCAATTAGAATTACTTGTCTGTTACAATCTGATTCTCTTCAAAAATAGATACTTTCCACCAAAAGAGGAGCTACAGACTCTGCACTGAATAGAAAGTTGATTATTTGGCCATGCTTCAGCAGTGGGTGCCTGTCACTTCCTAGGGAAGTGTTTCCTGCTCTACTATTCCATTGTACTAAGTCCTAGCCCTAACTTGAGATCACTGTGACCAACAATTGTTTGTAGTTACTTATGCACCAGGTTCAACATTTTATACACAGCCTCCTTCTGTTTCAACAAATAAGAATATTTTCTTCTTTGCATCCCCTTTGGGTGAAGTATGTTCTATCCTTCAAAATTAGAAATTTGTTTTGTCCTTTGTTTTGCTCTTTGTGTTTGTCTTTGCTCTCTGTTCTTCAGATTTGTCAACCTATGAACTGGTCCTTGTCTTCACTGGAAAATGTGAAAAGGCATGCTGTAGGCCGCACTCTTCCCATGAAGGAATAAAATACTGACTTTTGCATACAGTGAAATGTAAATATTTCCATGTAGTGTTGTCCCAGTGCTTTCTTTGTAAAGATATTACTAGTACAAAAATTATGGTTGTTGATATAGCAATGCAAAAATATAGGACTGTAAATCAATACGTAATTTTGTCATTCTCAGTTTAATAATTGTACTGTATTATTAAGCTGGGGATAACAGAATTTTGGAGTAATGTTTCCTGCTTTAAAAAAATACGTGTATCCTCCATATTTCTGTGTAGTTACTGAGACTGCGCTGCTTGCTTTTCAGTCTGCCTGAACATTAACAGGCTTCTGAGTTTTGTGCAATAAATTAAAGGTGCTTGTGCAGTTATGATAGTTTCCATGAAGAATTTCAGCTTGGCACCAACTAAATTATAAAAGAAAATAATCCAGTTTTTACAAGGAAGGAAAATCTGACTGGGGTGTGTGTGTGTGTGTGTGTGTGTGTGTGTGTGTGTGTGTGTGCTTATACATACACATACACACATGTGCAATTCCATTTATTGTAAGAAATTTATATAATATTATTAAGAGTCCAAAAATTTAGAATAAAATCACCTTCTAGCATCTCTAACTATTATTCACTTCCATGCTAACTTTCAAACCAGTGCATGACTAAAATTTGTTTTGTGACAAGAAAAGTTCATAAAATAATACCTTTTGTTATGGAACTCTTAAACACTGTTTATGCATTTTTTATGAACCTGATTTTTTTTCTTAATCCTGTTTTATGCACTTAGACTTTTAAAAGTCCTTCAGTAAAAGTTACTGAGTTATTTATTTATTTATTTATTTATTTATTTATTTATTTTTGTGGAACTTGGGATTGAACTCAGGCCCTTGTGCTTGCCTGGGAAGCACTTATTCCACTGAGCCATCTCCCCGGCCCCAATTTTTTTTATATAATTTTTTTTAAAGTTACTGTTTTTTACTTTCTATATTTTACTTCAGGAAGACAGTAAGCTCACTCAACACTTAATTTCTTTCTGGAAGAAATGTTTTTCTTTTCTCTCTACAAGCAGAGAAATCTGCACCATCATACTCTACTGCTTTTGTACTGTTGTAAGCAAACAGAATATTTGTCACTCTAGTCTTTTATGTAGAATACTAAATCAACATGCATGGCTTTTAAAATATTCTCCCATTTTTCTTTTTACTTCTTTAAACAAGAATGTAATTTTTCTGCACTTGGATTTGAAAATTTGCTTTGATTTTCCCTATGCCACCAATGTAACTACTTTCTCTTGATATTTCAATAAGTGTACCATAGATGCTGAAAATGTTTCAAGAACACTGTCCGTTCTTATTATACTTCATGCTCTGGAGTGAAACACTTCTAAGCTCGGAAACTTATACTAACAGGAAGCAAATTGTTTTCTTGTCTCATTGATACTAGAACAAGAAGCAATTTAAGCTGTCATATGAGAGAAGAAAAGTGTACAACTCAGTTGTCAGGACACTTGCTAGAAAGGACTTTTGGGGAGTGCTATGAATTTTCCTTCTATAGAAATTATTTCTTTTGCCCCTCCCTGCAGTGCATCCAGGGTACTGTCTCGCAGTCTTAGTGAATATATTATGGCTCTTAGCCAAGTCAAGCTTTTCTAAAATTCTGTCATTATGACTAAACATTGACTGAAATAAACTCTAGCCTCTAAGAATATTTTTGATTTTGTGAATTATTTCTGGGAAATTTTTCGTTTTTCAGTTGATCTCTCTCTGTCTCTCTCTCCGTCTCTCAGTCTCTTTCTCTCTTTCTTCTCTCCCTCTCTCCTAGCTTAAGGGGAAAGTAGTGTTTAGTTCTTCAAAGTGATCTAGAATTTTTATAGTGATTTATACAAAATCTTGTAGTATTTAACCATTGGCAATCCAAAGTGAGCAATTTTCAGTGAACATTGCAGAAAACTTTGATGTTTACAGGACTTCTCATGACCAAGCCATGTGAGATAATTTAAGGGCATTTATTTAAGTGCTAACAGAGGCCTACATCTCTCAGGTCCCTGGATCTCAGAAATATCTCAAAAAGGGGTGTCTGTTGCATTCTAAAGGTACACAATTTATAGAAAAGAATATTTCATGTAAGCTTGGTATCTTCTGTTATTGTTTGGATTTACCATTATATAATTTTGAAATTTCTAAAGCAGAAAATTCTACTTCTTGCTCTCTCTCAAACTTTTTCTGGTGTTCAGAATTAAATCCGCTCCTTGAGGGCTACAATCAGAATGTTCAACTATGTCGGACCCCTCCTGTAAATGTTAATGCTACTGACATGATTCACAGATAACATAGATCACCCTCTCGTGGGCAAATGCCATGCTTTTTATGATTGTTCCTGTGTGGCTGGGATAATAGGAACCAAAGCCATAAAAGAGTAATTAATATATTTTAGATGGGAGCTGTTTTATTGGTAGATGCTAATTAAGGATGATAGATGTCAGTGATTGAAATGAGCTCCAACCATTTGGTCAACAGAAGTGAAAGGTCAGCTATCGTCTTGTGTGATTTAAGTAGAGATGTTTTGCTTTTAACATTTTCTTCCTTACTTTTCCAACATACGAAGAAAAGATCCACAGTAAGTAGGAGTGAATTGACGAACAGCACATACCCTGTGATCTGAGAGAGAGGTTTGTACATGCTGAAAACTCTGACCTGATTTCCTGTGAAGCTGCTTCGTGTTCTTCAAAGCAGTGCTGTCATGCTTTAGGACCCCCAAACCGAGGCTCACGTCAGCCACTACTTCTGTGATACTGGCGTTCATCACAGGAACCAAGCCTGGTGGTGTGGAGACAGCTGCTGCCCAGGTTATTGCAAAGGCCTTAGACCAGATATGAACTCTGGAGAGTTAGAAACTGGGCTGAAGATAAAGGAATTCAGACTATTATTATTATTATTATTATTATTATTATTATTATTTAATTTTGTGTGGTACCAAAGATCAAACTTGGGTCCTTGCATGGCTATCACTTGTGCCGCTGAGCTATATAATGACCCATTTCTCAAATCATGTACGATGCAATCCGAAAAGATTCCTCAGAGACAGACTAACACAAGCGAATGCACTTTCATGTTGTTCAGCCTCGAGAATACGAGGTCGAGATTACTTAATGATCGACTTTCATTGGTCTGCTGCCTGTGGTCCGTTTGGTTGTTCTTTGTTTTCCTTAAGTGACATGTAACATAATGCTATCATATTTAATGATTCTTTCATTCCAATGGATACTGCTGACATAAATAACTAGCTTGTGCTAAAAGTATATTAACCAGACAAAACAGTTTCTTTAAATGGAACAGATGTCTGCTTATAATAACATGCAAGTATTTTTTATTCTGATACATTGTATTTATTCAGACACATCTATATTGCATAGACAAGCCTTTCCCAATAGCCAGTTATGTAATTACACTCTTAATAAATAAAAACTTCAACATTAAATCATTTAAACAAGCGGAAACATGAGTAAGTACACAGAACTCCACATTTTCAAATCAGGGTAACAGATCTTGTCTGGAATTATTTTTATTGTGCATTGTGTTATTGCTCATTTCCACGTCCTAATCAATGACTTCAAACTAATTAATTGAATCCAAACTATGTATAATTTAAGATCTCCAATTCTTAAACTATTCCCCTCTTAGAGCAAAAAGATAATAATGCTGCTAGTAAAATAGAAAGTAGAAGGCCAGAGTTAGGAGCCCTCAGGAAACCTGGAGTTGAGTGTTCCTTTTGGCCACAGAAGCAAAGAGTAAGAAGCCATCGTCCTTTAAGGACCTGTCCTGATTGGAGATTGCAGAACCATCAAAGACCAAGCCATATGGGTGGACTTGGAAATACACAACCTGGTTTCAGTAATGACCTCCTAGGAAATTAATTTGGATTTATATTTCCAACAGAGTTCAAAGACTGTAGTCCCGACTAGTGCCTCTTAGCCAGTGAGAAACATTGATGTAGTTGATTTAGAAAACAAAACCCAATAAACAAAAACCTGAGACCAGCTGATTGATATTCTCTGGAAAGGAAATGATAAATATATGGTTGTGGCTGGACTCACTTCGACATCATGGGCAAAGCCATAGCTTAGAAAATTTTTATCCTCATTTAGTCAGTTTACTGGCTTCCTCACGCCTTCTTTGTAGCCCCAGTTAATGACGTCATAGTTGATTTGTGTTTGCACAGTATCTGCTTGTGCTCTTGGTGCCAAGTATACGTGCATCAAGGGCCTGTTACGCAACTGTGAATAAGCTTGGGCCACCGCTTGATGCTGTTTCATCTTGTCCATTGAGACTTTCATTTGGTTCAGGTGTGTGTTTGTGTGTGTGTGCATGCGTGTGTGTGTGTGTGTGTTACTCCAAAGTGTAAAGCTTTTTGCAAAATCATTTATATTTGGCTTTGACAAGGGATTTTATTATTCGGGGGAAAAGTATTTCTACTCTGCAAATTATTCATCACTCCACTGCAGTAACCATGCTGTCTGTGGAGACACGGAGGCTAGATGCTGCCTGCCGTTCTCAGCCTGTCCACTTCGCAGTTTGGTCACTGTTTCCCCTTTATTCCACGAGGTGATTCTAGCAGCACCCTTGAGGAGCTCCTACTTGCTTGTTCAGATGTGCAAAGAAAAATTATTTTTATTCCTCAATCATTGCTCCCTCCTAAAATCCTGGATTAGATTAAGCAAATATCCCATTTATGTAAATAAACTATTTAATTAAGCAGAGTTAGTAACGATGTCAGAAACGATAAAATGGATGATTTGTCAGAAATAAACTACAGGGGATCTGATGCTTTGAAGATAATTGAAAGTTGACTATTTAAAAGCATGAATTGAAAAATATCTGCATGTGAATGTCAGTGAGTTACTTTGCCACAAATGACTGTGCCACTCCTACTTTGGAAATTGAAGCTCAGAAACAAAAGCAGTGATGTGGATTCTCACTCTTAGCCAGTGAAATCTGTGGCAGCCAGGAGCCCTAGAGTCTGCAGGGAGAGTTCCTGTGGACCCCAAAGCCCAGCTCCGGAAGACAGAGCTCCAGCCGCCGTCACACTGGGCAGTGGGACCCTCTCAGATAATCTTGCAGTTAGGTGGGAAGTGATGTGGATTTTCTTGCAGTCAAATGAAGAAGCTCAGTCAGGATCAGTGTGGGGACAGAGTGATTAGCCACCTTACTTAGATAGCAGAGCAGCTTTAGGTGTGCTAGGAGTGTGAGGTGGTTTGCACAGTGAGCTGAGAAGAGTTGTAAGAGACTTCATGTTTAAGACCAGTTTCTTATCGTGTTGAAGGCTGACCGCATTTGCCTTTGTGACTTTTGAGCTCAGCTGTCACATTGTGGCAGCCCCTTTCTTTCGTCCTAAAAGGCATCAACCGGTGCTATACTGCTGCAAGTCTTTGGTTTTCTTTTTTAAATGTCTGTTCCACCCTGTTGTGGCTCTAGGGCAATCACATAGGAATTCTATAAGAACTAAATGAGAGCCATTATGGTGGTTCAGGCCTGTCGTCCCAGCACTCTGGAAGGCTGGGTCAGGAGGATTCTCAAATTCAAACTCCATCTCAGAAGTCTGGTGAGTCAGCAAGATTCTGTCTCAAGAAAATAAACCAAACACCTGTAGCTCATTGTGAAAGAAGTAGGTGAATACATAATAGCAAACTTCAGACTGGATGGCCATTAGTTGTGTGCAAAAGACAAATATATGGACTTTTTTACAGAATGTCAAATTTCTTGCTTTAAAGAACATTCATTGAAAATCGTGATAATCACATCATTCCTGGAACAAGTTTTGTCTTAAAGCAAGTTTTGCCTGACTGTTTAACCTGTCTTAAACTTCTTATGAAAAGAAGAAAGCTATAAGGACAGCTACCTCTCTATATGAAGTAATCCAGAATGTGATTTGTCATTTTCTTCGATTCCCCAAGTTTTACACACACCGATTCTGCTCCGGCTGCTTTGCAGAAACAATTGTTATGTGTGAGAGAAATGAGGTCCTGTTATGGGAATATCATTCACAATTTCTTACAAAAACGTCAGGCCTGGCTGGCAAGACAGGTCTGCAGTGAGATCTTACTAACCATTAGGGGATAACATTACAATGAGAAAACGATTTTTATTCAATTCTAAGGGGATGTCTATTAAAGTCGTGCATAATTTCAGAGCAGTTCTCCAGAGACTAACTTTTTTTATGGCAAAGTGAAACCACGTAACATAATGCAAGTCATACTACCATTACCAAAAGGAAATTAAAGTTGGAAGAATCTGTCATAATATTATGAAAGTTGAGGAATTAAAGTTTATGACTTTATTTTTAGAATTTGCAAAGAAATGCCTCTGGGTATTTGTAGAAATGGGAGGGAAATGGAAAGAAGAGCAACTACTGAAATGCATGTGTGTTCATTCAGCCCTGGGCCCTGCTTTCAACCTGCTCTCTCTGTAGCCTGGCTCTTCCAGCTGTAACAACCCTAGACTCCTTACTTGTTTGTCTTAAGAGATTTGGTGATTTCAGATTTTTCCTACCACCTAAGTGCTTGTGCACACTGATTGCTTCTCATGTTGAAGCTAGATAGTGTTTCCATCAAAGTCCTTCTTGACTTTGTTGGAGACTTGTTATTAAGATTTCAGAAAGCAACACTCCCCTACATCACATTTGCCAACAATTTCCTTTTCCAAATAGACTAGGGCAGAGTTTATAATATGACAGGGCTGTGATTTTTTTTTCCTTTATAAACTAGCAAGCCAACTAAAGACATGATTGTCTTTTAAAATCAAATAAAATCAGTTCTGTCTGTCACCTCGTCTGTGTGTTTGTTTTGCCTGTAGAATTATGGTGGCATGAGTAAATCCATTAAGACTTTTTTATTTAATTCAAGTGGTAAGTTTTTGTTTGCTTTTCTGTGGTGCTAGAGAGCAAGCTTGGGGGTCCATGGGTGCTGGGCAGGTGATCTGCTGCTGCAGTGTGCTCCCGGGTCCTCGTGGAAATCCTCTCAGCCGTCCCTTGCCCCCTGACTCATGTTGAGAGCCAGACAGAAATTGTGATGCTGTTTTCTCAAAAACTGAACTTGAGTGCTGAAGTACAGTGCATAGTCCTGCGGTTCTGACCTCCCCTGTGTGTCCAGGGGGACACAATGAGTCTTCACCCCCAAGAGCAGCCAACTTCTCAATTATTGTTTTAGTTTTAGCATACGTATTTACTTTTAAAGCTCATTATAGGTATGAGAGGGTCTAATTAATTTGATAAATTATTGCTGTTTTCTAACAAGACAATAACAAATGAAAACCTTTGTAATTAAGATAAAATCAGTCCTCTCTAAGTATATGTTTAAAATGTTTTTATTAATGGATGTGTGCGACACAAAGTGATTCCGTTCATTTTGAGGACTTGAATTAGGAACCTTGATCAGCTTTGATTCCCATTCCTTCCCTCCATGATCCTCTTCCTGTCCTGCTGGAATCCCCTCCCTGTCTTCTCAAAGTCTTACCTCGTTTCCTCCCATCTCTCTTTTATTTTGTTCTTTCCCTCACTTACATTCTGGGTTTTCCCTGAGGGAAATAATGTGATGCTTAACCGTGCAGGTCTGATCTATTTCTCTTAGCATTGTCATTCCAGAGCCCATCAGTTTCCCTACAATATGTCCTTCTTGCTGGCTGTGTCATGCTTCACTGTATTTCTCACATCCTTTTTGACACCTGGCCTGTTGCTGCAATTTAGCTGCTGTGAGTTGCGCTGCTATAGACTCAGCTTTTCTTGTACTGCTGAAGTACGGCGACCCTACCTCAATCGGGAAGACGCTTTGGAATTACAGCTGAGTCAATAGAATGTGTGCCTGTAATTATGTGAGGAATCGTTACATTGATTTCTGTGGTGGTTGTACTAGTAAACGTGGCCATCACTGAGGATTCAGAAAAGAAACCCAGCAAAGGATGTGGAAGAAAGGAATGATTCTGCGTTGTTGGTGGGAATAGAAACTAGAGTAACCCCCATGAAATCAGTATCAGGATTCCTTCCCATAGGTCCTCTGAGGGAAAACACAACGCTTGTAAGTTGCGTGTGTTTCTTCTTGGTGCTGTGCAAGCTCCTGCCTGCGTACAAAGCGAGTCTGCTCCTAAATAAATTTTCAGCCACCCACTTCTCACTGCTGTGGATTAGGAATCTCTGCAGTAGCTGCACGAAGAGCCGGTTATACATAAATGCATATGCCCAGGCGCTACACTACAGATTTGCAAAAATAGATTTAAAACTTGAGAACTTCGAGTATTTACAACTCACAGCTTTGTCCTGTTCCTTAGAGTTTGAAAAGCACCGTTTACTGGCTGACGTGCCCGAGTTGGTGCTTTCTGTCAGCCAAGGCAGAAAAAGCCAACAGTATTATAAATCTTTATATTAAAATGTTTTAATATTGTACTTAAGAACACATTTTTGATGTTGGAATTATGTTGAATTGATTTGCAAAAGCAATTAAAATTTTTCTTAAGTCCCGGAGAAAAGCCTTTTGAAATATTACCCGGATTTACCAACAAAACGTAGCAATTATAATATGAAACATTATAGAGCGTTTTAATTTTTCCATTTGTATTTTTATATTCTTTGGTGGTTAAGGATTTAAACTACCAACTGTAAAGCGAAATTGGAAAATCTTTCTGAAGGGAACTCGGTTGCTATAGAGGCTAGAGTGGGAGAGAGTAATTGCACATAGCTTTTGATAGACAGCCTAAATTGTGCTTCAAAGGACAGATGTGGCTTTAATAATCTGAAGCATTTGCATTTTCAGATTAAACTTTGCCTGATTACATTGTACTTTATATGTATACTTAAATCTATATGTTCAGTGTTATACTTTGATATAGCACATCTTGTTTGACTTTGTTCCTATGATCTGACAAGCTTCATTATATAATAAACTAGTTTAAATAAATCTTAAAGACATAAAAGTGTTCCTGACAGTAAGAAAAAAACCTTAAAGCGCACCAATGATATATCGGTTAGATGTTCCAGAGAGAGTCAGACTTTTTTCATTCAGATCTTTGAACATGTGTTTTGAATAAAGCTATAAGGCATTTTCCAGTAACCAGAGCTGTATCACAAAAATGAGTGAAGCAAAACAAAAGGAAAACATGTTTCAACATTGTATTCAGTATTGTCACATATTGTTGCGCATTTCCTGCTGGAAGTGAACGTGACATCTGTAGTATGAATTTCTCCAGCCTTACCTTTTGTGTTGTGTAAGCTGCTTAGCATCCTGTGCCCGCGTTGAGGCGAGCGCGAACCCCGCACCGCTGTGTCGCACCCCAGTTGGCTCCCACAGTCGGAGCGCGCGATTATAGCGCAACTGCCGTGCAAATCCATTAGCTGAGTTCTTACATTTTTTTCTACTGGAATCTGTCCAGAAATAACGAATGATAAGCAGGTTGCAGAACACTTGACCCAAGAGTCTAGCATTTTTATAAAGTCAAAGTAGGAAATAATACCACTATAATTGGGTTGATTGCCACGGGTAAAATATTTTGATGGAATGAAAAACAAAATGCTGTCCTAAAAGCAGGAAAACCTGCACTCTATTACTAGGCTTTTGCTTTTATTAATTGGAAATGAAGGAATTACGTGACTCGGAAGTGCACAGTGTATATCAAGACGGCGCGTTATTTTGGTTCACACTAAGCAGCTGCCAGGTACTGCACGCATAGACGTGAGGGGGAGGTGAGCAGAGAGAAGCTGCGTCAGATTGAGGGGAGGGGGACTCGCCATTGAGATCACCTGTTTACTTATTTCAGTACTGCATTTGTTTTATTGTCATATACTTTGTGAACATACTAGCTTTGAAATCTGAAACATGTACTTCCTAAAGTATCCTTCACACACCACTTGTACTAAGGGAGAGTACTTCCTCTGAAATGAGGAAAATGGAAATACAGCATTCAACCTGGGGACGTTCTCTTTTACAGTATTAATATGTTAAAGTGTTTTAAAATTTTGAGTTGTTGAATGATTGAGAGGCTGAAGTTGGTGACACACTAGTGCAGTTCTAAAGAGGATTTCCATGCCGGCGGCAAGGGGTGGCTATTTGGTTTCTTCCACTGTGAGTGTGGTCAGCAGCTGTCCCTGCTCCTCTCTACCCCCGCATGGGGCCCCCAGACCTGACCTCTAGGGTTGGGAGTATTTACGTGAATTCTGTCATTGTTGTGTCTAGGAATTTAGACAGAATTTATGAGGAGGGTAGCAAAAAGACATTGATTGCATTGCGTTGCTCCTCTCCTGGGAGTCCAGTAGTTGAATCTATCAGAAAAAAGGCAACCTTTATTTTCTTCAGTTTTCATATTGTTTACAGTACAGCCTTGCTTTTAGGAGCCTGTATTCAATATGGATGAGGCAAATGTGGTCCCCAGATAGATCCCCACCGACGCCTTGACGCGAAGCTTCTCTGCCCGTTCCCTGCTGTGCTGGAGCGCTGGCTGTGCTCAGGTCCCCGCCACCAGGTGCGAGCGTTCGTATCAGGCACATCAATTTTCAGATGTTTCAGCTTTTTCAAAGTCTTACTTCAGAGATTTTTATTTCATCTCATAGCAGCTTAGAACGATAGGAAAGTTGTTAGTGCCCCTGCTTCATACCGATGAGAAAGCTGTGACTCAGAACACAAAATTAAAAATTTTGTGGTACTAACTGGGGGATCCTGTAGGTAAATCCAATCTTGTGTCATTAGGAGCCCAGTGCGGCACATCGGGCAGATGTGTTTGCTGGGTTCCTCATGTTTATTGGATGTCCGTGAAGGCATCGAGTGAAGCAACGGAGTCTAGAAACAGCTCCCTGCCCTTTGTCTTTTAGCTCCCACACTGAAATACTGCTACAAAATCCAGAGCTCTTGTGATTAGGAGACTCCAGAGGGTGCTTTTGTCTTCACCTCGTGCTTCTGCTAGTTTTCTGGAGAGAGCATTTGTTTGAACATTTGCAATTCAAGAAAAGTGGATGTTGTTAGACCCTCCTTTTAGCATCTTGACTTGCATGAATTTACTTAACCTACACCACTCCATGGGGTAGATGACATCGTCACCACCATTTACTAAAGACGGAGAGAAGGGGAGAACGTTAACCAGTGTGCCCGCAGTTTCAAACAAGTGGTGTATCTAAGCCCCAATTAGAAGTGACTACATTATGGTGACCTTTGCCATACTGCAAGGTGTCATTCATTTGGTTTAAACCCTTTGTGAAGAGGTGATGACGGGTCTCCATAATTTTTCTGCCTCAGTAACTGACAGTTCATCAGCAAAGACTTCTCCATGCTCTGAGCAGAGGAGTTGCTTGGGAATACCTTGTTCCTTGGGACTAAGTTGTTTGTACTAGGACATGGTTTATTCTTTTGGCTTAGCTCTTGAGGGCATTAAAAAGACACATTGGATTTTAGGTAGTAGTAGAAAGGTATACTGGCAATGGGTACTTTGTTTACGATTAGCATTGTTTAGATTTCACTTCATTACTTATATTTGGGCGTCCAAATAATTCCTAGTTTTAAAATTTCAAGGAAGATAAAACAGACCAGAACCTCCAGGCTATCCGTGAGCTTTTAGTGACCCTGGGGACAATGATTTCAAGCGTGAAAAAAAGGCAGGTGTCTTTCATCCTTAACCTAAACAACTCTAGCTCTAATGATACCTGTAAAACCAATCAAAACAGATTTGTACCACTTCAACTGAAGATTGTGGAAATAGTTACTTAAAATGGAATGTAGAAGCAACTTGGTAGTAGTTCTCATTGTAAGGCGGCCTTGGAGACCAGCCAGTTGGAAAAGATGAGAAGCATGCAAATTTGAACTTAGACACGCTGCACAAAAATAATTGGTTCAGGTGTTCATTGGTTCAAGAAATCCTTACAGTTCCTAATGTGTAGAAGAAACTTTGTTGGTGGAGATGCATAGACCAATAAGAGCATCCATGAGGACTTGGGGTATACTGAGGGAAGACTTAGGGTAAACAAGGAGCTTAATGCAAAATCTTGACTGCCTTGGCCACAAAATAAAGATCCTATCTGTCATCCGTCTGTCTATCTGGTCTATCTGTTCATTTGTCTCTGTCTCTGTCTCTGTCTCTGTCTCTCTCTCTCTCTCTGTCTCTCTCTCTCTCTGTCTTTCTCTCTCTCTGCCTC
>NW_004524755.1:639441-647664 GCF_000260255.1 Octodon degus | reverse complement strand
TCTCTCTCTCTCTCTCTCTCTCTCTCTCTCTCTCTCTCTCTTTCTCTACCCCCATCATCTATAATTCCTATCATCTCTGTCACCTATCTACCAATGTGTGTATATGTTTGTATCTATTATATAAACTTACACATAAAAAACATTTTGCACAGTATTGAATCTCATACATAAAAAAATTCTTTATACCATTTATGTGATGACTTTTAAGACTTACAATTCTAGGTTTTCTTCATTTTTGTTTTTTTGTTTGTTTGTTTTGGTACTGGAGATTGAACTCAGGACCTTGTGCTTGTCAGGCACGTATGCTGCTGAGTTATCTCCCTTGTTTCGATTCTAGGGTTTTTTTTGACAATATGGAGAGAGGATTCCACTAGGATTCCTTTTCCTGATCCATCATTCTTATATCTGTTGAAAATGAAAAACCCTCCTTGAAGCTCTTAGGCCATACTATTATACTACTGTGGGATATTGTAAATACTTGTGTAGGTACAGGTATTTGGTCATATTTTGAATTTTTAAAATACTAGTTATATTGTATGACTTCAACTGCAAAATGAACTCATTCCTGTCTGGCATTTTTAGGTGAATGGCAAAGCTGTAGAAGGGAGCAAGTTATCAAGAAAAGGTGTGCTGCTTCTGGGAGGAAAGTGCGTTGCCCAGATTTGGTCAGGATGAAGTTAGCTTTCCCAGCTGCTTCTCAGATCTTGCTTTGAGGAAAAGCAATTTTGAGGCTTGTGAAACTGAATAACATGGTGTTAGATACAGACTTCACTCCAAGGAAAAGTAAACTTAATTTTGTAAATGACTTGGGCGACTGTTGTTACATTTGCTCTGCAGGAGTGATTCCGCTGCACCTAGTAGCAAAATTCTGCTCTAAAATAATTCTCTCTGTTGCATGTGAAATGGAAATAGAGGAAAGAAAATATTACTGAGAGATTTTGTAAGCTCTGAAGTTGTCCAGAAAAAAAAAGCCTTATATTTTATTTAATGGCAGAGAAAACTTGAAACCAGAGTCCAAATATCACCCTTAATCTGATTTAGAGACTTCTCATAGATCTTTTAATAAGCTAACAGTGTGTGTGTGTGTGTGTGTGTGTGTGTGTGTGTGTGTGTGTGACTTCTGTCCTGGATAAGCTTTTCACAAAAGCAGGTTATCTTTTTTTTCATTTTTATTTATTTTTTTTTGTTTATTGGCTACAGGATCTCACTACGCAGTTGAGGATCGCAGTAATCCTTGTGTCTCAGCCTCCCCAGTGCTGAGATTGCTGGCGTGTGCCACCACGCAGAGTTCAGAGCCTGTGTGCTCACCCAGGTTTCTGGGGCCAGCACTGGATGTGCTATAGAGGATCAAGCTCTGATCCTTGCACTTGAAAGGCGGGCGCTTAGACCACTGAGCTGTCACCACAGCTCACAAATTAGCTTTTTAATCTACAACTGGATGACGGTACATTGATCTGAGCAGTTGATCGTCTTTAAGGATCATTATATTAGTCAGCTTTTATTGCTAGGACAGAAGGCCTGGTAGCAGCAACTTCAAGGAGATATTTAATTCCAGTTTCAAGGGCCTGCTCCGTGGCTTGCTGGCTTTGAGGCAGCAGTAGCTCAGCAGAAGGACTTGGCGGGGAGATCTGCCCTCCTCAGTGGCTGGGAAGCAGAGGGAGGAGCGGTGCTGGAGGGGAAGGAGCGAGAGAGCAGTTGCAGCACCTGCCGACGCACGTCCAGGCCCCGCGGACCCACCCAGCAGCGTGGGTTCTTAGTCTCACATTCTCCCAGTGAACTCAAGTTGCTCTATCCTGAACAACGGCCACACTTGGCAGTTATTTTACTTATTTGTTAAATATTTATGGAATATCAATGATGTGTTTCTCAGTGTTCAAGTCATTTTAGATACATAAGTGACCAAGGGACTAAAAGCCCTCTGTACTCAGTATCTTTCTTGTAATTTTTTTTTTCTTTTTGGCCAGCTCAGCCCACCCTGAGGGCGGTGCTACGCAGCATGTGGTGCCTGAGATCGAACCTCGGTCCCCTGCACCTGCGTAAGCTTGCCTAAGCATGTGCTTTAGACCACTGAGCTATCTCGCCAGCCCCTCTTTCTTGTAATTTTATATGAAACATAAAAAAGCCAATAGTTAATAAATAGATAATATTTCTCTTACCAAAAATTTGCAAGTGTATTACTGAATTGCACTAATATTTGTATAATGTATATTGGTATTACATATATAATTCTATATTGCGTAGCGGTCATATTATTATTATTATTATTATTATTATTAATGTATTTGGTTGTTGCAGGGTCTCACTACACAGCTTGGACTCACAGTGATGCTCCTGTTTTCAGCTTCCCCAGCACTGGGATTACAGGCATACGCCACTGTGCCTGGACTCTTTGGCCGGTTCAGCCTGCCCTGGGAGTGGGGCTGACCTCACGTGGCATATGGTACCAGGGATTGAACCTCTGTCCCTGAGCTTGCCTAAGCAGCATCTTTAGTCCACTGAGCAATCTTTTTCTTTTTGGCGGGACCAGGGATTGAACTCAGGCCCTTGCGCTTGCCAGGGAAGCACTTATTCCACTGAGCCATTTCCCCAGCCTTAAAACTTTTTTTTTTTTTGGGCGGAAAATGTTTTTTGTTTTTTGGTGGAACCGGGGATTGAACTCAGGCCCTTGTGCTTGCCAGGTAAGCACTTATTCTATTGAGCCATCTCCCTGGCCCCCCGCTGAGCAATCTTGCCAGCCCCATAGGTATCATTTTAAAAGTACTTGGTGTGACAGCCAAGTTTTGGACAATGTTAACTTTACTGCTTTGGTCTACAGAAAAGATAGGAATATATGTGGCATGTTGACAATCCAAAGTTTAGAGACTTACTAATATCAATTATCTGAATTTGATTATGCCGTACATCTGGAAAACAATGTGAATCATGTATGGTGATTTTAGAGTGTAACTGCAGTAAGTTCAGTGAGGGCTGTCCATACAGAACACCTTTCACGATTGGGAAACTCAGGCAGGCTCTGCCGCTTAAAATTAGCCATATACTAGTTTGTTGGGCTAAGTTTTATCATCTGCGTCACTCTATACACTTAGTGTTACGAGTAAGAAAATTATTTGTACTTTGTGTGATTACGGAGGTATTCGTGTGTGTGTGTGGGTGTGTGTGTGTGTGTGTGTGGGTGTGGGTGTGGGTGTGGGTGTGTGTATCTTAGGGAAAAATCTACAGGGTCTCACTGCTAGATTGGATTTGTAGTAATTCTCCTGTTTACAGCCTCCCGAGAGCTGGGATTATAGGCATGTGCCACCATGCCCAGTCTCAGTTGCCATCTCAGTGTGCCCCAGGGTGGGGCTGGCATGGCACGCTTGGGGATTGAACCCCCGGCCCTTGTGCATGTTTGCAGGCACTTTAATCTACTGAGCTATTTGGCCGGCCCCTGAAGGTATCATTCTTAAGTGGCTAAAAGGTTAGGTAAATGAGGAGATATCTTAGAAATGTCACTAATTCGGACTTTCAGAAATATAAGATGCTGCCCAGCAACCAATCTTTAAACATGAATTGGTTTATAAATAGGTAATATAAATAACCATAAGGACCATGAGCAAAAATACATCTTTAATTTATTAGTCTGAGTAAGTACTTCTTTCTACTAAAGGTTTCACAGTGGTTTCAAATGCAGTTAGAGGACTGAGGTGAACCAATTAATAATGTTGCATTCTTAGTGAATTTTGCATTTTAAAGTTCTTATCATCCTACAGTCAAACTTTTAGACCAAGAACAAGAGAACGAAGTGATACCAAAGACAAATATGCTCATAACTTGGAGCATTGTTTTTCCTTTGATTATACAGTTTCAAAAGATAAGAGGCTATAGAGAAGGTCTAATTTCATTCATAAATATTGGTTCCCATTTTTTTCACACAAGGAGGCCCGTATGTGATCTGTCAGCGGAGCTTTCTGGATACTCTTCATTTGCCTACGTTCTTGCGAAATGTCTGCATCCTCTTGTTATAATAATCTTTATAAACAACATAAAATAACGTAACACTTTGTGCAGATAAACTGGTGTCTTTTTCTATTCGTTTTGGTGGTTATCATAAACATAGTCGACTCACTCTGGGTTCTGTTGATAGAATCTTAATTGTTTTGTGATGCAACAGGAAGATCTCTCTATACTCACGCTATGTTATTGTCTTTCATTTCTTGCTGGTCATCAATTTTTACATCTTTGAAAATTAGTAAGGTTTTCATGAAATACGTATAACTTCTAGATGTTTCATTGTATTAACTTTTCAAAGTTCAGGTATTCTGACATACTTTGGTCTGACATTGTACTTTTTGTGAAGAAATTTGATATGGCAATGATATAAATAATGCACTAGATAAGCATATTTAAAGTTAAGCTCTCACCATCTAACTCTGTACTTTCCATAAATTAAATTAACCCAACCCACTCATTTTGCAGCATTAGTTCTTGGTTGCTTTGAACAAATATTTTGACGTTAGGTCATACTAATGTTTGACTCTAAAAACTTCAAGCCCACATTAACAATTCAATACTTTTTGAAAAACAGGCATCAAGATTATTGGTTTTAATATTTACTATATTGTAAAAGCATCATTTAAAATAGTTTTTTTTTTTTTTTTTTTTTTTTTTTTTTTTTTTGCGGAACCGGGGATTGAACTCAGGCTCTTGCACTTGCCAGGGAAGCGCTTATTCCACTGAGCCATCTCCCCGGCCCCCTAAAAAAGTTTTTAAGGATTTATTTTCTTTTTAATGGGAGTTTTTAATTCTCCATGAATAACTTTGCATTGTTTTGTTTGTTTGGTTTTTTGGGTATTGGTCAAATACAGGACCTTGTGCTTGCCAGGCAGGTGCTTATGCTGCCAAGTAACCTCCCCAGCTCTCTTCATGAATGGCTTTGAATTGAAAACACAGTGATAAATGTCTGCTATCATTAATAAGTTATCTGTCTTTTTAAACAGTTTCTTGAAAGTAAATTCTTGCATTTATTTTTTGCTTTGAAAGTGATGATTTTTAGAAACCCCGTTTGCGTACTTAAAAATAATCTCAGAGAATTACTTTCTCCCTCCTCTGTACAAAGAAGCATTCAGACTTTCTATTTTATGCAGCTCATGGTTGAAATTGTGGTAAAACAGCCTCTAGGAAAGTCTGAGAATCCGAACATTGTGAACTGATGAAAGACTTAGAAAATTGATAACAAAGTTTTACCGTGTACTGTGTATAGTTACTATGAAAAAATAAAACAAGACTTTAATCGTACACTAGACTATATATTTTTTTTGGTCTTTTTATTTTTTTATTATTATTTTTGATGTATTTAGTATAGGGTCTGCAGGGTCTCGCTGTGCAGGTCAGACTCGTAGTGATCTTCCTGCTTTCAGCCTCCTCTAAGCACTGGCATTACAGTGTGCGCCACCGCACCCAGTCCCAATCACCTTCTCAGCGCGCCCCGAGGGCGGGGCTAGCGCGGCATGCCTGGGATTGAACCCCGGCTGCTGCACTCTGCCTAAGCAGACACTTTAGTCCACTGAGTGCTCTGGCCAGCCCTTGGACTATTTTTTAAGACGTTAAAAAAATCTTTAAATTATTATTCAGAGTATTAATTTGCATCCAAGGGAATGAAAGCTAATTTTAACAAATATATCAGGTTGTTTTCTTACTGAAATACAACAGTGCAAGACCCTACAGTGAACCTGCTCCGTGGAAGTGTTGAGGCCCAGCAGGTCGTGGAAGACGGAGCTGCCATATTGGCACGACTTTTTGATGTGTTCTCCCCGTGCTGGCTGCCATACCCTGTGCTCCCTGTATGCTCAGTGAGAAAATCACTTGTCCTGTCCTTAGCCACATCTGCTTTCCTGTAAGTGTAAACTTTAAACACTCCCTAGAATCCTAGTCTGTTGGGAAGAACAGGGCCATCGGCAGGATACTTCCAACCCCATTTCTGGACAAACAAGCCTTAGAAGAGTGGCCTGTAGCAACTGACCACTGGGCTTATTAACTTTTGCCTATAGAGTTCAGTTGGGCACTTCAAATTATTAATATTAGGTATGTTTGTGTATTTGAGGAAAATGAAACCAATGGCACCTCCTTTAAATTACACTAAATGTTCATTAAAGAGAGATCTAGATTGGAATGAACCACACTCCATTTATAAAAGAGTTTTTCTGAGCAACTCAATATTGCTTCTATTTTGGGAGCCCTATAAACAATCTGAGAACACAGCCTCCTCTGAGTCATTCTGTTATCTACCGAATCAGGTCCCTGAGGAATCTCATCTCTGAATGTTCCTCTTCCATTTCCGCGCACGCAGCCGTAGCCGTCAGACCGCAGGGTTGAAGAGGAGCTTCAGAATCATATGACCTCACCGAGTGCACAAGTTTCTCATGAGTTTAACCCCTTCGCTTGCTCTGCCGTTGCCCTTGGTGCTGCCTGATCCTCAGATAGATCCTCGCCCACTTTGCAAAGAGCCTGCCGTTTTTACCTGTCCAGTTCATACTCTACGCTTCCCACAGATAGACACACGTGACACACAAGTGAAATGCCCAGGCCAAACCCGTGCCCTCCTGGCTCTGCTCATTGCGGGCGCAGCACCAGCTCGACACCTTCCCTTCCTGTCCCCAGAGGCGCCACGCTGCTCTTCTCCTAGCTTCTCATCAGCAGTGCTCCCCTTGCTGGGTGGTCTAGAACACTACCCACTGTCTTTACCCATAAGGCTACTGCTGTTTTAACAATGGACTTGTTTCTGTCGTAACAGTATACACACAATGCTTAGCATCTCACCCATTCAGCACTTGCAGCTTGGTGGCACTTACCTGACCCCTAGTGCTGTGTGACTGGCGTCACCATTTCCATGATGCCTGGGATCTTGGTAATCTGCAAGTCTGTTCACTGAGCGAGAACTCTTCATTCCTCAGCCTCTGGTTGCTACCTTGTACTGTCTGTCCCTGTGGTGTGGATCATTCTGCCTTCTAGAAGTAGAATTATACATAATCTTTTCATGACTGGCTTGTCTCTTAGTATAATATCATCCAAGTCAATTCACCATGACGTATGTCAGGACTCCCTTCTATTTCAAGCTAGTCATGCATTGTACATTTGTATGCTGTATTTTACTTACCTGCTCGTCTGAGGATGGACACAGCTGCCTATATTTTACCTGATAGCCCTTTCTTCTCTGTGTACGTCAATGCTGTATTTATTTGCTGCCCATCATACTATTTTTTTTAATGTATTTGGTTGTTGCAGGGTTTCACTCTATAGCTCCGACTCTCCAAAGCTGTCCTACTTACAAGGGTCTGAAACCATGAAAACTTTATCAGACCCACTCCTCTCTGTTTCATTTGTACATAATTGGAAATATCAAGCCCCATGCAGAGTTCAAAAAGATAGTTGTGTTGGCCTAAAATGTCTCAGGATCAGTAGTACTGAAGCTAGCCTAAAAATGAGTCTGTGTTCACAACTGATTGCTTCTGTGCATTCTGAACCTCGCTAATATTAGAAACATGGTCTTCCTTCCCTGAGTAGAATCCTCCCGAGTAACCTGGACAGAGTGTCTCACAGAGGTGCCAGCTCATGTGGGATTAACCCCAGGGCAGGCAGTCTGTGCCTTATGATTCCACACAGCTAGTGGAATGTCTTCTGCCTTTCTGACATGTGCTTATTAAATGAAGGAATGGTGGAACTGAGCCATGAGAGTTCTCAATACCAATACGTGCTTTAAAGTACAAGACTATAGCAAATATTTTAAGCTACTTAAGTCACAAGTGAATTTTCAAGACCGTTTAATATACAAAGCAACTTGAGCAACAAGTGACAGTGCTCTTCAAAGGGAAAATAAAATCAATGCAGTATCTGGATGCTCAGGGCTTACTGGGACCGCATGGACATCTACAGCAAAAATCTATTAATAAATTCTTAGGAAAGTCTAGGGTACTATGGATATGTTTTCGAACTGTGCAGCACTTAAAGATGAAATGTTGTGCTCTGAAAGATTTCCCTTTCATGCATTTTAAGCACTTTGAGAAAACAGGGTGTTTTAATGATCTTACACTGTGTTATGAAGAAGGCTTCACTGATGCAATTTTGCCTTGCAGGAAAAAGTCTATGAATTTCATGAAAATAACAAAATTTAAGCAGCTTCCCACCAATAGAGTTAATGACGAGTGTTTCACAGGATTGAAAGTAATTCAGTTCATCAAAAGTCAGCGA
>NW_004524755.1:614441-636941 GCF_000260255.1 Octodon degus | reverse complement strand
GCATGGAGACGTGCTAGCCCAGTTTCTCCTTCACAATTGATTGGCAACTTTTGGACCTTAGGCTGTGGTTAGGATTACATCAATCAGGAAGCAGTCACTCTTGAGGGACTTCCCTTCAGTGATCGAGTGTTCATTGGCCAAAAGGGTTGCATGCTTTCCTGTCTATTCCTTTCATGTATTCCCCACTCCCATCTGGGTTGGAGACAAAAGTGGTGTTGGTGCACGAGATGGGCCACTTTCCCTCCTTGTGTTCTGTCTCCATCCTTTAAAGTGGAAGAGGATGCCAGTAACATGGTGTCCGGTTAGCAGGATGGACTGAGAAGAATGAATGAGAAATGAATAAGAAACAAGGAGTGAACAAGAACACATGCTGGTGTAGATGCCGAGATCTGGAGATTGCCCTTTTATTTAACAGCATGCTGCACGTTTATTTATAGAGTCGTATTCACGGCAGTAGAGTGCTGCACGTTGATCAGCTAACATCAGCGTACAGATTTGCTTTGTGCAGTGCTGGAGACTAAACCTGGAGCTCCCTCGGGTGATAAGCACATGACGTGCTCCACCTCTGAGCTACGCCCGCACCCACCCACTATACAGATTTTAACTTCTTTGCATCATTCCATTCCATCATGTGTTTATTTTAAAGAATAGTAAAGTTACAAAAAAGAACATGCTAGGGAGGAGTTTTCTGCGCTGTCCTTACACTCCTGGCATGAGAGGAAACTCCTTGTCCGTAAGGTGCCGTCGGAGTTGTGCTTGTGCTCTTTGTTTTTTTGTGGGTTTTCGTAGTGGTCTCCAACATATAGAGCTGTTACATTCCCAGAAGGATATGTTATGGATCTATGAAATTTTTGTAAGGTGTGAACACTAAAAAGCTGTCCCAAGGCTCTGCTGTTAATTTGTTTTTATTGCGGCGAAGGCAAGAATGAGGCACACGTGTGCGGGGTGCGTCTCACTGCTCTGTGCATTCACGTGCATTGGGTGTTGGGAGAGGCGCGGTGACTCCGGAGTTACAGCTCATAACTCTGGAGGAGTTAGAAGCCCCTGACAAGCGATCTTCCCCACCTACAAGATTTGGAACTTTTGTAAAAAGGAGAGGTAGACAAAGGAAAAAAAAAAATTGCCCTGCTTCTTCCAGTTCAGGGTTAAAAGTTTGGGATTTTTTGTTGCTGTTGTTTGTTTGTTTAAAGGAGTCAGACCATTAGCTAGTGATTTTGTTTAAATGATCCTTGTAAAATCATTGGTGCTTAATTGTATCATCTAATTTTTGGAACTGGAATGTAAGGCATTTGAAAATTTAATAGCATGAAGAATGAAAAGCATGTTCAAAGCGCTGGGAACGCTGGCGAGGCCGGTGCTGCCTTCCCAAGCAGCTCCTGTGGACAGAGGGGCTCGGAGTACGGATGGTGTGCTCTCACTGGGTCTGGAATTCACTTGCTGGCTTGCCATGATCAGAACAGATGGTTCCTAGGCTGCATAGGTGGGTGCAAGAAATGGCGTTCAAATCTTTGTAGGAAAACTTTTGGAATTATACCTCTGAGAATTCTGTGCCGCGCAGAGCCTTCTGCTTCTGCCCGGGACGTCTCTGTGCGCAGTTACGTCACCCCCACTCCTCCTTACACTCACTTTTCTTTTTGCATACAAAGTATGCCCTCTTTTATTTTTATTTGTTTATTTATTTATTTGCTTTTCCAAATGTGTGTGTACACATGTGCCTCTGTGTGTGTGTGTGTGTGTGTGTGTGTGTGTGTGTGTGTGTTTTAAATCTATTGCTTTTTGGCATCTCTGAAAAAAGGCAGCATGCATTTTTAAGTGTTATGTGTGAAGCTCAAAGTATTTCCTGCGATTTGGGAATGCCACTGGCTGCTCTTATTTTTATTCCACGAGTCAGATGGGAATCCAGCATTAATTATGAGAGTTTTCATTGCACTGATCAAGTTAAACAGCTAGTTGGTGTTTAAACAGGCTGATAAGAAAACCTCAGCTTAAGACTCTGTGTCTTCCTCTCTGGTAGATTGTTACAACAGGAATATGTGGCGAGGAACCCGAAGGAGAAATCATGAAATCCTGGTGTGGGGCCAACAGGCTTCTAGTTGGCTGCAGGGTTAGTAAGCAAGCAGCTTTCTGCTGTCAGAACCAACAGTACTCAGACAGTTGCAGAAGCTCTAAAGACTTCGGATTTGCTTGCAGTGAGAGATTTGTTGTGGATTTTTAACAAGGCTCCTGTGTGTGCGCCATGCTTAGTAAATATTGGCCTTCGGGGTATTTTGCAGTCACACTGAATGGACTGTTAGTTTCCCCAAACTGCAAAGTGAAGAAAATCCATTTTCCTGATTTGGTTGCCAGTGAGATTGCATCATAGATTTTGCAGTACAAAAAGCAAAATAAAATCTAGCGAGAAACTCTTTTTAGATGACTGGAAAAGTGATCAGGAAAAAGTAAGATAACTGTGGTTGCAGAAACAGAAGAGCCTAGAAAGGATCTAGAGAAGCATTTAATAGCTAAATCCTTTTTTTAAAAAAGTCAGTGAAACATTTTTTCTTTGTTTAGAAATGAGGAAAATTAATCATATCATATATGACTGATATAATCAGATAACTCCCTATTCCAATAGAAGTTGAATGTATCTTTTATTTGGTATCCATTTTATTTTGAAAAAGTAGTCAGAGGCTATCAGAAATAAAAGAATCTCAGTCCAGACTCCAGATGCTTTCTTTGTTTTTATGTTTCATTGTGTTTCTTTCCTACAGCGCATGGCAGTTCTATACGGACAGTGCTGCTGTAATCAAGAGTAACTTAGTAGGTGTTTAAATAAATTAGTATTTGAAATTTAACTTGAAAGGGCAATCTATAAAATTCTTACATTTGTCCTCCAAGAAGGAATTTCAGGAGACATCCCATTAATAAACGACTAAATTAATCACATTGTGTGATCAACTGTTAAGAGTTTCATTATACTGTAGTTGTTTAATGGCAAAGAGGTACAAAACATTGTCTTACAGAAGTAATGTGCTCATTACACTCACAGTTCTTTCAGAAGGGTTATAATTACTGTAGGGCACTCTTGCAGTGCATGACCTGAGGTCTCGAGGCTGTGCTGTGCTGGGCAGTGAGGAGAGTTGAAGGGCATTGCTCCAACTCTGATTTAGGGACACCCACCTCATCTTGGTGATCAGGGGATTTTCTCTGGCCCACATTTTCAGCGAAAGGCCTAGAACAGGGAGGAATTACTGGGAAGAGGGTCCTTTCCCATATGTTGTCCATTTGGCTGTCAGCACTCGTTCCAAAGGAAAAGAGCAGGGTCATGAGTGACTGCTAGACTGTCTTAAAGTATGGTAATGAGGCTAATTAGGAGAGATGGGGCTGAAGTGCATTCTCAGAGGCAATTACCCACACAGCTTTCATGCCACGCTGTATCTTTATCAGATTCCTCTTCTCTAATTTTGTCATTTCTCAAGCATCACAAGAATAATGAGAATGTCTGAGGCAATAGGAGCTGTGTGGTTGGTAGAAGAGAAGAGAGCACACTAACAAAATGCTGGGAGCCGTCTTTCTCTCTGGGGACTCTTCCTATTGGCGTGTGGTCAAGGTGGTTCTTACTAGTATTGTTGCTGTTCAGTTTACATAAATGAATATTAATTGTACTTTGTTGTACCAAGTGTAAATATCTTCTTTGCTAAGTGAACAGTGTATGGTTGGTCCTTTTCTGTTAGTCATCAGGGCAAGTCCATAATCTAGCGTAATTGAAAGGGAAAGACATCAGAGGGCTGCAGAGCAAGCCTAGAGTCTGTTCTTTTTTTTTTATATATTTATTTATTTATTTATTTATTGTGTGTGTGTGTGTGTGTGTGTGGCCAGCTCAGCCCACCAGAGGGCGGGGCTGGCTGGCATGTGGTGCTGGGGGATTGAACCGTGGTCCCTGTGCTTTGCTGAGCTTGTTCTAAGTAGGTGCTTTAGACCACTGAGCCATCTCACCAGCCCTAGAGTCTATTCTTTTTCATGTGATTTGGAAAGGTAAGACATTATAGTTTCTGTTTCCAAAACTTTGGTACATTTTAATATTGACAACAATAAGGAAAGTGAACAAGTGGACTCTGATCTCTATGGTGATTTCATCATTGGTGACATTGAACATAAATTGGATTTTTTTTTCTACATTATTACAAAAATTAGCGGTGAAAAGTCATGTGTTGTTTTAAAAACTAGCATTATTTTAAATGGTGCACTAACATTCTGATATGTATATGATACATAATGTATATATATCATATATTATATATAATAATATACTGTGACTTTTAAGAACATCAAACTATTTCCAGGTGTAATTGTATTTTTATCCCTTAAAAGGAAATCTAGAATTATTTAAGATTAAAATAAAATCTGAACTAGATAAAATGCATTCCACTAGGAGCTCCCAAGTGTGTTAAATGACAACTGTACTGTTTGTGCTCATTTTTGTACTTCGACTTAGTGTTTTATTGCTTTCTAGCATGGGTTACAATTTTCATTTCTTGTCTCATACTCAAGAGTTTATTAGGCTTTGGGCTTCTCAGAGGCATAAGGGAGGCACTTGGGTTTATTTTCAGTAGATTAATGAAAAAGTCAACCAAACTAAAACAAACATACCGGCAGAAAATCTGTGTAAATGGCTAAATGGAGTTCTTTCTCAGGAAATTCCATTCGTTTCAAGTGTGTTTGGTAGCAAGTCAGAGAACTTCTATTGTGTGTCCTGCTGCTGTCGTAGAATGATAGTCCTTAGAGCAGGAATGGGTCAAGGCATAGTCAGAAGACCTGGTAGAGAACTTGTCACAGATGCCACACAGTCGGAGTCCAGCTGGAACTTAAACATTAGAAGTGACTGTCAAACCTGAGCATGCCTGAACCTAGCTATAGAAAACTGAGATTCAAAAACAAAAACAAAAACAAAAACAAACAAACAAACAAAACCAGATTCCTAGAAATCAAATCTAGTGATTCCAATCCAACAGGGATTGGATGGGGCGAAAAGAAACCACATTTTTGGCTAGGGAGATGGCTCAGTAGAATAAGCACTAGCCTGGCAAGCTCAGGGTCCTGAGTTCAATCCCAGTACTGAAAAAAAAAAAAAAAAAAAAAACATTTTTATATGCAGATACTCCTGGGTGGTTCTGATGGTGATCACACTTTGAATTGCACTTTGTAGATTAGGAAGCTTGCCATACCTGATCCCCAGCCACCAGAGCGAGGATGGACACAGGAAATAGGCAGCAAGGTTGAATGTGAAGCATGGAGGGACAGAGGAACTGAACAGAAGGGAAGCTTGCATTCATGATTTCAGAAGTTGGATCTGTTACATCGAATTGATAAAATTCCCCCGAAAATGACAAATGAATGCAACTGGGAGTATCTGTGTTGTCAAAATGAGTTTGTAACCTTACTTTTCTGGGCTTGCGCTAGCTTGCCATAAATTCTGTGATTCAGAACTGCACGGATTCTAGAAGAGCCTTGGAGATGGAGTGTATGCGCAGTATGACCAAAATCAGGATGGTGCAGGCTTTAAGGTTGAAAAATCTGAGCAAGCAGAAACTAGGCCAAGAGTAGGGGACTTAGGATTTCAGAGAACTAGCAAGCAGGAAAGTAAGCTGATGCAAGATCCCTGCTCCCCGCTGAAGTAGCCTTCACCCCCAGCGAGGTCCTGTCCCGTTGTTGCTGCAAGGGGACCTCCATTCTGAATATGATGAGCGCTTTTCAAGGTGGAGATGGACTGCAGCTGATACCAGCCCTGTGCGTGCGCAAACACTGCATTTCACGGCGCTACGACCCAGCTCAGAATCTAAAAGTGATCGGTGTTGGGAAGAAGAAGACTAGATTTCTGCAGCAAAGAGTTGTATTTGTTTACTAGAAGCTTTTTTTTTTTGGGGGGGGGGGGAGTAAGGTGGTGCTGTGCGCATACCAGGAATCAAACTCAGTACCCCACACTTTGCAGGAAGGGTGCTGTGTCACAGAGCTAAACCCCCAATCCCTTAATAGAAGCCGTATGAGGAATATATTAATCATATCTGTTTGTCCTTTAATAGTATATCCGTCATTCAATTATGGCTCATGAGAGGTCTTATTTTATATTAAAAGCTCTTATGCACTGAGATTTTATATTTGAACTTTGACCACAAGGAACAACAAATGGGCTCAGAATTAAAGGTGTATGATAAGAGTAGGGAACTCTGGGAAGGATGAGGCAGGAGGATCTCCATGAGTTCAAGGCCAGCCTGAAATACCCAGTGAATTCAAAGGCACGCAGAATTAAAAACAGTAACAACTCTCTGGGGAGATAGCTCAGCCATCTTAAGTGCCTGCTCCACAAGCGCAAGGACCCAGGTTCAATCCCTGGTACCACTTACCCAGCTGGCCTAGAACCCGGGTCATGCCTTGTAGGCCACCAAAACCAAGTATGGTGGCACACACCTGTAATCCTGGCACTTGGGGAGGCTCAGACAGGAGGATCACTAGGAGTCTGAACTGTGTAACAAGACCTCCATATCAAGTAGATAATTAAAAATTAAAACAACAAAAATAGGGAGCTAGTTCAGCAGGATTTGCTGAAAGCAGGTTTTGGAGATGTTACAGAAAAGGGTAATAAGTAGGAAGAGAATGTAGGAGACTAAAGTGTTTATTAAGCTGAGGAGACAAGCTTGGATAGCATAATAGGTTAGGGAAAGTTATCTAGAGTTTCCTTAGAGCAACCCCTGGAAACCAAAGTTTTGTGTTTAAAGCTTCATAGTTTCGTTAATCTTAAGCTGGGCTCTTGAGGATCTGTGGGCCTCCAGTCTTTGAGAGGCGAGGAGAGGTCAGGGTATGAAATGCAGGAGCTGGAAGTACAGTATCTGTTTGAGGGAAATTGGAGTAAACTGTTTTGGAAGATTGAGGGAAGATTACAGACATGGATAAAAGATGATCTTACTTAACTGTTGAGTTTTGTGATATAAAGCATCCCTCGATTGAGTGATTAAACACTGGTGATTTACAAAGCATTTTGAAAAATGACAAAAACAAACAAGCACATGTATACTGTGGGCCACTGCAGAGCCCATATCTTAGTGGAAGATTTGTCAGTGTCAGAAACTGTAGGAAGGGCTATTACTGTAAAAATGGTAGAACTACCCATAAAAAAGAGAAGAAATGGGGCTAGAAGACAAAAATGTTGTAGAAGGGGAAATAGAAGAAATGATTTGAGATGGGCCTGAAAAATCCATGAAAATAAATTGAATGAGTTGGTGTCACTATTCTCATTCACACATTCAGTAAAAATGGACTGAGTACATGCTCGATTGCATGTGCCATGCAGGGCCTGGACCTGGTGCAGAGAAGTCAGCGATGTCTCTGTCCTCGGGTGGATGGAGCAAAGGAGTGAGAATGGAGGAACTTGATAGAGAAGGTGGTTGTGACAAACTAGACCAAACTAGAAGAAATGAGAGTCCTGCTCAGATCATCTTGGAAGTCATAGGGAATTTTAAAGACTTGGGGAGGTGACAGCTCAATGCTTCAAATCTGTGCTGAAGCCATTATAAATCTGTATTTTAGAAAGATAAAACATTCACAGGTAAATGCTTAATTGCAACTTATGGCAGGCCTGGATCTGCTGCCCAGGTCACCAGCCAGGGTGGATTGGGCAGGTCAGGGAGGGTAGGTCATGAGCCTGAGTCTGAGAAAAAGACTGAAGTCGGAAGTAGAGTGGCTCCCCCTCACTGAGTATTTAGCACTGCCCAAGTAGGTGACTCCTTTGGTCCACACTGCAGCCTGTCACGTTGGTGCCACCATGTTTAGGACACATTTTCAGGTGGAGAAGTTATGTCGATGACAGTGTAAGCGCTGTGGCCCAGGCTACGGAGCTAGCTGCGGAGAAGAACTTGAATCCAAGCAGGTAGGCTCCAGATCAGCGAAGCACCGAAGCTAGAAAAGCCCTCAGATGACTAATGGTAACGCATTCCGAAGAGAGCGCGGCATAACGCAGTGCCCATGAAGCCAAGCAGCCCTGGAAATGTCAAGGCGAAGAGGTCCAGGAGCGGGAAAGTACGAGTTCTAAAAGGGGCAAAACCGCCATGGAGTAAAATGGATCTGCTAATACTAGATTCACACTGATCAATAAAACCTAGTAAAAGCATGGAAATCTTAGAGATCACTTAAGTTTCAAATTTTGACAACCAATTTAGGGCTTCTTTTGTGCTATAGTGTGCAGACCCTGTGCCACCAAACGTGTGCACGTGTACACACACACACCCACACACACACACACACATAACCTAATGCAGCCCTATGTTTGCATGGAAGGTAATCCTGATTTACAGTAAAAAAAAAAAAAAAATCATCTCATGCACAGCACACATATATGAGTGGTGTCCCCTGCTTACTACCCAAGAGAAAATTAGGAAATTTTCTGTTGTCATGTAAGTCTTAGTAACATTTCAAATTTTAGTGAAGATCAGTACTCACTGTATTCTTACATTTCTACAGCAACAATAGAAAGTTAGAGGTATCTTTTTTCTCCTGAAGCAATTAATGGATAAAAACATTTGCTGCCACCTACACTGTGTCACCGACTCACAGGATGGGCTTATGTCACACCACTGGCTCTGAGGATGGTGTTTGAAGTCAGCCCCCCAAGTGTTTCCAAATCTCCCATGCATGTAGACCAAATAATGAAGCCCACCACAGTCATTTTACCCAGAGAAGTTAAAATATTAATTTCCATGTGGGTCTTTCCTTATACTTTGTGAACCTCTGTGTGTGCAAAGAAATTTTATAATTATAGAGCTATGAAGTAGGGCTAGTGCTTCAGAGGTAAATAATATCAAAAACTTGAGAGAAGCTGTGGGCCACCGCCCACCTCAGACACACGTAAACACACACACACACACACACACACACACACACACACGGTTCTGAGGACTTTCTTGGTAGAAGAAAGCCTGCTTCACCCAAAAACGGGATAATGAGGCCATTTTTCATTATTTCCCCAGTGGATTTTGAAATAGTTACCTCATAAAATAAATAGTTTAAGTTTCCACATTACTTTGTGCCTTAAATCTGTGCCTGTGATGTCAATAGACGAGTGGAGATTTTTTAGACTCCCTAAGTGTTATTTAGAGCGAACTAAATTAACAAACGAACACCCAAGGTAAGCGCGATTTTTCAGCAAGCATCTTATTACAGAACGCTGGACTGGATGGATGGAAAACGCCATGTTAAAAGGAATCTACAAGTAGATTTGTTTTTGTAGTCACTGTTCAAATATATGCTGCCCTGCCCCATCTTGTCTGCCCAGTCATAGGCTTCTTTCACTAGAAATTCACAGACATAAGAAACTCGGAACTGAACGGGGCTTGGCTAACTCGAAAAAAGACCTCTTGTGGATGTAGGGGCTTCCACAGCAAGGTGAACCCAACCTGCCGTGAGCATGAGACCAGCTAGAAGAGGAAGGTGTCACAAGGTGACGCCGAGCATTTCTAAAATTAAACCCCCATGTGCTAAAATTAGAAATAAATTTACTGCCCTTGTTTAAGTAGTAACTGAATTCACCCCACTATCTAGCTAATAAACGGACATGGTCTACCTTCGTGAGGCTCTGATTACAGTTCTGAACCTTTCAGTAATTTTACAGCTTAAAACATCTGAGCGAGTCTGCCTTTTGAAAGCCATGTGAAGTTGGAAAGGCGGCCTAATTAAAACAAATCTTGGATAAACCACTTCGTGGAGATAGAAGTTTGATGGTTGGATATATCAAAAATTGTTCCCAGATGGTGCGCAGAGGCCTTCACAGTTTAAAGATCAGGAGGTTTTTTTTTTTTTTTTTTTTTTTTTTTTTTTTCGTCTTTTTGTTTTTTTTTTTTTAACTAAGCAGAAATATTCTAATTGAAGTTGTCAGCAGGAGTGAGACTAATATGCCTGTATTTGATTAAATAATAGTTTATTTAACATTCAGTGTGGCCCAAAATTGGCTAAGACAAGACAGAAAACATTTTAGCCAGAAGATTTAAAAAGAAAAACACAAGAGGCTGACAGTGCTATCTTGTGGATGCTCAGGCACTGTGGTTCAGTAATCTGTTTTTATCCCATTACCTGTTCCTGCACGTGTCCTCCTGTGGGTAAGGGATGTCTTGGCCACTTGCTTTCATGTATCCCCACCCCCCAAAAAAAAGAAAGAAAAAAGAGCAATACTTGTAAGACGTACTGCTGAAACCTTGGAACACACAGCACCGTGTCTTTTTCCATTATAAAAATGTAAACATCTATATTTTTAGGAGTCGTGTGTTTTATGTAGGCTGCCGTTCCGACTCTCCCGGGGAGACGCGGGGTTTAGCTGTGCGGAGCAGAACAGTGCGAGCCTCGCGCGGGCCCGTTACAGCTCACAAGCACCTTTTCCTGATTACATGACAGGCCCGCGTAACTACTTCCTTCCCTTCGCCGCGCAGCTGTGCTGCTTGCAGCCGCGCCTTTGGAAGCCTCGGAGCCTCTCCCCGGCCAGCCAGGCCTTCCGCAGCAGGCAGGCCCCTCTTCCCGCCTCTGGCATCCCGAGTACACACCTACCCCTGTATCCCTGAGCAGTGTGTCGGCGCCTCGGTCCTCCCAGAATACACGGCGTGAACCTCTTCCTCGATTAGATATGTGTAAAACCTTGAATCAACTGCCCAGTGAGAGCCAGAAAACGGATGCGTCTGAAAAGAGAAATTCTCAGTATCCTTGCCAATGCCCGAGCTCTCCGTCGTATACAAAGGTCTGGATTTTAAAGTAAATTGCAGCTTAGCCTGGCAATTATGAGAAGACAACTGCACTCGAGCGTCATTAATCATTTAAACATTCAAATAAAACTAAATGTTTCTTTTGAGATCTAAAGTGCAGCCCATAACACAATTGAAATAACATTAATAGGAGCAGGGAATGAAAAGACAGAAAACAGCTGTTGCTCTCCTTGCCAGCGCTCCGCGGGGCTCTAATCAGACTGCGATGCTGCGTACAGCAGGGGAAGGCCTGAGCGGCCTCGCTCCCGCGCTGCCTGCGCTGTCTGGGCTGGGAGGCAGCGAGGGTGATGTTCTTGCATGTCATAACACTGCACTTCTGGACATTCCGCAGAGGGGACCTACGGCCGGGGCTGGGCGTCCAGCTCCGCAGCTGTTGCTGAGCAGTGTTTAAACGTGGGGTTGTGAGCTGCAAAGCGCTAATAATAACATAAACAGGGCACAGAGTGTACCCCGTAGCTAATGAGGAAAAACAGCGCCCTTGCTGTGCAGCTTTTTTGCTCTTAAGATGAATTTCAGTCTTATCCAGGCTTTACTTTCCAAACAAACTTTGCAGAAAACCTGAAGACCACTACATAGTTAACCAGATGCAGCCCATAGTACAAAACTCAACTTTGAGGCCGATTGAAAAGCTAATGACCCCATCCCCGCAGTGCTAGCTTCACCTTGCCGTGTTAACTGCTTTGGTTTCTGATCATTTCATCCTCTTGGAATGCTCCTGACTTTGCAATAGGATTTCTACTTTTAGGGCTGTTTCACGCATTCTTATTTGTACTGTTCAGTTAGCACCACAGCGTGAAGGGTGGTGCAGACATCGCTCCTCCCTTTTCCAAAGAAAGTTTAAGGAACAAAATGCGAGAACAAGTTAATTGTGCCTTGGTGTGGTCAAACACTGTCCTAGATAGGAAGGACCATGCTAGACTCCAAGTCCCTTGGTCCCCAGTGTCCTGCACATACCACTGTGTCACACCAGGAAATGAGACTCGCAACATCACCGCAGCTTGCAGAAATCATCGCCCCGTCTCCTGGGTCCCAGGGACAGAACAGGTGAGCAGCGCAAGCCCTAGTTAATACAAAATGCATGGCTGAAGCCAGCAGCTCCACACAACCCTGGGGGCTTTGTTGACTGCAATTTAATCAAAGGAGCAGATCTAGGCTGTCTGCACATGTAATAGAGGAATTTGCTTATTTCAAACAACAAAAGACAACCCAGAAAGAAGATGTGCATTTGATTATGTGTCCACATACATCTGTGGAAGGAGTGAAGTCGTCCTCAGCCCCCCTCAGCCCCTCACCAGAAACTTTCAGTTGAGTTGGTCACCGGTCGAACCTTCAGTGCATGTTTCAGTAATTGCACATGAAGAGAATATCGAAGTGACTGCTTTATTAGGAGTTTATGTTCAGTTTTCTTTAGAATTCCCAGTGATTTAGGACTAGAATTTGGATTGTCTAGAATTGATAAAAAAGAACGAAACAAGGAAAGAGGGATGGAAAAGAAGGGAGGCGTAGAAGGGTGGAGGCAAAGATGAGAGGCTCAAAGCCAGTGAGGTTACTCCAGACAATCTTGAAAAAAACAAAGAAAGCTATTCTTGGAATCTCAGAGCTGGAAGAGACCTTAGAGTCCACGAGTTGTTTATATTCTCTGTTCCTGTCCCACCTTATATAAATAACTAAGGCCAGAAGGAGGAAACTAAGTTATTGAACACCTACTGTGTGGCTGGCATAGTGGAAGGGTGCTATTTGTATCTTGCAGGGGAATCTCTTAGATGATTGGCCATTTGTTCTTCTTCTTTTTTTTCTTTCTATTTTTTGCTGTAGCAGAAACTAGTAAATGAAGGGCTCCGTAGGAGGGAATGTCAGGTCTTTGCTTATGTGACTTGCTGGTAATTACTGAGCAGCTTGAGTGTTTCTATCACATCTTTTACGGTGTTGTCTTTAACACTTGCGGTGTCCTTCCTGGCACTGCGTACGGAGCAGATCCTAAGAGCTGGGTGTTTACAGTGAATGAACTCATGCACTGCGGGGCAGCATCACACTGAGCGTGCGGGCTTTCCGTGCTTGTGTCGCCCTGTGCGCCGGAGCTCTTGTGGCACCAGGTTGACATTCCTTGGGGAGTAAGTGAGCCTTGTGCTGTTTCCAGTCTGTTTGACTCTCGCGCCAATTTTAGATAATACTGGCTTTCTCTCATTTAGATGTAGGAAAAAATACCATGTCCTGTTATATTAGCCTTAATAAATTTGTGAAGCACTTACAAAATCCACTTGCCAAATTAAAAATGCTTTTAGCGCATAAAGGAAAATGGAACTCGTAGCTTTTCTTTGCCTTAGAAACAACACAGCAAGTACTCATATGATTTCTTGGACTCTGACATGCAACACAGATAAACTAGACAGGTGCTCAGAGATGCAAAGGTCAAACAAAAGAGTGAATTAACTCCCTAAGGATGTGAAGACAGCCAAAAGTTGAAATTGCTAGAGCTAATTGAAGGTTTACTGTATACATATCAGCTAGGGGCCAGCCAACTAGCTCAGTGGATTAAAGCATCTGCAAGCAGGTGCAGGGGCCGGAGGTTCGATCCCCGGGCCTGCCATGCCGTCCCCGCCCCCGGGCACACTGAGACTGCATTTGAGACTCCAATTTGAGACTGGGCGTGGTGGTGCATGCCTGTAATCCCAGCTCTTGGGAGGCTGTAAACAAGCGGATCACTATGAGTCCCATCTAGTAGTGAAACCCTGAACACGCTGTAGATCCTTCCCTAAAATATCCCATATATATATATATATATATATATATATATATATATATATATATCCTAGGACTAGACACGGAACTAGGAAAGGTACACATTTTCCCATCCTGTCTTGATACCTCATTGGAAAGAAATCAAACCTTCGTCTTTTTTCATGTAAATATTCATTCTAAAAGACAAGGATATTTTGTCAATTGTTTTTGTAACGAATGTTCCAGTGGGAAAAATCTTTGGGCAATAAATATTTTTTTTTTTTTATATTTGACACAGAACAGTAAATAAGCTCATTCAGAAAAAGAAAATTCCATGTTCCCTTTGTCATCTTTGTGACCACTGAAAACCTCCCGGTAGTTCAAGTGCAGATAAAGCTTCAGGAGAGTTCCTGTGTCGGCTGGCCACAAGGTTTTTATTGTCAAGCTTCCAAAGGGATCCCGTGTGTTCATTGAGAACTAAGCCAATGGCACTGATGGAATCTCCAAGAGTTGACCATCACGGCAGTCCGGGGTGTCCCGGCTTCTCTGTGCTGTAGGATTTTGCCAAGTTCTTCTAAACAGACTCTTCAGTAGGCCAGTGCCCATTGTACCATTTCTTACCCCAAGTAGCTTTTGTAGGAAAGAGAAAGTGGCACGGATGGGTTTTATCAAAACAGTTATATGAGAATTGTAGATAAGGATGGACTCTTTTTAGAGAACAGAGTCCATTTATATGAGAATTGTAGATAAGGATGGACTCTTTAGAGAATAGAGAAATACTCCATATGGTAGGGCTGGCTTGGACTACTCGGATTGATCAGCAGCAATGTCAGATGTCCTACCTTTTAAGAGAATACTCTTTGGGTGAAATATATATATAGTTTTATTATCAGACTTCTGACAGTTATCTTTAATTTCTCTTGTGAATTTGTATTATCCTTTTATGCCTCTGTTTTACGGGAAGCTGAATTTGTTCTAGATTCTGGACTAAGTGTGTGCCTCATATCCTCAGAATTACACCAACTGGGAACTTACTAAATTGCTGAATTTCAGATCTTATCCCTGACCTGTTAAATAAAAGTTCTCATGTTGATAAGGTTATCAGATTCTTCATGATATACTTTAATATCTGAGAAACTGCTGTAGATCAAATCTAGGACCAGATTTGGCCAAAAAAGTCCCTAATGAGTTCAGAGCAGTGACTCAGAACGCACCCTCTAACAATACTGTAGATGGCACTAGATGTGCACAGCCATCCTGCCATTCCAGGGTCTTTCTGAGACAGACTGGATTCTCCAAACAGGAAGAATATTCCAGAGCAAGGGAAACTGTGATCTCAGGCTGTTATTTGAATATCAGTGCTTAAAGTCACAGTGTCTCTCAAATTTTCAGTTGCATGTGTCAGAAGATTTCCTTCAGGGGAACTACCCGCTCAGCTCCTCCTCCTGTCCCTCTCTCGGACAGGAGCTTTCTTTCTCTCAATAAATATATTCTACTCATAAAAAAGAAGATTTCCTTCATAGTAATCCAGTTTGGGTTGCATTTTCTGCCACAAATAATCAAAAAAAGGTACTGAAAGGTACATTGATAAATAATCAATTATTTATTCAAGTCTCACCACCCCATTACTAGACCTCCTGCAGCTGAACCTGTGAGTGTGTGTTCCCCATTTCTCACTTATTACAGTGTTCAGAAACCTAAGAATAAAAAAAAAAATCTTATGATCAAGACATCTGCTTTCTTGCATGGTGCTCTTAATTACTTTGTGTCTATTTACCCTACCTCCCCTCAAAATTATAAACACTTCAAAGATACTGGACTCTTCTTACATGAGGCGATAATTTAAAGTAATAAGATGTTTATAAATAAACACACCAGAATTTACCCCAGGTGAGGGTAAGCTTTCAAAACCACCACCTGAGGAAGCTGCCAATTTATTCGGGTTTTGCTGACTTTGGAGAGAACAGTGTTGGAGCTCTTTAGAATAAGGGCCAGCACCAGTTTTTAGAGTCCTGAGATAACTCCAGTGCATTGTTCCCTCTGATTTTTATTGAAAGTGACACTCTTGGGAATAATATTCAACCCACCCAGAACATTGGGGCTGCCACTGACTGGCTTCCACCCTTGAGTCCCCAAAGGACCTAGAAACCCCACGTAGACCTACTGCAGCCATTGCATGTTCTGGTTATGGCCAGTGCGTGGTGTAGCGGCCACTGTGCATGTTAATGTCATGCCTGGAGACTAGTGGCACAGTTCCATCATCTTATTCATCAACTTTGCTTCAGATTCTCTAGAAATGAGATAGGCTCTTCAAGAAATGGTGCTCTTTATCACTGAGGGAAACAATGTAAATAATATTTTAAATATTTACCTCTGACAAGCTTTGCAAGTAGGAATATGTTTAAATCCAGAAGCCTTTTCAGGGCAATAGGAACTAAGAAGCAATCATATTCAAAAATACTAGACTAATAATGTGATAAAATGATAAATAAGGGCATGTTTCTTAGACTCTTTGATGTGTTGTAGCGACTTGAAGTTTTGGATTGTGTGAGGTTAACTCTGCATTTTTCTTAGAATATGAAAAATAAGCATTTGTAGGATGGTGAATTCTGGAAGGAGAAAATGTTTTGCTTATTGATTAACTATCAGGCAGTTAGGCTGTGAGTTGATTCTCTTCCTGTCTTCTGCTTCTGTGAGCCAAGAAGATTTCAACAGGTGATAAACATTCAAAGAGAAGGCTCCGCACTGGTTGCTGAGGAAAATCTAAATCAACTTAGAAGGCAGGAAAAAGGAAACCAATGTTTATGGCTAGGACCAAAATGTATTTTAATTCTAATTCTAATGGAAAATTACACCAATATTGCCAAGTTAAAAATGGGATTTTTTCTAAAGAGAGCAGCATATCTAATCACTGAACCTCTCTGAACTGAAAACTATATTTTCAATATATTGATCATAGTAAATGTTATGTAGAAAAGACACATCTTGTACAAAATGTTGATACTGCCTGTGTTATCATATGTTGGTATAAATGTTTTCTTCAGACTATTAAAACAGAAATCCTCTGCTAATCATGACTGTATTAGGATAGCTGACTGTACGGCAAAACTAAAGTAAAAGAATAGATTTGCTTCGAGAAGACAAAGTGAGTAATTTTTGCAAGGTTTCTCCCAAAAGTGTGACTGTCACATCAATGAGGCCAACTATTTTAATAATTAGTATTTAGTCTCAGGCTGTCCAGATTACATTCTTCATAAAACATTTGCCCAGCTTTTTTCTTTAGTCAAAACAAAGCGTTTAGTGTCACCCAGGTGAAATGTGCATTTGTCTGTATTGCTACGCTTGTCCCAAGCTGATGATCTCTGTGGATGGCCAGGAAGGACAACAGAAGGCTTAGGAAGATGCAGTCATCATCTTAAAAGAATTCTAAATCTACTGTGGTTGAAAAGATTCTGACAACAGGAGCTTTACATGGCTGCCCTGAGCGGTATAGACTCTGCTTTCTTCTGAAGTTGAAAAGGAGGAAGGTAACAATTATCCCGGAGACACTGCACACAGTTGTCTGAATTTTCTCTCTGCTCAGAGGCTTTCACCTCTTGTAAAAAGAACAGTGTACTTGGGGTGTGGGACAGTGGGGGGTCTATCAGAAGCAGTTATCAGATCAACAGATGATTAATGTATGAACACTGTAACTGAAATGAAGAATGGCTTTCAGACGTGCTTGTAGTTCTGTGGTGCAATTTATTACTTGTCGAAGTATTCTCTTGCGTTCTAACTCAGGATGCCTCGTGGAAAGCCAGGGTAGAAAAATAACACTTAACCATAACGACTTCTACAAGATTAAACTTGATGCTGAATTGAAGAAGGGTAGAAACCATGACTATGAAACGTCTGTTTCCTTCCTTCATACTCCATCTATAAATCCAGTGCTGCTTTTTATACCAGTAAGAGAGCTCTAAGTAAAACCAGAAGCGTACTTGTTATTTAGATACTGTATTTTCTGTTGTCTGTTACAAGGTAATTTTTCGTACGTATTAAAATTCCCAGAAGGCCTACAAGTTACTGTGTCCAGCAAGAAACTTCAGTTATTTTTCCCCTGAAATTTTCTAAGTTAATCCTGATTTCTATTTTATTTTCAAAAGTAAAATCTTGCAGAGGGCCTAGCAGACCGAAATAACCAGCTGTTTGCAGTATGCATGGAATAGCATCCATCCAGAACTTTGGGAACTCAAAGATCACAACATTCTCATTTCAAAAGATAATAATCATGGTCTTTATATTCATGAGTTCAATTTGTAGTGATATTTTCAGGTTTTTACATAATTTTTTTAACTGGCGACAATATCTGAAATCCTTGTGTCCTCCCTGAGTTTTCAAATGATTTGCTTAGATGCGAGCTCATGCTCTTTTTGATTTCTGGTCTCTCCCTCCCCCAGCTGTTAACAGCAAATACATAAGCTGTAGCAAATCCAGTCTATTTTCATCCTTGTAAAAAGTCAAGTTCAAGAAAGAATAGCACAGCTGTGCACGATGTCATATCTTGCAAAGTAAGTCTATTAGGAAGGTCAGGACTTGGAAGGGGTCAAGTTAATGATATAAGTGGAATAATCTGGTCATTTTCTGAAATTCGTAAACTAACACACATAAAAGCTCTGCATTAGATCAGCTCATTAGCTGAACTTTTGCTACTGGTAATTTTCTTCTTCATGAAACTTACAGTTTGTTATGTTTAAGGAATGTTTTTCTGTACCTGTTTTTTAAAGGTGAAGTGCTTGGAGTTTAGTCTGGTATCCAGCAGTTTACTTTGTTTATTTTTAAATTACTGCCTGATTTGGGCTGGATTAAAGGAAGATAGCTTTAGGGTTTTTTTCCCAAAAATTATTTACATGGAAACACTGAATCACACTAAATATGTGCATATATATATAATATATATATATGAATTAAGTAAAATATTTAGAACTGACTGAATATATGTATATGTGTATATATGCATATGCAACTTAATTTAACTCAAAATTAAACAAGATTTTAATTAAAAGTTAAAATTAAGTAAAATTTTACACAACACGTGGAAAGGGGGTGACGTAGCACAGGTCTGGCCCCTTGGCTTTCCTTCACAGAGCACACAACTGGTTTTAGCATGTAGTAGCCACTAATATTTTAATCATCTACGTATTGATTCCTCGTTAAATATTTCCTGCTAGTTTCTCAAATTCCATTGCTTTGCTGACTCTGTGATCACATTTTTTCCATCTGCGTTTTCATCCAAGAGATATTTTACATTCTAAATCAGATCTAGCCCCTTAATTTTGGTACACCTTTTAACCACATTTTAGGTTTCTATTTTAAAATGTAAGACTATCAACCCTGAAGTTGTTAGGTGTATTAACTTCAAAGATCTAGAAGCCATGATTTGTGAAAATGAAATTTAACGTTTGTATGCATAGATATATGTAAATATATTTTGGTTACAAAATATTTAAATGTATTTAAGTGTAAAAGAGACTTTCAGATTCCGGGTGGAATAAGACTCGCACCTAGAACCCCAAGTCAGTTGCTCTGTAAAGTTTTCTTAAGTCTGGAGCTATAGACATAAAAAGGGAATCTACTTTCCGCGTAACCTGTGAAGTCCGTGTGCACTGATACACTTTGGTGTCCGGGTACATGACTACCTTGGGTGGAAAGAGAAGTCCATCTGCAACTAGACGCGATTAGTGTGATGTGCGACCCGCAAAGCAGCCCTCTGTGTTCTAGAAAATGTCAAAGAACAATGATTCCTTCCCTAAATTTCCATTTCATTATTGGGTGAGACATGTGCAGGCTCGTGAATCTCGTGAAAAAGTAAGTCGGTCAGCAAAGTAAGATTTATGCTTTGAAATCCTTAGAGATCGATTGTGAAACAGTCATAATAGGATGACGAGGGAAAAGAGGAGATAGGTATTCATGATACTTTTTAAGTTCATAATTGATATGCTAAAATCGTCACTTTTATGAGTTATAGAATCACTATCCATACATGTTTACATGAGATAAAAATAATAGATATTAAGCCTTTTGTATTTTTTGAATATGGGCATAAGCATAGTAGTAGAGACTAAGCTGTAAAATATGTGTGAATATATAATACAGTATATATACATGAATGGATTTTTCAAATATTCAGTATCTTCTGAAGTCTAAATCTAAACTTAATATCTATTAAATATTTACTATCTCTGAAATTGAGAGAAGTTAGTGCTTATTGATACATGTCTGGTATGACATTAGTCTCAATGTAATCGTATTCTTGTTAATTGTGTACTTCGGTGAATTGAGAAAACTCTAACACTATAAAAAGAAATTGGTAATAAAAATGAATCATAGTGTATGAATAGATTATGTTCCAGCTCTTAAATCATCATTAGGCTTTTACAGAAGACGCATTCTTAGCGACTCTCTTTTTCAATCTTTTATATAAAATGTTGTGATATAATTAATCACTAACATTTTTGAAGGTAATTCTATTTATTTTAAACTCTGCAGGAAACACATGGAATTTCTTAAGAACATCATTAATATTTTACCCAGTTTTATAAAATGTTATCACTTTAATGAAAAAAAAGAAGCAACTAGAGGCATCTCAGTGCAGTTGTGCTCAATTGTTTGAGTGGATTCATGTGAGTGTGTACGTGTGGATGGCTGTCCTTTGCATGATACACACGTACACAAATGCCCACCTCCGTGTGTGCCGTTCCCTCAGGTGCCGCATGTTGTTCAGAAGCTTGAGCTCACAAGGCCAGGTCTTTTTCTCTTCTCATACAGTATGTACCCTGAGTATGATCCAGGATTTATTTCCTTTTGCATCTCACAAAAGTGAAACTGTTTTTCAGTTTAAGCTCTACTTTCTGTAATGATGCCAGCCTTTTTATTTTTCATGAAGAAAGCTTTGCTTAAAGTATAATCTTTCATTTACAGCATGCTTGTATGTGCAAACACATACATGTATATTTTAAAGGAGTGGGCTATTTATTAGAGCCAGTAGCATCTTCTGATAGCAGTCAGTGCAGTTAAGCTGTCATTAATTAAATGCCTACCATGTGCAGTTCGCTGCGACTATAAAGATTAAAGAAAATAGGTCCTTCTTCGAAGCACCCCAGTCTCCTGAGAGTAATTGTCATACACAAATAGAATCTATCACTGTCTCTTACTCCTAAATGCTGAGAAATTAGAATTATTTGGCAATTTCAGAAAATTTAATGTTAAAAGCTAAGGCAAAACTGACATTTTAATATTCCAGAAGCTAACTCCCCCTCCCCCTGCCCCAACAAAGGACCTCTTATGATGAAGAATAACTTTGATATATTTGGGATGAATTTGTAAATATGTGGGATAGTGCAGGATGAATCATAACTAAGCACTTTTTGTTTCTTTAATTCAGCCTGTCTGTGTATCTTTTTTCCCATTATTCTTTTAAGAGCTTGGTTACTTTTTTTATTTCCTTTTTCTTTTTAAATCCCATTAGAAATGTTGCTCTTTTAGGGAAGATCACTTTAAAAATTAATTGTAGCTACCTTTTTGCTGTACTTTTTTTATATCTTCGACCGAGAATGAACAGTTTAATTTAATTTTCGACTGAGGAAAAAATAATGCCAACAGAAAAGAATATAAGCATGAGGCAGGGGGAATAACGCATTGGAGAAGTGACTGCATGTGATTTTCAGAGCCCCTCTCCTGAAATAAAATCTCACTCAGCAGGAGTTTTGCGTCTCCATTTGTTCTGCCAGGTCTCAGTATTGGTTTCCTGGTCCTGTTCTCCATGCACAAAATGTCAAAGTACGAGATGATTTTAACGGTTCCTTTTGGATGGCCGGGGGTGCCTTGAGAGTGCTGGACGCGATGAGGTAGTTCTTGCTTTGGTATGTGATACAGTGTGATGAACAAACTCCAGAGCACCGGGAGATGGGGGCAAGATCGTGAGACTCCGAGCGAATTTGCCTCTCTGGGACAGCATGCTGCTTGGAGCTAATACAGTGGGACTGAAGGTGTATATACATATATACGTGTGTGTGTGTGTGTGTGTGTGTGTGTGTGTGTGTGTGTGTGTATAAATATAAAGACAGGCATTGCTTTCTTCTGGGCCAGCTGCAGTCAGTCCCACTAATGGACGACCAAAGGCAGAAACTGGCAGCATAAGGTATGTGCTCGCTTTTACAGATGGTACTGCAGACAAGTTGGTAATTGAAAAGGAAGTGGTGTACGTGAGCTCTTTGATGGGGGAGGGGGCCAGCCTATTACAGGACTTTCCGGTGTAATTGGGTGAGTTATTGAAGAAGCAGTTTTCTCATGAAAGATTTCAGTTATTACGAAATGACATCATTATTGTTAAGGAAATTCCAAGTAGTCTTATAAAAATCATCTTATTAAAACCTTAAAAATCAGCTTCGATTTCCCTGTCTGCGCAGTACCTGGCTAATGAAATTATCTCCTCGTGTTCTGTTTTACTCACAGCAGTTACAGAGCGCTTATTAAAAACACAAGTTTCCATTCGTACTCCGCAACACACTAGGCACTTGTTTCAGCCATTGGAAACGTGGCTTTAAATATAATATTAGGAGTCCTGAGGAATGACAAAATTTAAATAAAGATGCAATAACATTCAAAAAATAATTTACATATTCAAAAAGTAAGTGAAATGCAGACCCATGTGCCCTAGTTGTTCCCCCTCCCAACTTGTGTATTTTAAAATGCAAAATGAAGTATTTCACAAATTATCCCCAGTGTAGTTGGCCTAATTGGGTATCGGGTACCGGAGTCTTTAGGGACATGTGGACAGATTTGTGATACCACCTCTAATTATTTTGAGTCTCACTTTTAACTCTTTCATTCACATAAGCTTTTGTTCCTGACTGGATGGAAATCATCAGAAGGTGCCATCTTTTTGCTGTGCAGAATGAATAGTTTCAGGGTCTGATTTGAAGGGCACCATCATAATTTGAGAGCTTCTAAAAAGTGCTTGGAGTGAAGA
>NW_004524755.1:575689-613656 GCF_000260255.1 Octodon degus | reverse complement strand
CAGGTCAACAATTTCTGACATTGTCAGTGAAGCGGAAGACTCAGTACTATTATGGACTACTGGACTCTTAGAATATTTTGCTGAGTTTACACACCTGTAATATTCAAATAACAGAACCTAACAAAAAAAGGGGATACAGATGAATGTCCATTTTGTATCTGTATATTCAAAGTGGTTAGAATAGATAGATAGTTACATCCTCTTAATGAATAGAGGGATTTGTTCTAATGGTGTTTGTAAATAGAATATCATGTCCGCATCTTGTACAGCAATTAACCGCTAGGAAGAATGCATGCAATGTGTTAATTATTGAAACTATCCTACCAGTTTGGTTTGAAACTGTCTCATTGCTATTTGTTTATCAATGAAATATGGAAAAAAAAAAGAACTGAGACTCTAAGTGAAGGAAGCCTAAGTTTGTATCTTGGCTTATTGTTTGGCAGCTGAGGAGTACTTCTGAGTCTTCTCAGCCTGAACGTGGGAGGAGTAATAACAGTGCTGTTCTCTTGGGAACATTTTAAAGGTAAAAGATTTGATGACCTATGGGAATTATACGGAAGACATAGAAAGTGGCAGGCAAGAAGATTGTATCAGATAACTAATTCATAAATGCTTCATAAAATATGATCCTGCTTTTGTGTCTAAACATAGAGACCAAGATTTTCTTAAATTCTAAAAAATCTTTATTTATGTATCTGTTTTGTCCAGGACCTGGCTATACAAATCTCTTTTGGCTATATTTTTGCCTGTTTCAGTGTCAGACTTTGGCTCTGGCAGAGAAGAAAAGGCCCTGTGGGGCAACTTTGCAGCCACTGATGTAGCTGAAGGAGAGGTGAAAACGGACATGTGGCAGCAGAAGGTGAAGCACTGAGAAGTCTCGCAGCTGAGACTCGCAGTGATCCTCCTGCCTCTGCCTCCCCACTGCTGGGGTGCCACGGGTGCCCCACCACATCCAGTTTGGGTGGCTGGCTCAGCAAGGGGCCAACGGCAGGCGGCACTGGGGCTGGAACCTGGATCCTTGCTCTTTCCAGGCAAGTGCTAGGACCACCAAGCCATGTTTCAGGCCACGTTAGTTTATTTTTTAAAACAGAGACCAAGTTTTTAGCTAACCTTTTTTTAAACCGATATACTAAAGCATGAGTGGTACATATTAATGGGGTGTGACATGTAATGTTTGATTCGTGTATACATTGTGTAGGGTTCAAATCAGGCTTTTCAATGCTAGATAAGTAAAAGAACTCCTTTTGGTTTAATCTAAATACACGCAGAATCATAATATCTAATTATTTACTTTAAATTGGAACTGGGATGACACATATCAAGAGATCTTAACCTGGGGTTTAGGACATTCAGGCCCAGAGGAAATCTTTGAATATATTTTTTTGAGGGATGTTCTTTTGAACTTCCTGAAATCATTTGCAAAATATTTTACACATTCATTTTTTCTGGGTAAAACATAAGGAAAGTTTTCAAAAGAACGTGTATCTCCCAACAGTGTTGGAGGAACCACGGATGTGTACGTAACTACAAAAGGACAGAGTTGCTTTTTGGGCCAGTGATTGTCAACAAATAGGAGAAAGTTCTGGATTTGTTTTCTTTGCACTTTCAAATCATCATCATTGTATTTTACCTAGGCAGCTGGACACACATGATACATAAAATATCTATTTTTGTGTCTCCATTTAAATGCTTATTAGCTGAGAACATTGTGCTTTAGACTTTTTCTACACTTGGTCTCTCATTGAGATTTTTGTTTTTATAGTGTGAAGTATCCTGTAATGTATTTATTAAAAGTATACCATGAAATAAAGGTATAAAAGAATCAGCTATTTTATTCTCAAGTCAAAAATTTGCGTAGGAGGTGCTAAAATTATTTAACAATGCCTCAAAAAAAATCTCTTTTTACTATATTTTTGCTTATGTCAGTGTCAGACTTTGGCTCTGGCAGAGAAGAAAAAAGTCCCTGTGGAACAAGTTTGTTGTAGCTGAAGGAGAGGTGAAAACAGATACGTGGAGGCAGAAGTCGAAGCAGTGAGTGACTTGAGTGGTTCTTTGGACAATAATGACTTTCACGTGGAATGAAAAAAGACAGCGCAGACATAAATTTTCAACCATATTTTTAGCTGTCCAAATCCATACTTGCTGGAAGGCAGCACATTATTACAGAAACAGCATGTGTCAGAACTCCCCAGATCTGGCTTTTTCCAGTCCCCATCCTGTTACGTAAGTTGTGCGACCCCGGGTGTTGGGTTGGCTCACCAGCATAGTAGTCAGATAAAGGAGAGGGAGTCCTCAGACTGTTGCTCTAGGTTTTAAATATCTGTGTTATGAATTACTAAAGCCTTCCTGCTTGAAGACTGTATATGTTTCAAGTGCAGGATTTACATTAGGAAATCTTGATTTCTGCTGTCACTCCGGTAGTCTCCAGTTGACCATCAGAAGAGATGGATGCAATGTAACCTGTGGCCCCGATGTGGGAAGATGCGGGATGAATCTCAGGAGCATCCATGCCTGGATATGAGTGCCATCACTGCACTGTATGTCACCTCCCCGTCCTGGAACAAGAGTTGTCCCACTGCATTTAGCCAGGGCTGTCGGATTGCACTGGTCTGTCTCTATGATCAGTGTGGCTGTGTGCAGGAATTGAGTTGAAAAAGCAGGGTAAACAAGTTTTACTTCCAAACCCAGAGATAGGTGATTATAGGATGGGTGCCTGGCTGAACCTTGCAGAGTCCTTCCTGTTTTCTGGCAAGAAATCTGAGGGCAAAGAGAGTTGGCTGTTTCAAGCAGGCATAGACTTGTCGGACAGCCCATTTCAGCTGATTTTTCATTTTATTTGGAATAAAAGTCAGCCACGATATTGGTAACTGTTGCTTTCTATTGGCAGAGCATTTCCTCTGCTCTTGCTAAACGATTGGCCTGCTTGTGCTTCTGGTAAAATTCTGCCTGTCACCTAAAGTTGTACATTGCAAACCACCATCTATTTTTAAGTTGTTCTAGCTGCAGTATTGTGTATTTTGTGTAGGGTCGTATGTAGTCAGCAGCCCGTTGATTTTTTTTAGTGACAAAGGGGCACACATGAGGTGAGAAATCCTCTCTCCCACTGGTAATAGTGATAAGGACTAAAGTAGTATTGATCACTTATCAGCAGTTATCAAATCGATGTGGAGCACATAGCTGATTATCGTGCACACTTCATTGGCTCAAGTCAGTATCAACTCTTGAAAATTAATAGGACAGTGTTGTCAGTAGGACCCTACTACTAATGAGACATCAAAACAAGTGTTAACTTATTTTTTTTAAAAAAATCAGACTATTACACATTTTATATAGATGCACAGAAAGTGGGTCTTGTCATGGTTAGATGAATTTCGGCCTCTACATTAGATCTGAATGCACATCAGTTCCTTCAGAGAACTTTCCATGTGATTTACGTGGCTCAGGCTGCCGGTGTCCACGAACTCCCTCAGTCTGCTTTGCATTCACGCCGTCTTTTCTCCGCTGGGAACTCCGCAGCACTGTGCCTTGCTGCCTCTGTAGCACAGTGCCAGGCACGCATGGACACACGGGAATTATTCCCAGCTCTGAAATGAATTAAGTTGACCACTGAAATTTTAAGACTGCAAAATTGCACCAGCAGGGTCTATCATAGCCATCTGTGCCCTTCCCTAAAATGAAATTTGCAAAGAATTCTTGATATAATCAAATAAACATAGAAAATATTTAAAGAGTTAAAAAATATTTGAGGTACTTCCAGACTAACAGCACGTATATCAAATTTCAGATTGATTCGATTTAAGATGACTGATATAAAACCATAAAAAATGTGAGTAAATATTCTGCCTATCAAGGGTTGTTATGTAATTACATGGTTTCAGTATGGTTCTTATTCATAGAAAACTATTATAAAAGATCATTTCTGCACAAATTCCTTCACCAATGGAGACTTGTAATATCTTAGAGATGAATATCCATGTCGATAAATGCTAAGCCACTTGAGTGAATAATTCAATCAAATTTACTTTTTATTAATCAGATGAAATCGGCTCTTTGTTAATAATGAAATTTGAAAACCCCTAAAATCTTTATTTGGCAGATCTTCAAATAATAAAATAAAGTAAGCAATAAAAAACAGCTGAATCAATTTAAAATTATTTTTTCATTTTATTCCCTTAAGTCATATCTCGATTTACCAGCATATATGCCAAGACTGAGCCCAGAGTGGTATAGAAGTAAACTGAGGAATTACGTCCCCCAAAGCAAATCTTGAATCAGCGCTTTGGAAGAGAGCTGACTGTCCTGATGCTTGCACAGTGCTTCGCTGTAAGGCTGAGGACCAAAGCTGCGCTGCTTTTAAGTATTTTATATTTCTTGGTCTACTCCAGTGCAAGTGCGAGGTTATGATAGACTTGAAACGTAGTTACATTGGAAAAGTAGGTGTTTCCTTTTCTAGTTCAAATCCTGGCATGCACAGCTTTGTGAAACGCACCTGCATTGCCACTACTGTGGTTGTAATTTGAAAAAAATAAATACATTTGAAAAAAAAAAAGTCTGAACATATCTCAGCAATTGCTGAGAAGTGCTTGCTAGACCGATCACACTGCTGAAGGACTCTCACAGCTGCAGTTCATGCTTCCATCTGTCATCCTTCCTTTTCCACACAGGATGGTACTGACCAGCACAGGTAGTATGCAGATAGTGCCCACGTGCAGCCTTCGCACTGTAAGTCCCACTTTTAGCATGAGATGTTACATTTAATAACTGTCACTGCCTTGAATTGATGGGAATAGAATTCTTTCCGTAGAGGTTTGCATTTGAGTTTACTTTCAGGTTGGTTCAAATAAGGGGCTAGCTGTCCTTCATTCCAGTACCTCCTAAACTCTCAGAGAAACAGAACGTGTGCGTAGAGAGGTTGAGGAGCGGAGGACGCAGTGTGTGTGTGATTTGAAAAGTGCAAGTTGTCCACTATACCGCGGTCCCTTGGCAAGGCCAGTGGACATCACGTGCATGTTTATTCCTACCAGGAGCATCATCCGTAAGATTCCTCATCTTCCTCTGTCCTGCATAAGGTTATGTGGGTGCACATTATTCTTACCTCTTAAACACAGCTTGTAGGGAAAAGATTTTATTTATTTTTTTTTTTTTCTTTTTTTGGCGGAACCGGGGATTGAACTCAGATCCTTGCCTTTGCCAGTCAAGCGCTTATCCTACTGAGCCATCTCCCCGGCCCAAGAAAAGATTTTGAACCTACACGCGTAAGTGTAGAACTATCGGCCACTGTTGATGACTGTAAGGATGGAGAGTGTTGCCCTCCTGCCTGACCTAGCGAGAGCCTACTCAGCCGGGGAACCATCACTCAGAAATAGGTTTGGAAGGCAGGAGCCACGATACACTTTCTTGATTTTATTTCCTGTAACAGTATTGGCTGTCTCTGCCCAACTCTAGATAAACTTGTCACACTAAATGGAATAGGTTTGAAAGGGATTTTAAAAAACCAAAACAAAATACAGTGTTCCCCCCCACCCCAAATAGGAGTGAACACAAAGGACAAAAAGAATAGCAGGTACAATTATTTTAAATGTCGTTAGTGTTTAGCCATCCACAACAGAGCATGGTATCTAGTGTAGAATATTCACGCCTGTTAGGAAACATGAATTCTGTCTTGAACAAGCTAAGTAGACGGAGAAGAATAAAATAAGTTAAAACTCTGCCATGCAAAATAAACCATGAATAAAATAAGGGCTTTAGTGCTTTTCCTTTTCTTCAAATGAAGGCGAGGTTTCTTATAAAGTACAAAGGGGAGGTGCCCACTTGGCAGCCTTTGCAGACTGCTCTTTCATAGCTGACTGTTTCTCTGTTCCTTTTTCCCCTGTCGTTTGAGACAGGGGTTCACTCTGCAGTTCGGACTGACCTTAAACTTACTTTGTAGAGCAGGCTGGCCTAGAACTCACAGTGATCCGCCTACCCCAGCCTCCTCAGTGCTAGGATTACCCCTATGAGCCATCAGGCCTGGCACTCTTTCTCTGCTCCTGATTGGGCTTGAGGTGTGGTCACTTCCAAGAAGTGCCTCTGTGTCCATCCAGTGGACACTGTTACACAGTGTGACCAAGTCGGGGCTCTCCTCCACCTGTCCACATGGGGAGAGCCACGGTCGTGTGGTCAAATTGTTTCTAGAGATTTCAGCACACCAACAGTACAGTTCTGTTGAGCTTCCCGAAGAGCTAAATTTGTGAAATGGCAGGTAGCAACCTATGTGTAAAATACTCTCACCTCCTACTCTCCACCCCCGGGCAGCAGGCTCCTATTGAATTTGAGGTGTGAACACCTTGATGTTTCACTCTGACTCAACTTTCCATTCTCATGTTTGAGAAGATTTGATAATACCCACCTCTATGGCTGAAACAAGCCTTCATATTTAATATTGAGACTTGAGATGAAAACCAAACTAACAAAGTATGTTGATTCTACAGAAGAAATCATACTTGAATCCGCTGATGCACAGCTAGTTGCTGAACATTTCCTTCATGTCTGGCGCTCTCTTAATTGGGTCTATTAATCCACATAATAATCGGCAGCTCACTCTGTAAAGGGGGGCGATATTTCAGACCTGAGAGTTAAGTAATTTGCCCAACATTACACCTAGCAAATGACACAGACAGGTTTTGAATGCAAGTAGTTTGATTCTTTACATCTGGTTTATTCACTTTCAACCTATTCTGACTCTGAGTGTAGTCAGTACCCCTGATAGACTGTGTTTAAAATAAGATACGGTTTACCCAAAATACAGTAACTTCTACTGGAGGCTGTGAACTGCGTAAAGCAAGATATGCCTGTGGAAACTAGTGCTGTAATTTCAGGGTTTTCCCTCTAACTAATGAAGAGTATTTTTTTTCTGCAAGAGAATTAAGCACCCAATTGTGCAAGGGTTGAAATGCTCACTGAAATCAGGATTACACCCGCTTTGGCATGCTGTGTCAGGCAGCCGGGGTATAAGGAAAGACAAGCCGGCTGGAGTGAATGTTCCAATTCAGATTTGAACCTCAGCCATATGTGTGATAGTTTGCAAATGGCCCCTTACGCTGTGTTTATGTGGATCGTGTAGATGGAGCTGGTGTTGATTCGCCCAGTGTGGTACTTAGATTTATGAAATGACAATTCTAACCTAACTGGGCTCCCTGGTTTAATTTAGATAAAAAGGGCCACAAAAAAACCAAGCCCCCAGTGGCCCACTGGTTCAGGGGAAAGCAACATCCTCTGTTTTCGCGTAGGGAGTCCCAAGTGGGACCCTTGGCCCTCCAACACAGTGTTTGATGTTGCTGTTCTTGAGACTGAGAAGAAACGTGCTGTGTGTTCTAGTCCTGACTTGGAGGAGGAGGGAAGAAAAGAGGTGCCCGGGATATCTTTGGGGAAAATCTAGCTTTTATTACATCACCTAAAGTGGCACAACCTGCTACACTAATGAAATCGTGTTCTTGGTTTAAAAGGGCAATTGTTAGCCTGACTTTGCGCTCACTAAAAACATTCCCCCCATCTTGTTAAGTTATTGCTCTCATTTCAGATTTTTATAGCTGTGCAGCTTACCGGCCTCATTTCTTTACGTTTCATTCATTTTCCTTGTATTGATGATTAATGGAGGATGTCGAATGTTAGAGTGAGCAGGCATCAGCAATTGCAAGATCATAATTAGTTTAGCTGACGAGGGCCTCTGATAGCACTTGCATCTGGATGGAAAAATTACCCTATAGGGAACTGGCTGCTCACCAGGTCTTTTTAGTGATACATTGTGAAACACCCGATGAATCAAATGCCCTTTCAATGCCAAGAAAGTGTTCCAGTCTTGAAGCCAAAATTATGTCTGCAGAAAGCTTTCCATTTGAAATGTATCAGAGTACAATTATAACCATTGTATTTTCTTGGCAGGCATACCACTCCGCTACAGTATGGACTCCAGTTAAATAAATTGCCTAAATTTTATGTATCCCTGAAATTTTGACTTATAGCGTTTATAATATTTAATTTATAATAAAATTAGGTTCCAGCAAGACTTTTTCCACTCCTTATCTAACATGCATATTTTATCATTAAAGGCTTTGCTTCCTAGAAAAAAGAGAGCTGGGCCGCAATCCGGGCTGCCTTTTTTGGGGGGCAGATGTCGGGGGGCGGGGGGAGAATTCCATTTCCTGCCTGTTTGCATTTGCGCCTACAAACACAGCCTGACTTTTTTGTTTAAATGAAAAAGTTTACTGGAATCATTACTTGATAGCAAGAATGTAACCGGTGATACTAATTATCTCTACTTTCAAATATTCTTACTTTTGAATCTGACGATTACAGATTTCAGGCTACTAAAAGCAATCTGTATCTGGAAATGCTTGAGACGTCCAAGTCTGAGTCAAACAAAATAAATAAATAGCCACGGACGGGACGGAGTTGTCTAGCTCGGAAGGCAGCCGTGCGCGCTCTTGGTGATACTGTACTCCTGGCAGTCTTCCCTCCCGGTCCGCCCGCCCGGCACTGGGGAATAGAGGGAGTTTCTCTTTTGCATTTTAACAGTTACAGAGGCAAGTCCAGAGGCGGGAGTATGGTGGTCTCTCGTACTTCGGTTACATGAGTAACACACAGAGGGACACAGAGTGGGGTTACCTTTAAGCAAGTCTTTGTTGTTGTTGTTGTTCCAGACTCGACCATATTTTAAAACTCAGGTAACCTGTCCCAAAGTGTACTTAAAAGGCATTGCTGTGTTTGGACTTCCTTACTCTTGTTTTGACGCTTTTAAAAGGTGTATTTTAAAGTTCAGCATTTTGGAGCAATCATTATGGGTACAAAACCCAAAGTTCAAAATGTTACAGCTGCCCCTGTGAAAAGCCTTTGGAGTTGCACACACCTCATCCATCACTGCAGGGTTAATTATAATGAAAATCGGTGGTGCCTATTAAGCACAATTGAACCTGACCTCATTATAGGCAGTGTGGTTTTATACTGTCATTGTGGCAAGTCTGAAGACAAAACTCCTGGGCTGATTTGGTCTGACTCCACCGATCACGTGACTCACCTCTGACCTTGGTCTTCCCCCCCACTGCAGAGGCGCAGAGGCTCTGGTGTTTTTTGTGCCAATTGCCTGACCACGAAGACCTCTCTCTGGCGAAAGAATGCAAATGGCGGATATGTATGCAACGCGTGTGGCCTATACCAGAAGCTGCACTCGGTAAGGATTTGTCCCACTGTTTCAAGGGAAGCTTTCGAAAGCTGAGCTGGCCTGCACTGCAGTGTGAGAAGTCCCGCTGCTGGCTTGGGTTGCCTGCCCCTGCAGGGTGGCTCAATACAGTCACTTTGAACGTCCATGTGATTTATGGTAAAGGGGCCTTAGATGTTATGTGCAGATATATTTGAAATCATTAGTAATGCACTATGCCTCTTGCGATATACAAGAGGAAAATGATTTTGAGGAACTTCACCTAGGAGACAGTTGACCTAATGGTTATTGGAGCTTGGTGCAGTAAAAGGATGTGGGTAGAAAAACCTCCTTAAAAGTTTCACAAATATACTGCAATTTAAAATAAAATAAAGGGGCCTGGAAGATGGCTTAGTGGAATAAGCGCTTCCCTGGCAAGCGCAAGGGCCTGAGTTCAATCCCCAGTTCCAATAAATAAATAAATAAATAAATAAATAAATAAATAAAAAAAAATAAAAGGTGCTTCCAAGGTTGATATGAAATAAAAGATGAGGAATGAATATTTATTTTCTAGTTTGCCTTCGGATTTGTAAGCACTCTCTTGGCCTTGGCTGTTGGGCACCTGGAGGCCGGGCACTCTCAGAAGCACAGATCCGGACTGGGTCAGGCTTTGCTAGGTCAGGTAGTACTGCAGGGGAGACTTGGTGAGGAGTCCGCTGTCCTCAGTGTGCAAACAGCAGGGTAGGATCAGCTGCAAGGTGTGTTGTGTCCTTAATCGCCAGCTGTCTGGGCTCACGGGGATCCACCAGATTACTCCTTTTCCAACTTTTCGTTAGAAGGCTGTAGTGAAATTTAAACTGTCAAATCCTCCATCTGCATATTCATTTGACTTCCGCAGGGATTCTTTATAGTTTAGAAAGTTTATCTGCTGACACGAACTGACTTTAAAATCGGAGGGCCCCATTTAGTAAACAGAAATCTATTTGCCTGTGCCTTTTTCATTTTGTTTGGCATTTCACCATCGCTCTTAGCAGAAGCCAGTGAATAGATTACGGCCTTAGGGAATACAACTTTAGACAAAGCGCCCTCCTAAATGGACCATTGGAAGCATTCTTTAAAAAAATGCATGCTGCCAGCAATACTAATTGGGAGTAAGCACTGAAATCCTGAGTTAGTAGAGTGTAGCTAGGAGAAAGCGCCCTCCCCCACCACACGCACCTCCTGGTGACCGTCCCCGTGTGTGCACACTTACCCACAGCTTCTGGGTAATAAGCACTAGTATTAATTATTTTAATGGAATTGTGGCCAGTCACAGGCCAAGAATTAATTAAATGACTGCTCTGCCGAGTTACAATAATTTAACCACGGTGATATAAACTATTTCCTAAAACTTATTTTAATGTTCATCTCTCCAGAGGCAAGATGTTTTCAGTTTTGAATCTTTACAAGTGATACCTAGAAATACGAGGAGGCTCTGCTAACACAGGCTTGCAGCAAACATTACAGAAGTTTTAAGAGAAGGAATTAATGCACATTTCAGGTTTTGTTATTGGGTGGGGATTAAATACCACCTATCCTTATAATCCTGAGACAGACTCTGTGTAAACTGAAGTATTCTGGAAAAAATGAATACGCGTGGCATCTCCACGCCACGTGCCGTTTCCTGTTCTGAAACCTTCAGTTTAATTGGAAAATCAGTGTGTGATCTTCCTTTGCTTCAAAATAGCTTGTCAGAACAGAAATATTCCAAAAGAGATTTATGTCTGCCTTTTGTTTAGTATATAAAAAATACTCCTTTGTGAAGTGTTTCCTTCTCCAGAACAATTCACAAATTACATATTACCTGTACACTTTCTAGAAATTATTTCCTGATTTTAACACTCTTTTAGGGAAAACTTTAGTACGCTTGAAGATACTCGTAAACTTTTAATGTTTAAATATGCATTACTTTTTAAATTACTCTTTTGATTTTATGAACCAAAGTGAAAGCTTTCCCTGTAAGTAAAGTTTTATTATAGTCTTATCTATGGATTTGAGTCACATAATATAAACCTCTGTTGAGTATGTAGGTAAATACCAATCATGTAATGTCTAAGCTAAATAAAATACTTAAGCTGAATTAAACTCAGCATTTACTTTAAGAACAGCAGAATGACAGATTGGCTATTTGAACCATTCTGCAAATGAATTTAGGTTTTCAACATAAAACTAATGCTTCACCTGTTAACAAGTAAAATCTTCTAAAGTGAATATGCAAGGATCACTGCAGGAAGAGAAATAAAGAAGGAAAAAAATCCTGATGTGGCTTTATCTGATGCCTCCTTACAATTCTCAGGTTAACTTTCACTATTCTTGCTCTGCTATGAATATTTTATGTTCACGTTTGTACTTCCTTATAGAGCTGCATGAGTTAGTTTAAGCTCCCATAACAAAAGCATAGACTGAGTGTCTCAAAACAACTCAGAGTGTCTTCCCACGGTTCTGGAAGCCGGAAGCTCCAGGTGCCCAGTGGCTGGATTCTGGTAGAGGCTTCTTCTTGGCTTGGATGGCTGTCTTCTTGGTGGCTGGAGAGAAGGTTCTTTCATTTCGTCTTTAAAGTTGTCCTGATTACCTCCTAAAGACTTTCTACACACATCCACTTTCATGTATGGACTTCAACATAGGAAGGGGAAGGGGTGCAGTTTGCTCCACCAAGATGCATACTCGTGTCCCCTTTGGAGTTGTCATCATTTCAGTGTGTAAGTCAAAGCTCAAAACTATTTTGGTAAAATCATAATTTTCCAAGTAACTTTCTGTGGTGCAACCACAAAATCTGATGAATCTGAAAAAGTTGCTTTCAAGTACATTAAAGTTTTCTGTCCCTCCCCCCACAAAGATGGGCCTGATTTAATTAGGCGAAAATAGTGCACTTTGGTTACTTCCTCTGCTGCTGCTTAGGGCAAAAGGAGGAGATTTAGTAAATCTGCAGCATAAACCCTATCCCTGCTTTGAACTGCAGCATGGTTTATATTTGTGAGGAATTTTTAATGCATTTTAATGTATTTTTTAATGTTCTCTTTTTATGTATTGTGTGTGTTCTCTGCAGACTCCCAGGCCTTTAAACATCATTAAACAGAACAACGGTGAGCAGATTATTAGGAGAAGAACCAGAAAGCGCCTTAACCCGGAGGCACTTCAGGCGGAGCAGCTCAGCAAACAGCAAAGGGGTAGCAGCGAGGAGCAGGTCAATGGAAGCCCATTAGAGAGGAGGTCGGAGGAGCATCTAAGTGAGAGCCACCCGAGAGAAATTCCACTCCCAAGCCTAAGTAAATATGAAGCCCAGGGTTCATTGACTAAAAGCCATTCTGCTCAGCAGCCAGTCCTGGTCAGCCAAACTCTGGATATTCACAAAAGGATGCAACCTTTGCACATTCAGATTAAAAGTCCTCAGGAAAGTACTGGAGATCCAGGAAATAGTTCCTCTGTGTCTGAAGGGAAAGGAAGCTCTGAGAGAGGCAGTCCCATAGAAAAGTATATGAGACCTGCAAAACACCCCAATTATTCACCACCAGGCAGCCCGATTGAAAAGTACCAGTACCCGCTCTTTGGACTTCCCTTTGTACATAATGACTTTCAGAGTGAAGCTGATTGGCTGAGGTTCTGGAGTAAATATAAGCTCTCCATTCCTGGGAATCCGCCCTACTTGAGTCATGTGCCTGGCCTACCAAATCCTTGCCAAAACTATGTGCCTTATCCCACCTTCAATCTGCCTCCTCATTTTTCAGCTGTTGGATCAGACAATGACATTCCTCTAGATTTGGCGATTAAGCATTCCAGACCTGGGCCAACTGCAAACGGTGCCTCCAAGGAGAAGACGAAGGCACCGCCCAGTGTAAAAAATGAAGGTCCTTTGAATGTAGTAAAAACAGAGAAAGTTGACAGAAGTACTCAAGACGAGCTTTCGACAAAATGTGTGCACTGCGGCATTGTCTTTCTGGATGAAGTGATGTATGCTTTGCATATGAGTTGCCATGGTGACAGTGGACCCTTCCAGTGCAGCATATGCCAGCATCTTTGTACGGACAAATACGACTTCACAACGCACATCCAGAGGGGCCTGCATAGGAACAATGCACAAGCGGAAAAAAATGGAAAACCTAAAGAATAAAACCTTAGCACTTAGCACAATTAAATAGAAATAGGGTTTCTTGATGGGAATTCACTAGCTTGTAATGTCTTATGAAGACCTATTAAAAAAAATACTTCATAGAGCCTGCCTTATCCAACATGAAATTCCCTTCTTTTACTCTTCTGTCTTTTGATGAGTAGGTTACCAAGATGTAAAGATGAGACAGGTGGTCAGTGAGAAAGAGCGGAAGGTGGTAAACAATCATTTTTTAACTTAGTGAATCAGAGCTGTCTTGGCTGATACGTCCTGGGGAGAATGATCCATTCCGAGTCCCTCCAGATTACAGCTATGCTTCTGTCAAAGGAGTGCAAACTGTCTAGAATTTGAAAGGGTTTATGTAGTACAATACAAAAGCAGTATTGGGTTGGCCATTGGCCCACTGGTTCAGAAACTCATGCATTGTGTCCTAAATTTAGAAGTATCATGAAATCCTTCACAAACGAGGGAAAAAATTGAATCGTGAGGGCCAGGGAAGGGGAAATGGCACCCCTCCCATCCATCTCCTCCCATTGACCATGTTTCAGATTTGGACCTAGAAATGTGGATCTCCGTCCGGTTAGGCTTGGTGAGAGAACAGCAAGAAACGTGACAGATGGGTGGCACGATGGCTTTGGCCAGCCCTGCCTGTACATACACATGCACACCCTCTTTGATACATTTGTCCTTTAGATCTTCAAATAGTCAGTAGTCCTTTTGTTTGCAGTTTAGGTTCATTTTGTCCAAATGTATTCCTATTTTTTTTTAAATCCAGTGTCCTCAGTGCTTATGTAGTAATCTTATTTTAGCCAGATACTTCTTTCTTGTTTATGACAAACAAGTTTGGATTTTTTTTTTCCTCCTGTTGGTCACTAATCTCACTTGGCACATCATGATTAAAGAAATCGCCTCAGTTCAAAAGAATAGGTGGATACAAATGTTATACTGAGGGTTTAATTTGCTTAGAATACATGGTATTTCTCCACAAGGTAACCTGCTGTATTTATTTATTTTCTTTTGGTTAAATATCATTTCCAAACTTTGTGGTCAGGCAGCGTCTAAGGTTACATTACCACAGACTGACAGTATATGTACCAATCAATCCCTTCATTAGATTACGCAGGTTTAGTTAAGTAGCATTAAATAGGATTCTTAGAAGTGTATCTTCGTAGTACTTTTAATACTTAAGGCTTTGTAAAAACTATCCATGAAGGGAGCACTCCTCAGCATAACTGCTCAGGGAAATAGGGCTGCATAACTGAACATTAAATAATTGGTTAAAGGTGCTGTTAGTCAAGCCTCAATGCTTGCTACAAGGATGTATGTACAAGGACTGACTTTAATAATTTGCATTATATTGTCCCAACCAGTAGTTTATTTTTTGCCACGGAGATGTAGAAGATATTACAAGCTGCTGGATGCACTGTCAGATTAACTTATTTCATTAAAGAAGTTGGGAGAACAAATAGGAAAAAAAAAAACTTATTTTTCTAGTAAATATTAATGTATTACATTTCAAATAATGGTGCCTGACATATTGAATAAATATTTTCTACAGTGTACGTATGCAACAAAGATATTCCATCACGCATTGGAGTCAGTTCTGGCTCTGCCTCGCTGTTTACATTTGCAAATGTAGCAAACAAGGTAATGAAGCAACTGTTTCTATTGCAGTAGATATCTTTTTGTGTGTGTGTGTGTGTGTGCATTAAAATTGTAAACGGTAACATGAAACTTCTTGATATAATGGTATGGAAAACAAGAAAGAAATGAAAATATTTTTATGCCTACTTAGGAAAAAAAAGGGTAGCACTATTCATTCCAAGTACTTTTTTTTTTTTTTTTTAATTTTTAAGCTCTTAACTCACATTGTTATGCTTAAGACGATAAACATATATCCTCTTTTATTGCTTTGTCTATGTTTCAGAGGAAACATTTCAGAAATTATTTTGATAAGTGTTGCCGGAATCCGCAGCACTGAAGTTTTTATTGCATTCTGTAGTCGAATTTGCACTCCATTTTTACGTTAATTTGCAGTTGCTTTGTATTGTTTCGTTTCCTTTGGGGTTTGTTTCTCACAGTGCCCTCTTTGTTTCTTTAAAGTTGGAAGGCAGGTAGAATTCAATCAGTTCCTGACTGTTGTAGTGAATGAAGTTAAAAATATCTTTCTGATGTTGTGTTGTCGTTTCAATTCTTGCATTTTCATTTCTCATGAACAAAGAAAAAAACAAAACAAAACAAAAAAAAATGAATGAGAGAAATCAGGACCGAGTCCTCCGCTTCGGCATTGTTGATGAGGGGCCTACTCTGAGCTCAGCTGCTGTTCAGCTGCGGCCACCACAGAAGCTGATGTCTCGAGGTGGAGGATGGAGCTCTGATGTGCAGCCCATCTGACCGGATTTGTCTTCCGTAGGAATTCTGATGGATGCATCTCAAAGCAACCAGACAGATCTGGGAGGTGTTACTGAGGGATTTCCCAAACAGTAGTGGTTGGTTTACGTATTGAAAAAGAATATAAAAATGCAAGGGAGCACTCTTCGAGCGACATGATACGTAGAGAGCGTCAATCAGTGGCAAGCAGATGAACCCGGGCACAGAAGACGAGTGGCTGGTAACATCGGAAGTTTGTTTAACTCGGGCACTATTACAAGTTATTACTTTTTTGCGCAAAACTTCTCCTTCCTCAGTTTCCCCAGTGTGTCAGACATAAATAGGTTGTTCATTGTGGGCACGTATGCCTTTGTTTTTCATTCTTTTTTTTTTTTCTTTCTTTCTCAAACAGACATAGTAGTAATGAGCATTGGAAAATACATATCACTTTTTTGGGAATATTTATGTTCAGTCTACTTTCAGTAGAATATTCTTCGATAGCATTGGCATGATAGATCTTCTATACTCCTTTATTATTAATTATTTTATTTTCATTTTTGCTTTCATTAGTATACATATTCTGGTGGAAAAGAAGTCAGACTTTTTAAAACAGGATAGAAGTTTATCGTAACACTAAGATACTCCTTATTTTTTGATAAAGTGAAAGCCTTTGTTCCATCTTGCAAAATAGATTCTACAAATGTTTTCTATTTAAGATTTCAGAATCATTTTGTCTTAAATTGTGAATGATTTTAAGTGAGCTATTTAGGTACGTAACCTTTTCCCTAAAACCTTTCAAGATGATGTAGAAGTGTTCCCCTCTTGGAAAAGGTTTCCCTTTGTCCTGTGATGAGTATGATAAGCCAGCTAAAACTGTATGTCACAAAAACCCTTCAGGTCTTTTGAAATTACCTGTCTATAATCTAACTTGAGCTTGTGGCTCAAGCTGAAGGCCAGGACCGGTTCATGCATTCTTCCTGTTCTTTCTCTTGCTCCTCTCTCATCCTCGCTTACCCCAGTCTACATGCAGTTGTTTGGGATAGAAAACCATAAAGCACCAGCCCACCTCGGAGATGGTAGGCCCAGAGAGACCTGCACCGCACTGAGTCAGGAGACAAAGTGGAGCTCTCCTCAGTCCAAGAGGCGAAGAGTGAGCCCGGGCCTCTCTACACGACCTATGCGAGGTGTTCTTTTAAAACACTTTAATGATAGCAGTGTTCTGTTCTAAACGGTTCTGTTTTAGTAAAGGTAGATTTTAGGTAACAAGTGTAGGGATTCTTTTCTAAGGTAATATGTATGAGAAGAAGAGAAAAAAGTGGCTATCTTTCAAGAGGTCTTTGTGGAAGCCTGTGGTAGCACATTATGTTTATGATTGCCCATGCGCACATGATGTTATGGTCCAATGCAAATACAGCTCCCAAAATATTAAATGTATATATATTTTAAAATGCCTGAGGAAATACGGTTTTCTTAATAAATTGAAGAATACCAATACTGCTATTAAAATAATGATGAGCCTCTTGCTATGGTTGGGAAGCATCACAGAGTAACTTGTTTGGGACCTGCTCACTGCCTGCTTGTTTAGCCGGCAGTGAGTATGAACATGTGTGAACACATTTCTGTAGGGGGAAATTTGCTGTCCACTGTTGGAGGTATGAAGTAAGCCAGCCGCTGGTCACACTGCCTCTGCTGTACACGCATCTTCAGGCTAAAGCTGAGAAGTGCTCACAGCTCCCTGTTTTGGGGTTAAAGGTCATGACAAAAAAGAGAAAGCAAACTCACAAACAATTAAAGGCATCTTCGGTGAGCAAGACACAGGAGAAAACTGGAAAAATTGAAGTCCAACCTGAATCTGAAATTAAATGTCCTAATCAAAGGTATGCATGGTTAGGTGCAGGCTGTCAGCAGGCAACTGATCAGAAGTGAGAGGAGGAGGGCAAGATAGGAGTCTGGTTTGGGAGGGCAGTGTTACTTTTTCCAAAGAAAGACTTGGCAGAGGATGGAGGCATGGTGTTTCCACGTTGCACGCCCCATTGGCTGGCCATTTCTGGTGCAGAATGAATCCGCATGTTCCCAGGGGCAGGGCAGTTGTTCAGGGAGTACATCGGTCATTTGCAGTAGTTAGAACTTTGGGAGACACCAGGGCAGAAGTGTCTGAAGTCAGGGAGGAAGCCAATATGAAACGGAACAGTGATCCACATGTGGAACTGGAGAATGTGTGTTCCTGTGGTCTCTTGAAAGAAAAAGGAGAGCGCTCAGCTTCCTCTCCTATAGCAGGAAAAAAGCAAGAGTAACTTTTACCCTGGGTGTAGTGCTTAACCTTCATTAGAAAAAAAGGTCTTTCACGGCCCAAAAGTCCCCCACTGGATCCTGGTTTTCCCCCTGGTTATTTCTTCAGTAGATGAACTGCAGCAAATCACTTTTTCGTTTTGTGCCTCAGGTTCCTCAACTATAAAGTGGAAAGATATATTAATAATAATAATATTAATAATAATAATAATAATGGTAATGTAGTACTTGTTTGTAAAGCACTTTGAGATCCTTGGTTGAAGGGCACCATAAGAGTGTCAAGTATTACATGGCCAAGGGGTTTATTTAAATTGAGTTCCCCAGGGCCAAGAGAGGTGGGCGTCATTTTCGTTAAAGATGAGCTGTAAATATTATAACTAGACAGCCTGTAGTGTTGACCAGGAAAGGCAAAACTTACAAGGCTGATAAAAACCATAGTTTATTAATGGCTACCAACAAGGCAAATACCACAGTAACAAATGCCAAGTCCTTTAGGGTATACTATTCGACAACATTGATAATCTGGGGGAGGGTCAGGGGAGGGAAACATCTCCAAATGCCAATGTACAATTAACTTACAGCAATATTCACCAGCAGAAAATGTCTTTCATATGGAATGATTTCATGTTGCTAAGAAAAAGAATTCAATTTGTAGTCCTGATTTGAACATTAGAATGTTGGCTATAATAGTTCTGTTCTTACAACACATGGAATTTTTTCATTTTATTTTATTTTATTTTCATAGTGCATGTTCATTTCTACTCACAAACATGTTCTTGGTGTATTTCTTATGCAAACAATCTTCAGGCAGCAAAGATGTCTGTTACATCTAAACTTGAATAATAAAGTTTTACCACCAGTTATACACAATGGTGTTGGAATGGTTTATACGGATTCTCTTTCATTCATGTAGCAGTAGGGGATACAGACCCTTGTAACATGCAGACAGGTTTTGATGAAATAAAATGGTGAGATCAAATTACTTTTTAATAATATCACTAAGCCTAGTAACACTTGGATTCTCGCAACTTGTTTTGTTTTTGCTTTGCGCTTTTTTCCCCTTTAACGAACCAATCTCCTTTCAATAGGTTTTTGTGTAAAATATTATACTCATTTCTCTAGGAAGATTAACAATAAAAATTGCTTATTTCAAACATATTCATTGAGTATCAAATATTGACTTTTGAGTACTGGCTAGTGACCACAGTGTATAAAAACTCCTTATGGAACTTAGATTCCAGCATACCCACATGAATATGAAACAAAGGTGATGAGTCATCTCAGATAGTATAAATTAATATATTAATATTAAATACTTTTGGATTGAAATGGAATTAATGAGAGCAGGTCATCCTAAAGGAAGATTCTGGAAGAGGGACAAGCAGGTGTAATCCAAACACGGAGAGAACATTGGAGCACCTAAGTTTTCAATCAGAAGCAAACTCACCAAAGAACAGGAGCTAAAGCATGTAAATAATTGAATGCATCAGGAGCTGTTTGCTGCAAGTTTCAAAGTAGTTCCCACCCTCTTGTGTGCAACCTCTTTGTACAGTCTTCATTTACCATTTTGTTAAACAGAAATGAATGAACAAAACCCCTGATGGATGTTTGTCTTCCTCCTCATCCTTTCAGATGTTTTGAAAATAGAGTGGAGACTCTTGGAGGGGCTTTCATAAGGGACCACATTTGTTCCACAGCCAGAGGAAAACGCTGTGTAGATAAGAGTGTCGTAAGGACACTTAATCCAGTTTTTTTGTTTTCTTGGTATAGACTTCACATCTTCCGTTACAGACTTCCTTTCAGATAAAGTAGTATGCATTGTCCATGCACAAGACTGTCCGGGTCCCAGGGGTGGAGAAGAGCGTCGCCACGGGCCATTTGAGGGTGCTGATGCAACGGGCTGGTCAGCCAGCATCACCCCTCACCTGACAACCCCCCACCTCCGGGAAGGAGAGCCTATCTAACCCCTCTCCACCTTTGAGGATGGACTTTGCTCCCTCTCAATGGTACCTACAGCAGGAGCGCTAACGCACAGTCCTAGATTTTCAATTTTCAAGAAAAATTAGACAAAGGAAATTTTTTTGTGAAATTGTTTTTCAGTAGTTGACTTTGTTTTTTTAACTATAACGAGCCAAACAAAGCAGTTGTTCAGAATAAATTACACCACTCATTTGCCACAGTGGACTCATGGAGCTTGACCAGTCATGAACTCTGGTTGGTCAGAGGGGGACCTGGGCGAAGTTGGCCTTTGTGGGGCTCACATCCTCAGCTCTACCAGGTATCCCAGAGAGCCGGTTGCAGCACCAGCCAGATCCCCTTGCAGCCAGATTTATCTGAGGCTGAAAACATCTGAGCCTCAGATAAAGACAGAAAGTATCATGTCTTTAAGCATGCTGCAGATTACTTTCTACTTTTCTTTGTCATTTTGAACCTACATGTGTGTGTGTTGCAAAAAGGATTGTCAAATAATTCTCAATTCCCTTACATCTCTCTCCCAATTTTAGGGTGAAAATGAAAATGAAAACAAAGTCTGTCAGTGGGAAAGAAATGATGATTACATTTGATCATATGAATAATTTTACAAATTTTTAAAAATAAGTGGAGGGAGGGGTTCGGGGACATGGGCTTAGTAATATAAGCGCTTCCCTGGCAAGTGCAAGGGCCTAGTTCAAACCCCAGTTCTGCCAAAAAATAGAAGAGTAGAGGGAAATCTACTTATTACCTTTCTCTTAGATAGTCAAGATGTTCAGAATCTGAAGATCACCTGTAATTGTTATTTACAGAGGGTAAAGTTTTATTTGGCCACCACCATTTTTCTCCCCATTTCTTGCTTAATAACAATGACAAAATTAGGAAAAACTTTTTGTTCAGGTAATCCTGAGCTAATAAGGTTATATGTGTAAATGTTTTAATTATTCCTACTGATGCAACTAAAATTCATCTGAATGCATCGTTATTTATAGTAAATAGCGAATATTATTTCTCCTTTTTAAGTCATCTTAAAACACACACACACACACACACACACACACACTCACACAACATGCACTTTTGATATGCTAGTAACACTCCAGAATTACACAATGTTAGTTTCTCTAAGTACAATCTTAGGAATTCCTCACGATGCAGCCCTAGCGATTCAGATTCCTGCTGCTCTTCTTGTGACTGTGGTTGATTTCTGAGTGAGATAATTTGTGTTTGTTGAACAGATTCTGCTCTGAGAACTTCGAAAGGGGCTCAAAAGCCAGTTACATTTCGGTGTCGTTTTTCATGCTTCCGTAAGTGTGCAATTACATTATAAAGCTCCTTTGTTATAAATCTTTCTTTTTTCATTTGCAGACTTTCTGGAGCTTCATTTATTATATTTAATATCAATATACGTTTCAGTACTTTTTTTTCTTTACCTAAAGGTTTTATTTTTTATGAGGTTTATTGGTAAAGTTTAGATAGACATAATGATCTCATTAATAGGGACTCTGTTCTATACGTGATGTATCTCGAGTCCTCATTTTTTCCCATTCTGCTCACCTCTCTTCCACCCCTCTTCCCCTTCTTACTTAAAAATGTTGCTTCTACTTTATGCTTTTCACATGTTTTCCTTTGCCTCCTTTGCCTCTCGCTCCTCCCTAGCTCCCCTTCCTTTCGAACCATTTCTTCCTATTGTACAGTATCTTTCATACATCTTGGGTTTTATTTAGGCCCCAGTTTCTCACACCAGAGAGATAACGCAACATTAGCGCGTGTGCCCAATTTATTTACTTAAGAGTAGGGTTTCAAGGTCCATTCATTTAGCTATAAATACCTCAAGTTTCTCTTTCTGGGCCAAAAAACTTCCATTACATTCACTTCATTAAAATTTGGGGAAAAATATTTCATGCTGACTTTTAAGTATGAAACAGTCTGAATTAGAAAGTCTTTGGTACAGGATAATAATAGCAGTGACTCCCAGGAAACACGGAGGAAACGCTTCTTACAGGGAAAAGCCAACAGCCTGCGGCAAGCAGACCTCCAGGACTCCAGAAGATTTTGAGCACGAAATTGCTTTACTTTCTGCAGCCCGGCATTGCTCCTAAAATTATAACATAGAAATCACACTTCCTGTACACATACAAATTTTAAAATGAGACCAGTCACCTCACAATCAATGGCAACTGTTTACCGGACTTGAAAAGCATAATTGGAATAGTTTGCTTAGGATTTTCAGACACAGCTCACCTTTGATGGCAGCTGAGGCTTCAGAATGCTCAAACGCAGTGGAAAAGTCTTTTTAATTTTTTCAAAAGTTTTGTTTCTGAATTGGCGTCAGCTGATCCTAGCTTCCCTGGCAGTCTCATATTTAAAGGTTGCATTTAAGGTTTAACTTCGGGTAAAGTTGTCCACAGCAAAGTTACTAGAAGCATTTCTCATAAATGAGACACCTTCCTGCCCTGAGCAACTGCATTCATTCCTATACCCTGCTACCTCAGTAACATCTTACTGCGCAAAAGGAAACGGAGTGTCCTTTTGTTTTTGAAGGCCTGGATTCTTGGTGAAGGATTCCTTTCTTGAGCATTTTAAGCATTATTTCATTAAAGTTTCGTGCAAACACAACCCCCATATTCAAATACGTTCATTCAAATCAGAGGCTTGAACACCTTCATAAGCAGTAAGAAGATAATCGCAGAAGCAACCTAGCTGAAAGAGCAGCACCAAATTCTAGCCAAGCCTGCGCCTTCGCGTCTGTGCCCCGGCCTTGTCACAGAAGCTCAGGTGTGGAGTTCACTGAACAGAGAAAATCTCTCCTCCTGCACAAGCCTGCCCCCACCGAGTTAAACCCCAAAGCAAGTTCAGGTGCTTTACAATTCACAGCTGTTCTTTTCAAGACAAATAATCACTATGTGGTTCCCTATGCATTGAAATATTTGAGGATGTTGTTTTACATAGGAAAATATTTTCAATTTTTTTATATATATTCAGATCAGGGTGTCACTACACAGAGAAGACTCATACTGATCCTCCTGTTTTCACTCTCCAAGAGCTGGGACTACCGGTGTCTTACTTTCCTTATCAGGGCACCCCGGGGTTGGGGGCCAGCACGGCATGCCGGAGATCAAACCCCCATCCCTGTGCTCTGCCTGAGCAGGCACTTCAGTCCACTGAGCTATCTGGTCGGCCTTATTTTTAACATTTCTTTTTTAAAAATAATTTTATTGAGAAATAGCAATGAGACAGTTTCAAAACCGATTAGTAGGACCAATTAGTTTCAATAATTAGTACATTGCATAATGTTGTCTTCTTAGTAGTTATTCATAGTACAAGATGCAAACATGATATCCTGTCCACAAACACTATTAGAACCAATCTTTCTATTCATTGAATTAAGAGAAAGTAACTGTATATCTATCCTATTTTGAATATACAGATACAAAATGGTCCTTCGTTTCCCCTTTTTTCATTTAGTTTTGTCAGAGAAGGGTATTACATTGTCATTTAAATGTAAACACCCAGGGAAAAGACTATGGACTATTGGTGTCCAACATTGTCCATGCTGTTAAAAAATGAGTTACTTTCAGACAGGCTAGGTAAATATAACCCCAAATTTGTAAGTATCAATACATTGGACTATGTTTTAAGTTTCTTTGATCCAAGGAAACATTCCAAACCCAGAAAGAGACCACAGTTTTGTAGATAGTTTTAACATGAAAGCTTCTATTTCAAAAATAATTTTCAAGTAACTCTTGGAAGTTGTGCAAACTATATACAAATATACAACTAGATAGATAGATAGATAGATAGATAGATAGATAGATAGATAGATAGATATAGACAGACAGATAGACAGGCAGGCAGGCAGGCAGACAGATATACATAGAGACATACAGATATATTTTGGGCTCTTTAAGAACAAACATTTGGGATGCAATTGACCATCAGAAAGAGCTTTATTTTCCCTTTTACAGCTTTGACTTTCTTTCTAAGAATCTTTGTGCACAGGTGATGCATATTAGCGGAAAGAGGTACACAGCAAAGCCTGCCTCTTGGCCAGTAAGTCATGCACAGTCACCTTACCAACTGTGCACAGCTTGTTAGAGCTGGCCCACTAGGCAGCCTGCACTCTTCTTCCCCTGAGCAGAGAGCCTATGCAGACTTCCACGCACAGGGCTGAGCTCCGAGGTGCTGGAGCATACAAAGCTGCTGCTTCCCAAGATGACTGCGTCTTCTCCGTATCCATAAATATTTTTAAAAGTTCTGCTGATCATAGAAAACATCTGTAGATAATGATCCTTATGCATAGAATACTGCCTTAATGAATGGTAATTATAATAACCAGAGCATTATTTAATGCTTAGGTTGTCAAAACAACTCTCAAATATAACACATAAGCTCGTATTAACCAAACAGCATAATTTTCACAGGGAGAGGCAGGACATGCAAAACTTATCATTATTAATGAGGAAACCAGCAATATGGAAGAACTGGTTCAAAGTAATATATGAAAGACTAAAAGAAAAATAATATGTGGGGTTGAGAGTGCAGCACAGTGGTACAGCACATGTCTCCCATGCCTGAGGTCTTAAGTTCAACCCCTGACACAGAAAGAAAGAAACAAGGGAAGGGAGAGAAGGAAGGGGAAAAGGAAAGAAAAGCTGAAATTAGACTCAAATTGGATGTGACATTGGTAGTATTTCTCCAGGCAACCATGATCATTACTGGATAAAAAATATTTATGCCTCCTCTGGACAAAAAAAAAAGAATTGTGATTTGTGTCTGATCAGTTTTCTACAAAGTAACTGCATAGATACAGTAATAACAAATGTTTACTGTGTTCTTCAGGACAGTGGCATGACCCTTAAAATCACACCTTTTGGATCATCTTAGAATGACAGTCAAAGATCAACAACCATCATTTTTGTCTCAATTCCAAATTTAGTTATTTATTCGTCACAAAGCATAGAAGAATCTGAAAGCTGTTCAAGCTGTTTTACCTTTCTTCTTCTTCTTTTCTCCCTGTATTTAGATCAGAGTCTACATGGTCTATAGGGTCTCACTACGTAGCTTGGACTTGTAGTGATTTTCCTGTTTTCAGCCTCCCAAGTGCTGTGATTACAGGCGCACGCCCAGTCTCAATCACCCTCTCAGCGCACCCCAGGGGCGGGGCTGGCATGGCAAACCAGGGATCAAACCCTGGTCCTAGTGCTTGCCTAAGCAGGTGCTTTAGTCTGCTGAGCTATCAGGCCAGCCCTAACCTGTTGTATCTTTCAATAGTGTACACTTTCTATAAATGTCAGTTGTTGATGTTGTGAATCACAGTTTAATACAACAAAATAAATACACTTTCCTGAAAAATATGTGAATGAATTTTGTTTTCCAGGCTTGAAATCAATTCCCCCACAATGTAAATACCATAGCCCAGAAAGGTCCCTCCTCTTAGCTTCTACTCAGTTATAAGAAATGCCATAGTGAGGGGAAAACATGGAAATTAAAAACTACACCACTCAAAGTACGTTTATGAGAAAACATAAGTATGTCTTTTCATATTTCCAAGTGAGGCATGTCTCCTGAAAATGTCACAGAAGACTAAAATTCAGACAGAGTTTCCTACTCTCACTGCAGATTTTGAAGCACTTCAGCTTCCTTCTTTTCCAAAGCATCTAGAGATCTCTATAAAATTCTCCCATGGGCTGAAGATATTTGCCGCATTTCTCTCCTCTCTCTCTCTCTCTCTCTCTCTCTCTCTCTCTCTCTCTCTCTCTCTCTCTCTCTTTTGTATTTTAGGGAAAAGTCTAACAGGGTGTTCAGGGTCTCAATACTAGGTCAGACTTGTAGTGACCCTCCTGTGCCACCATGCCCAGTCTCAATTGCTGTCTCAGTGGGCCCCAGGGGTGGGGCCAGCACAGCAGGCCCAAGGATCAAACCCCCATCCCTTTGAGCTATTGGCCAGCCCCATTTCTCTTTAAGAGATCAAAGCAAGATAATTCTCCCATTCACTTATATTTATAGCTGTTTGTATAATTCTAGTCTTTTTTTAAAAAAAATGCAAAGGACTAGCAAGACAGTTGACAATTGTTCCTGCATTTCGATTCCAGCTATGTGGCTTCAGTGTATTTCAGGAAACATTTTTATGTGTACCAGAAGGAACGGAAGGGCAAAGACGGTAAAAGCGTAGGAGGATTAGTTTATTGCACAAGATCAATAAGGACAAAATTCATTCTTTATTCCTAATTTCTACGATTGTGTCTAGTAAGAGCAGTAAGGCTTTTCTAGATTCAATAGGGTAATTTGTTAATGTGTTTGAAATTGCCTAGGGAAAGAGATAGTAAAAAAATGAAAAGAATTTAGCATTTCAGAATTATTTGGGGTAGACCGGGGAAATAGCTCAGTAGACTAAGCACTTGCCTGGCGAGTGCGAGGGCCTGAGTTCAATCCCTGGTTCCGAAAAAAAAAAAAAAAATTACTTGGGATATAAAATGTTTCAGAATTCCTGTTTTTAAATGTTACTGGCAAGTGAAACTTTATATAACATATTAGCCATTGTGTAAATATATAATCAATCATGAAAGATGAACCATTTGCATGTATGTACCCATGGAACAGGAATGAAGGTAGAAAAATCCAAATTACTAAAATATCCACATGAAAAACTACTAAATGCAGATGTGTGCACCACTTACTTATTTGCCACTTTTATGGTATGAAAAACTCTAAACTTCATACGTTCAAATCCCAAAACCTGGGCGGGGGAAATGGCTCAGTAGAATAATCATTTGCCTGGCAAGCACAAGGGCCTGAGTTCAATCCCTGGTTCTAGGGAAAAAAATAAAATAATCCCAACCCCTAAGCATCAGAAGGTGAGGATTTTAGCAGGTGTTTAGGCCTAAGTGACAGTAAAGACCCCCAAGAATGGGTTTAGTGACCTCAGAAAAGAAACCTCAGACAGACTCCTTTCCCTTTACGCCATGCGAGAAGTAAGGATAAGATAGTGTCTATAGGCCGGTGATAGACATGCGTGAGACACTGTGTCTAGCAGGGCCTTGGCTTTACATTTCCCAGGCTGCAGAACTGTAACAAAAACGGTTGTTCCGATGCCACCCAGTTGAGGGTGCTTTATCATAGTAGCACAGGTAGACTGCAACATGAGCTTTGCTGCTTAGCTGCTAGTAAGGTCTCTTAGAGTGGCTCCTCTAGCTCAAATGATAGACGTTTTTGAGCAAAGGCTTTCTCTGAAGTCTCTCTGCAGTGTAGAGAAGGACTGAAGAAAATTCAATGTTTGGACACCTTCCCATCAGTGTTGTTCCTGGAAAGTCACTATTCGGTACCTTTTTAGTATCACTTCCTTCTTTTTTTCATCCAAAGTTCATTCTGGTTTTTTGAAAAATACTTCTTGATCATCAATACTAAGGAATCATTGATCAATACATATTAATATTTATTAATAGTTTTGATAATTGATCAGCATTGAAGGAATGCTATATCTTTTCTTGCAACAAACTGTGTCAATAGATAACAATAACATCACCATGATAAAAATCTGGCCGCCATCCTAGCTGTCTCCATTTTTCTCCTTCTAGGGTCCCATCTTTGAATAACTCCTCCTCATTTAACTTGATAAGTGGGGTCTAATCAGCCCCTACCTCTTGCCTCCCCCTGTCTGGCATCTTTCTTTAAGTACACGACTATCTTTTGCTACTTGAATGTAGCTTCCAACAGCTGGCAGGCGAATGCCTTAAAATGCAAATATGAGCAGCTTGTCGTTCAACTACATTTAGACTCTCATGACTCCTGCTTAGTTTACAGCCTCAAATCCAAGTGCTTTTGTGTAGTAAAGCCTTCAGGGTTTGATCCCATAGACTTTGACAGCTTTTTCTTCTGCGGTAAAACTAAACTGATTATAATTTCAAACACGCTTCAAGTTGAAATCACGACACACACGTTTCCTCTGATTTCAGTGCCCTTCTCGCATTTATTTGCCTACCTTTCTCGTGGTTATCAAGATCCAGATCAAACATGATTGCTTAGCATAACTTCCCTGAGCAAGGAGCTGAAAGTTTCGGTCATGTAGACTTCCAGGCGCATGCCTGTCTCTACACATGCATCGCTGGGACATAACCTGCCTCCCACCATGAGCGTCACACTTGATATGTGTCCAGCCTGAGAAACGCGTGATTCTTTTTCTGTTATTTCAATTAAACAAGCACATGTGGCTAATGGCTATGGGACCTGACAGTGCCTGAGACTCTTCCTGAAAGGATTTGAAAGTTATATTGTTCTTCCATTTCGGAAAACTAGCACATTTATACCCTTAATACCCCTTCTTATCCTTTATTTCTGTAGTAAAGCACTGAGCACTTAATTGCAAACATATATTTATGTGAATTAATGCTATAAGCACCTAAAAAAGTTATTTAGAAATAGATCTGTTTTCCTAATTTCTTGAATAATTTACTTTGGCAGCTATACTGAAGCCACTCCGTATTACAATTACAAGTCTCTGCCTCTGTAGTCAGCTGGAGCATGCTTTTCTCCACGGACTTTTGAAACCACTGTGAAAAATTGATTACACTTCATTTGATCTCAGGTTCACAGTATCAGAGTACACATGTATTTCTGCACCTTATGGTGGTTTGATGAAATAAGGGGAAACCAAACACTGTGAATAATTTTCAAACTTCAACCTTAATTTCAATATTTTAAAATTTAACTGACAAGGCAATTAGCCCACAAATTCTCTTAACTAAATGATTTGTGAAACTGTGATTGTCCCATTAAAATGACATAGTACTCAATCAGGAGAGAAAAATGGTTTTCTGAGGTTTGGCCCTCTTAAATAGGTTCTTTATATCATTACTCACTACTCATTTTGACTGTGTGCAGCTGTGAGTTTCTCTGTGTGTGTGAGGAAAAGTGTCTTCACCCCATTGTGGCTAATGTCATGGTAGATCAGAGCAGCAGAGGTGCAAGGTACAGGCTCTGGGCAGACTACCTTATGCTTCTTCCTGGTGGGGGCTTCTTCCTAGTGGGCTTGGTTGTCCACACTACCTCAGTTTCCTCGTCTCTAAAAGGAGATGAAAACTTGGTCTGTCATGCTGGCCTGGACACTAACATAGCAGTGACCCTCCTGGCTTCATTTGCTGAGCAGCAGAGTGTATTCCAGGGTAACACTCCATTCTCATCTCAGATCAGCCAGGGGCTCCAGTGAGCAGTCTCACTCAGTGTGCAGACTAAAGCAGCGGGTTTCTGTCTGGGAAGTTGCAGGCCACCGTGCCAGAGGAGAGAAGGCTCCAGAAGCTCTCTCCATAGCATGTTTGTCTACCAAGGGCGATGTGCACCACGCACACCCAGAAATCACTATCCAGATAAGGCTCCAAGGCATAGACACATGCCCTACACTTGTGGCCATAGGAAAGCCAACCAGAAATATACACTGGCCCGGGTAGAGTGGTTACCGTGATAACTATCTCACATAATGGTTATCTTAAACAAATGAGTTCGAACAGGGCATGTAGTAAGTTGTTGTTGTTGTTGCAGGATTATCCAACTGAGGAACAAAAGCATGATGTGAGAAAGGAGATGCTTCCAATCTCATGTTAAGCTGAATGACTCTGTAACCCCAACTCTGCTAAAGCCACTGATCTAAAGGAGAAGGAGAAGTGGAAGATTTTCTAATACTGTGGTTTACCTCCCTAAACATGATACATTTTCAAAACTCCTTTGATTTTTTTTCCTTTGTAAAAAAAGGACAGTCATCTAGGTATTCCTTCGTACATCCACCAAGTACTTTTTAAAGATTTCTTAAATATAGTTACTGTTCTTAGTTCTGCAGATATGGTAGGGAACAAAACAGAAGTGATTATGCATTTATGGAAGATTTGATGCTAAATGCATTGCATGTATGTGCTCACTTGAGATTTTCATAAATAACACCGAGAACTTTTCTGCAAGTGATAAGATGCATGATGAATATTTGGGACCTTTATAAATTTAAATTATACTAAATAATTAATCATCCATTGAACATAGACAATGAACATCAACAAATCTTTTGGTGTGTGTGTGTGTGTGTGTGTGTGTGTGTGTGTGTGTGTGTACTAAGCACCACTAATATAGAGGGAACTAAGGCACGCCTCAAGGAGTTCACAGTCTCCCTTAGAAAATTCCACATTAAAAAAATCATCTTGACATAGCATCGTAATTACTATCTGTAATCAATACAAACCGAAGTGTGCCTAGAACAGCATGTACTTTATTTGGGGGAAATGAATGCAAGAAATAGTTTCTGAGAGGAGGATGTTTTTGGAATCAAGTTTGACATATAAAAAGTTGACTTTACTAATAGAGCGAAAGAACAGTGCAGGTGGAAAATGTGCAAAGGTATGAACACAGAGGCAAATTTCATATATAGGAAGAATTATGAGTAGTCCACAGGGACTGGAGGGAGGAATTAGAAAGCAGCATACAGGTTCTAAGAAACTAATTCGAGAACTAGGGCAATAAGGACACATTAAAGAATTTTAGGTAAAGCATGTTACAAAATCAGAATTTCATTTGATAAAGATACCTGTAACAGTAGGATGGTTAGATGAGAACTCAGATAAGAGAAAGGCAGACCAATGAAGACTGTTACCACCATGACCAAGTGCGATTTGTTTGAGAAATACAAGGGTGATACAACATACACTACCCTATCTCAATAGAATAAAAGGCAAAATTACATGATTAATAGGTAGCAGAAAAAGCATCTCATACAACTTCACACTTCTGTCTTAGTTATTTTTCACTCATTGCTTGGTTAGAAATACCTGACACTCAAATTTAAAGAGGTAAAGGTTTATTTAGCTCACTGTTTGTGGAGGTTTCAGTCCATAATCATCTGTCTGCATAGCAGGGCATACAGGCAACACTCCAAGGCGACAGAAGACAGCAAAAGCAGCAAGAGCAAAAATGGGGGGGGGGGCGGGAGGGTAGGCCTCTTTTCCCCCCTTATATCGTGTGCAGGCTGCCCGCCCTCGGATGGGTGAGGCACTCTGACTGTCTGTGCCCACCGCTTGCACAGGCTCAGGGTGCTTCCGAAGTGAGGACCTCGGCCCCCTGATGAGTTGCATAGTTAAGCTTCTAGCCTTCTCAGATTGACACAGTGTATCAGACATTACAACTTCCTCATGATAAAAATAATCAACAAATTAGGAAGAGAACTTCAGCCTTACGAATGCCATCCGCGCAAAGCCTACAGCTAGTATCCTAGCTGAGTATGACAGAAGACTCAGTGGTTCTCCCGTTAAGATAAGGAACAAGGATAAAACTCCTATTTAACACTGACCTAGTTCAGGCCAGGCAATATAATAGGATGCATTTTGATTAGAAAAGAAGCAAAATTACATTTATACCTAAAAATATGATCTTTTACATAGAAAATTTAAGGAACACTGGCAAACTATCAGAAGAAATAAGTATAATAAAAGTGCAGACAAATTATAAGATTTATCCAACTGTATATCTAAATAATATCAATGACTGAGCCAAAAAAGAAATTAGCCAAAAATTTGATTTATAATAGCATGAGCAACAATAAAATATGTCTTAATAAATGCAAACAAAAGTATAAAATTACCCTTTCCATGAAAGTAACAACTAGAAATGATTGTTGAAAGAAACTTAAGATCTAAATAATTTGAAAGACAGTCTGCATTCTTGTAATGAAAGACTTAATCTTGTTATGAGGGCAATAATCCCTAAAATTTATTCTACAGATTCCATACAATCTCTAGCAAAACCCAAGCCAATTTTTCAGAAAATGACAAGCCAAGCTGATTCTAACATTGATAGAGAAAAACCAGAACAGTTACAGAAATGAAGAACAAATTTGGATATCTGCACTTTTCTGATTCAAAACTTTATACAAAACTATAGAAATCAAGACAGCACAGTGTTGGTGTAAGAAAAGTCATAGATCAGTGCAACTGATTGAAGAGTACAGACATAAACCTTCATACTTATGAGCCGCTGATACTTAAAAATGTGCAAAAAAATCAAGGGGAGAAGTTATTATCTTTTCAACAAATGATGCTAGGCTGATTGGGTTTCAAGAGGAGGATAAAGTTAAATTGTTCACTCAACTCATTAAAAATTAACTAAACATATATCAAAATATAAAATGTAAGAGATAAAACTATCTCATGATTTTTCATTGGGCAGTTGTTCTTAACACTAAAAACATAAGCAACAAAACAAATAAATGAACTCCATAAAAATTAAAAACTTGTTGCTGTTACAACCAACACCATTGAGAAATTGAAACTGCAATCTGCAGAAGTGACAAAAAATGAATTTAAGTCATATACTTTGAATTTTTTTTTTTGGCACTACTGAGAATCAAACCCAGGCCATGTGCATGTAGGCAAGTACTCTACCAATGAATTATACTTTATGTCCTGTAAATCATATATCCTGTAGAAATATTTTAACCAAAATATATAATGAACTCTTAAAACTCAAAAATAACATTATAAACAGTGAAATTTGAAAAGTGCAAATTATTTAAACACTCTCCAAGGTAGATATATGTAATAGATATAGATAGATCTATACATAAATAGGTCAATACATAGATTATGAATCATTATATGACAAATTGAAGAGATACCTAACAGAAGAGATGCTTCATGAGGAAAAAAAGAACCAAATGATTTGCTACTTTATAGCTCTAGGATGACTAAATATTTTAAAATGTGGGAAGGAAATCTCAAGGGCCTTATGAATTAGATGGAATTAGAAGTGATGAATTCAATTGGTGTTTTCTTCTTGGGTAATCAAACAGCTCTAAAATGATTGTGGCGATAGTTGCACAATTCTGTGAATATTAAAACCCAAAAGAGCATGCATTTTAAGTGAGCAAATTAGTAGCATGTGAATTGTAGCTCAATAAACCTTTAAAAATAAGAGTTTGCTATGCCAAGTACCAATTCAAAGACAAAAACTAAAGACTTTGTATATAAAGATATAAAAAATGAAAGTTTTAAGAAGTAATAGAGACTATTCATAGAATCATTGTGAAAGAGAAATTAAAATTTTAAATAAAGCCTACCAAGAATTCTTGCCCAAAGCAGATGGACATTTCCAGAAAAGCATGATAATGGAACTTTTTTTCCCTTTGTGTAACCCATGCATGTCTAACTGATGGCCTTGCAACACAATTGAAGATGTTTAAACTCCTCTGAGGGGCTGGGGAGATGGCACAGTAGAATAAGCGCTTCCCTGGCAAGCACCAGGGCCTGAATTCAATCCCTAGTTCCAAAACAACAACAACAACAACAACAACAACAACAACAAAAAGGGGGTCCTTTGATAACTCATGATGTCACATAATCCTCCAATCTGGATGCTCTGTCTTAGTTACTCTTCTCTCCTTGCTGGGACAAATACCCGACACTCAAAATGAGGGAAGGAAAGGTTTATTTAGCTCACAGTTACTGGAGGTTTCAGTCTACACTCAGCTGGCTCCAAGGCAGAGCAGCACAGAGCAGAAAGCAACCTTTCATGGTGGCAGCAAAGAGCAAGAGCGCAAGGGAGGGGTAGCAGCAGCTCAAGCAGCTAGCTTCTCTTTCCACCTTACATTGTAATGCAAATTACCTGCCCAAGGGTAGGGGAAGTACTCACACCTATGGGTACTTCCCAGTACTTACCCACCTATGGGTAATCCCAGCAGTACTAAGACCCATAATCCCAGCCTTGGATCACACATAATCCCAGTGGATCATGAGTTAACACAAACTCTAGAAGTCCTCACCCCATGACTGCATGAGGCTTTGGGGGGACAACTAGACACAAACCGTAACATGTTCCAAATCTGCCTTTGTACCTCTCCACTTGCTCTCCATAAAAGGTACCCAAAACCCACCTGGCAGGGAGTGACTCTTGGAGAGAGATCCTAGTCAGGCCCACGGGCATAATAAACTGCCTCTTAAACTTTATTGGTGCCATTTCTTCCCATGTGCCATCTGTTTCTATAACGTTTCTTGATTCCCTGACTCAGAAGACTATGCTGACGACTTTGATCACAGGCTGAGGCCTGTGGGCTGAAGCAGGAACCTGTCTAGGCTCCTTGAAGGGAAGGCAGGCCCTCCAGAACTTCTTGGGTTCTCCTCAGAAGTCTGGATTGAAGGCTTCTGCTTGGTGCTAACAGTCCTTGTTGGACCTAGAAAGAGGGGGAAGGACATAGTCAGGTCAGGTCATTGGTTAAGCTAAGACCCCTGGGAGCACCTCAGCTAGTCTGTCAGTCAGTCCTGTTAAGAAGCAAGCGGAAAGAGAGCCTAGTCACCTCATTTGTTAAGGCCACCAGGAGGAAAAGAGGCCAGAACGTTTAACCTCTGAGTGCCTGCTGAATGACTGAATGTTTCCAGGGGACAGTGGAAGCCGTGGGCCATTCCTCTGTGCTCCATGGCGAAAGGCCCCGCAGGACCTCAGAGCTATGGAGCTTGAAGGGGTCCCAGGCTGCGGTTTGTGGATGTGTCTAATCAGGACAGAATGGAGAACCTACTGACCCTTCTTCATTGTCCAGACAGTCCCAATGTTGCCAAGGGGCAAGTAGCCAGGCAGGAGTCTGAACAGCCCCTCTGTCTACAGTCCTTGGTTGTATGCTGAAATATTGCAAAGAAAGATTCCATGATGACCACGTAGTAAAAATGAAACCTCAGAGGCTGCAAGCCTTTTGTGAGATCTACTGGCCAAAGCTGTGCCCAAACTGGCCACCTGAAAGAAGTCTTGATGTTAAGACCATCTAGCAGGTTTGGAGTGGCATGACAGATCACAAGACTGGCCATCCTGACCAATTCCCGCACATTGAATTTTGGCATCACCTGTGTCCAGTCCTGCCTCTTTGGCTCCTTGTCTGTACTCTGCATGACAAAAGAACCATTTGGTCATCAAAACAAGTTCATGCCCAAGGTGCTGCCAGGCCTGCCCTAAATCAGAGGAGCTGTAACTAGTCCTACCTGAAGGCCCCCAAGTCCAGTCTGCCACCTCTTTACATTCACAGACACCAAGCTGCCCACTGGCCTCAGCACCCCCACAGCCCACCCAAGCGCCACCACCACCGTTGCCAGAGGGCACTGCCCATCCAGGTACTGCGCTGTGACTTCTGAAGGCAGCACCACCGGGACTGCCACTGGTGCAGCCAGAGCGGTTGACGTCACAGCCAGAACTGCTGCTGCCACCTCCGCCCTCAACCCCATATTCCCAGATTTCATAGTGCCCCCATCAGCCATCACGTTACTCTGCTACTCAGTCTGAGCCTCTGGTTCATCTCCGGCTGCCATTTTGTGTACACCCCCGAGCCTAGGGAGGTGTACCCAGCCCACAAGGCCACCCAGCCCTCCAATCATAATGCTCCCAATCTGCCTTTGTACCTCCCTGCTTGCTCTCCCTATAAAAGTCCCCAAACCCCAATGGGCAGGGCTCTGACTCTTTGGGAGAGATCCCAGTAGGTCCACTGTGTAACAAGCTGACTCCTAAACCTTCTCTGTGCTGTTTCTTCTCATGTTTTGTCTGTTTTCCATAACAATTGGACTTGATAATTAGCTTAGTGGACAGGAATGGAATAAAAAATATCTCCCAATATTCTCAGTTTGCCCACTGGCAGCGTCATTTACCAAAATCATATAAACCTCTGGTTTTGGTGGAAAGGCTTGATGGGGAAAATTAAAAGAGATTGAGTACAGCTTTGGACATGGATTCAAGCAGCTGAGATTTCTGCTTTGGACAAAGCAGAATAGGGGTTAAGTTGCTCTCCCTACTGAAATAATTTTAAAAATAGAAAAAATATACAAAACAATGAGGGTTGGGGAGATAGCCCAAGGGTATAAGTGCCTTGGGCAAGCCCAAGGTTCTGAGTTCAATCTCCAGTACGGAGAAAAGAAAGAAAGGTGTTTCCTTAATTACACACAAAATAATAAAGGACAATGGCCACCATGAAATGGAGAAAAAAAGCAACGTGAGGACATTAGTCACTTTCCTGTCACTGGAGCAACATACCCAAAGCCCACAGCTTCAAGGTGAGGCTTCTCTGGCTCACGGCTTCCGGCGGCTCAGTCCATGCTCAGCTGGAGCTGAGGCAGAACAGAAGGGCTAGCAGCACATGGAGGAAAGCCGCTCACCACATGGTGTGTGGAAAAGAGTGAGGGAGGAGGAGACAGGGACAGCCTCCAGGTCACCCTCACAGTGACGCTGCTCTCCCACCATTCACTCTTAGCAGCACATGAAGCTGTGTGCTCAGCCTGCTCATGAGTACAGCAAGCCAGGAGCCAGCCACCTTCCCCCACCCCACCTCTGAGCACAGTGGGGCTTTTGAGGGGGGCATTTCATAGCTAAACCACAGCAGGAAGTCTTACAATAGCCCCAGGTTTCTGTCCAGAGAGAGGTTCTGTGCCATGGTGTAGGGAGGGGAACCCCGAACAAAGCTGAAAAGATTCCACCAACTGAAGAGATAGTAACAGAGCTGGGGCATGCCAGAGCAATTAGTCAGTAGGCAGAGCACCAGAGAGAAAATAGATGGACAGAAAAGGGGGCGGTGGAGAGAGAGACAGAGCGAACAAGACTGCCAGAGTCGCTTTTAGCAGATTAAAAGAAGCTAAAGAGATCTAACAACCAGAAGCAATGCACAACTTGACTTTTTTTTTTTTTTTTTTTTTTTTTTTGAACTCCAGTAATGTAATACAGTTAAGAGTGCCAGGCAACAGCTTATTCTACTGAGCTATTTTCCTATGTTTGAAATCCTTATTTTCTTTCCTGAGGAATGCACATTCATTCTCCTTGCCCTTTTTTTTTTTTTTTTTTTTTTTTTTTTTGCCAATGAGCTAGCATGTCACTAGCCACCTATTAGAAGGTTCCAGATCCATGTCAATTTTATATAACTATGAATGCTGGAAAGGATGGGGAGCAACTTGTGCTCTCACTCATTGCTGGTGGGCATGTACAATTGTTCAGCTGCTTTGAAGAGTTGTAGTATTTTAGTTACATTTAAATATTTTCTTATCATACAATCCAGCCATCTTCCCTCTTCACACTTACTTAAAAAGTTAGGTCCACATGAGAGTCTGCACCTGGTTCTTTCTGGAATCTTGTTCATAATCACCAAAATTTGGAAATACTCAAGATGTTCCTCATTGGGTATGGATGGAGTATGGTATCATCAGACAATGGAATATTGTTGCTAAAAGAATAATACTGTTGAAAATGAGCTAACTAGACTTGAAAATACATGCAGCAGTCTTAAATACTTTTTTTTTTTTTTTTTTTGTGGCGGAACTAGGATTGAACTCAGTCCCTTGTGCTTGCCAGGGAAGCGTTTATTCCACTGAGCCATCTCCCCAGCCCCTTAAATACTTATTAATAAGTGAAAAATCCAATCTGTGAAGTCTATGTGCTGTACGATCCTAACTGTTTGTAATTTGCAAAAGGCAAAAGTAGAGAAACTGTATAAGGAGATAGTGGCTTCCAGGCTGGGGGATGGGAAGGGTACAGAGATGGCTCAGGACAGCGACACTGCTCTCCATGGTACTGTTATGATGGCCTGGAACTCTTTCCAAAGCTACAGAATAGATAGTGCTAATACTAGTGGAGACCATGAGCTGTGGCAAATAATGACAGGTCGCTGTGGAGTCAGAAAGTCCAATAAATACATGGCACTAGCGGGAGACATTGACAGCGGGGATGTTGTGCATTTGCGGGCAGAGGAAGTGTGAGAAACCAATGTAACATCTGTGGAAATGTTCTGTGCACCTAAAACTGTCCTCCAAGTGGATATATTTTTAAAACCAACTAGAGAAGACATGTAGGGCTGAATTGGGGGAAATTTAGATTTCAACCATAATCCAGATGATACTAATCCAGATATGACCAAACTTTATGTTTTAGGGTTCTATCAATGTATTGACATTTTTTTCTTTTGTGCTTATTGGTGATCGAACCCAGGCCTTCTCTCAAGTAGACAAGCATTCTACCCACTAACTGTCCTCTGCTTTT
>NW_004524755.1:572771-575134 GCF_000260255.1 Octodon degus | reverse complement strand
TGTGCCTGGAGGTGGGGCCAGCGTAGCATGTGCCGCCAGAAATGGAACCCTGGTCTCTGTGCTTGGCTAAGCAGGCACTTAGTGCACTGAGCTATCTCACCAGCCCTCCTCCTTCATAGAAAAGCAACCATCCGAATCCAGAATTTGATGTGAGATCAAAGGAATCTGAAACCAAATTCGTAAACCATGCTGAGCTAGCAGTTCTGCTAGGTGGTATCTGAGAAATGTTCCATATTTCTGTGTTTCCTGAGCAATTAAAATATCTAATGACACTGGGAATTTTCTCTGACATCCCTTGTACCTTGTCATAAGTTTGGAGACAGCCAAATTAAGGAATTGCGTTGGGTTTGATTGGATGGTTGTATTGTATCTGGTTACATAAGAGAGTCTCCTGTCAGAAAATGTGTGCTAAATATTTACCTGATGTTTTGAAATGGTCTATTACAAAACCCTAGTGGATGATAAATAAATGAAATATATGCAACAAAATGCTAACAGTGGTTGAAAGCTGGCGATGAAGATAGGAAGCTCACTGTACTATAATTTCAGCTTTTCTCAATGTTCATGATAAATTGTATACTTTATAAATAAGGTCAGGGGAGGAGTTCCGTGGCCAAGTGAGCACTGTTCTCCTTACTCATTCACCTCTGGTGGCCAGGAAAGTCACACCTGTGTCACGTCTGCATCTCATCTGCAGGGACAGGACTGGAGCGTTCTGTTCACTTCAGGTTCAGAGGACCACCAGCATCTCAGTATTGCAGATTCGTGATAGTTAAATGCACTATTTTCAATAATAAAAATAAGGTTGAAACACGATAGACAAAAAGAGAAAAGCTTTAATGAGTGGATCCGTGTGCTTGATGTCTCATTTCGATGCTACTGTGGCCACCACTGATCTGACAACAAGGTCTGAGCCTGTTTTCTTGCACAGCCTGCGGCCTTGGATCTTGGCCTTGCAGGAAGTCCCGGAAGCTGCCTACATGCATAGTGAACAGATTCAAGCTTTAGAGACTGTCCCAGTACTTCTCAGCGCAATTCACCTCTGTGTCCTCGAGAACTCACTCCGGAGAGGTGGGAACTTTTCTAATCAACGGTATCTAGACACACCTGGGCTGCATCTGCACTAGTAAATACTCCCAGAGTAAGCCTGAAGCCCTGGAGAATCCCGATTCCAGGAGACCCTGCAGCAGTGACTGTTACTCATCCCGTGGTATTCTCTGAGAGGCTGACTCTAGCTGCTGATATTCTTCCATGTAAGTAAATGCACCTTCACTGATTTATCTAATGGCCAGATTTTGAAAATTAGCATTGCTGTTTTTTACTTCTATAAATCATAGTGTAATAAGTATTCATATATTCATACAATTTAGTACATCATTTTGTGAGTGAAGTCTAACAATATCCCAACTAAACTGTCCACATTCTAAAGTGACAGATTTAGTTGATGTGATCAGCTTGTTCATTAAAAAAAAAAAAACAAAACACATTTTTTCGAGACGTAATAGGCTCTGTTTTCACGTTTCTTATTTTTTAAATGATTGTATTTAGTTTCAGAGTCTATAGGGAAAACTATGATTACTGTGTGTGGAGACCAGGAGACTTTCAAAAACTTCTCTTAAATTCCGTGGGCCAGCCAAATAGTTCAGTGGATTAAAGTGCCTGCAAGCAGGCACAGGGGCTGGAGGTTGGATCCCTGGGCCTGCAGTGTTAGGCTCCGCCCCCAGGGCACACTGAGACAGCAATTGAGACTGGGTGTGGTGGCACATGCCTGTAATCCCAGCTCTTGGGAGGCTGTAAACAGGCTGATCACTATGGTCCAATCTAGTAGTGAGACCCTGAACACCCTGTAGACCCTTCCCTAAAATACAGAAAAAAGCCCTATTTCCTCCTTTGGGGCTTTGCTGGACAGCTCAGTTGTTTAAAGCACCGCTTGGGCAAATGCAGCCAGGTGCATACAACCATGGTCTGATTCCCAGCTCCAGAAGCTGCACCAGAACTGCCCTTAAGGCAGCCTGAAGTAGCAAAAAACAAACAAACAAACAAACAAGAACCTCTTTCTATATTAAATTCTGTGATTGTGCGCATTCTGGTGTCCCAGTGAGTGCCAGTGAGCTGTGAATGACGGATGGCCATGGAAACACCTGCCACCATTTCATGTGTGAAAAAGCTCCACAGAGCTCTTTCTGTAGGAAGACAGATGCTGGAATATCTTCCACTGATAGAAGAGGATTAATTTCTCACAAACCTCAGATGCACTGAAAAACAAAATCAAAAACAATATGACCCTGTGGCTGGACAGAATATCTGTGCCTACCAAAATGTGACCCAGAACAGAGCTCAAAGATAATTTAATCCCCTGTCAA
>NW_004524755.1:528597-572426 GCF_000260255.1 Octodon degus | reverse complement strand
CAGAGCTGATGCTTCAGCAAATACGGTAGAGACCTTGAAATTCGAAGCAAGGGTTGTCTAGTGCTGGTTCTCAGAATATATTGCTGGGTCCAAAGAGTCAACACCATTTGGGAAATCTGTTAGAAACGCGCATTTGTGGACTGCCTTGCTTCACTGCTGAGTCAGACCTGCTGGGAAGGAGCCTGCTTCACCAGGCTCTCCAGCCGACTGTGGTCATAGCGAGGGCAGAAGCGCTGGCCTATACACTGGGGTGGTGATGCAAGAGGGATGCCATCCCGGGTACAAGACGCCTGTCCTCCCTGAGACAGAAACCGGCTCCTGTTTCCTGTGCCTGAGAAAAAGTCGTCCATCCAGGAACTTGGCTCAGCGAGAGTAAGCTAAGCAACTTGAGGACCTCACTTCCCCTGAGGGAGGGAGACAGGGAAGGAATCTCTTCCGAAGGGCTAAAGGGGAAAGCTGAGGAGAGGAGGAAATCACTTAATGGGAAGAAACTGGCTGTTTGTCTAATCCTAAAGAAAGCCAGGCACCTGCCCACTGAGGTCCGCGCCTGAGGGCATGAGGGGGGGAGGGGTCGGCTCCAGTGTGTAGGCTGAGCTGGCCTTGGCTGCTTTCACCAGCATTCCCAAATATGCCTGGTCTTTCTTTTCTTTCTTTTTTTTTTTTTCTTTTCCTTTTCCTTTCCCTTTTTCTTTTCTCTCTTCCCCTCCCTTTTTCTCCTATCCCCTCCCTTCCTCCCTTCCTCCTTCTTTCTCTCTTTCTTCCACAAAACAAAAACAGGGCCACCTCTAGCAGTAAGTTCCAGAGCCAGCTCCAAATGTCTAAACACGATGGGGCAATGTCACAGTATTCAAAGTGTAATAAGAGAGCATTTCCTTTGCTATTGTGTCAAAACAAAACAAAACCATCAAGAAATTTTTTTTTAAGGTACATAATTCTAAGTATGCCGAGAGAAAACAAGAAGAAATGAGAAAGACAAAGGGACACAAGCTGGTATAAGCAACATGTACATGAAGACTTAGAGGTCTTTAAGGCACCACATCCTTGTCAAATATTTAATCATTTGTTTCCTCACCTAAGGGCTTATTCTGTGGTAAAAATAAGTTCCAAGACTGAATTGTCTGGTTCTTGTCTTTTTATAGAATCCTTATGTTTCATGAGATGATGAAGACATTTCTATCATCTAATGGAATATATATCTATCAATTATAGTTAGATGTAGATATATAATAGCACTATTATACATATTTCTATCATCCAATCTTTTCTATGTAGCTATATCTATGTATTATATGCTCAAACAAATCTTAAACATACTAAATTAAGCAAGTTAAATGTTTCCTTCTCTGCAGAAGGACTCCCCAGAGGCTTGACAGATGCTAATGCGCACTTTAAATTTCCCAGGTATGATGAATTACGTTTCCCAAGCTTACTTCACATAGAATTCTTATTCCTATACCATCTACTATCTCAGAGCAGAACTGGCTCAGGAATCGGTTATCCGTCTTTCCTGAGTCTTACAGGCACATGCTTCTGTCTTTTCAGACAGAATACATTAACATGGAAAGTTTATCCTTTTCCTGACCACTTGAATTCCCATTTGAATAATATAAGCAGTTACTCACTAAATAATTGAGAATTAAGTATGAATTTTACATAACACATCCATCTGTTATCACATCTGGATTTCTAGCCCCATGTATAACCTTTTTTTCCCTCTAATTTTATTCTTAAGGGTTCATGAAATTGATTTTTACATTCAAACTCAATAAATATGTATCAAATACCTACAATAAATTTATAACCCCACCACGTAGGCAAGATAAAAAAATTCATAAAATTTAAACATATTCAATAGGCAAGTTATAATGACTAGGGTAACCTGCTGTTTTACCATCTAGTATCTGCAAAAAACTTAGTTTTTAAAAACCCAATTTTAAGTAAGTAAAGGAGGAAACCTTTGGCCAAGTACTTATGTTTTACATGCAGTTAGTATCTTCTCTGGATGTGAGGAGTGAGAAAAGGCCCATTTTCGAAAGAAGTCCCAGAGAATTGCAGTTCTTCTGTGAAGAAAGCTCACGTTGTTGTAGAGCAGCTAGATATGCCACAGCCTGAAGCTGCACCTTAGCCCTTAGTGTCGCAAACCACTTCTTCAGTCTTTTCTCTGTGTTGTAATTTGTAAAACCTAGAATATGTGGATGTAGTGGAACTAAAAGAAGCAAGTGTTTTCTAGGCCTTTATGAATAAACACCTGGAATTATTTCTCCAGATTAGAATCCTGGAAGTAGAACTAATCATTCGGGCCAAGGAAGAAGCGTAACTAAAATTTTTAGTGTTTAAGAGGTAGCTAGATCTCTCCAAGAGACCCGCGCCCTGCACGCACACCGGCAGTTAGCTTAGCTTCTGTGGGAGGAGCTCGTTTCCAAGCGAGGCTGCTTTCTCCTTGAGCCTGGCCACAGGCAGCGCTGTCCTTGCGCGGTAAACCGAGGCAGCCAGGTCCTATACTAGAACCAAGAAGATGCTGGGATCCCAAGTTTGGACTTACCAGGCTCTAGACTGGTAAAGCAAAGCAAAATAAATCTTTATGTTTTCTTCTTTATTAAACTTTTATTTCAAAGTAGTACTGCCAAACTGCTCTCCAGGAAGTTCATTCCCATGTACAGTCTCATCAATTCTGGGAAGAGTCGTACCTCTTTTCTAACTCGAACAGTGTGCTCTCTTTCCTTTGCCTGAAGCTTCAGATTTTTGCCTTCCATGTTCCTTGAGTAATAGGTTCTGTGTGTGCAAGTGGGTGGGAGGAGAAGTATTTTCTTTTTAGTATATATTGACAGGGTATAACATTCATATTCCTGTGGGGAGTTGCTAGAATTTTAAACAGTCTTCTATTTCTTGGGTTGCATTATTTGTAATGTTCCTTATCATCCTCCTTACAAATTATAATATTATTATCCATCAGTGCCACACTACAGAATTCCTTCCTGTGGTGAGAGTTGTTATGTCCCATAATTAAATGCGCGCTCTCAGCTATCACGGCTTGCCTTCGGAGCGTGTCTTGCTTTCTCCAGGGTGTGCTGATATCTTGCTTTTTCTTCTTTTATTAAACTCAAGCTCACTCTGCAGAGTCAGTTGCTCCTCATCCTTCCCTTTTATCTTTTCAAATAAAAATAAGAAAAAACAAATCAATGCACACTCTTATCTCCTATCTCACTTGAGTGTAAAGCGTGATGGGGTACGTGGTTACCTGCATGGCGCTTAGTAAGTACTCTCTCTCCCATGTGAGATCCCAATGTCGGGCACATTCTCAGAGCTCCAATCAAGCTGAGTCCGCTGGTGACCGACAGGCAACACAATGTGCTCAGCCACTGCACTCATTAATGAAATGCACAACACCTACTGGGTTGTATCTGGTTCTGAAAGTGAGGATTCAGTTGGGCTTTACTAACTTGGCTTTTAATTTAAAATAGTAGGTTGTCCAACACAATAGTTACAGTTCAACCAACTAAACCTCCTACAAAAAGAGTCATAACTACTGTTTGTCAAACTACCGATTGCCCCTGGCTGGATGGCGAAGGACTGTGTGTCCAGATTAAATGCAGTGAAGGATGCAGTGGGCTTTCAAGTTGTATGCTGCTGCTATGCCCATGAGACTTCACTCAGCCTAGAGGAAACAGCCACATTGAAATTTAGCCAAGTAATTTTGGCCAGACTGAAAAACCAAGGGAAATCCTAGCATCTCAATATACAAACCGTGCTCCGTTCAAGCTGGCTACTCATGCCAGGCAGATCCTCCTTTACCTTTGACTTTGCTGTGCCCCACTGACTTTTCAGGGTCCAGCACTACAGATGTTTTGGAGATTATGTCTCGCAGATGGTTGCTGGGTCCATGCCGCTCCTGTATTGCAAATGGTAACTGGGTGAAGCGTGAGCGCACATTTATCAGGCCTTTCTTAGTGAAGAGTCATTTGTCCTCTAGTTTTAAAATCATCATCTCTATTCATCTGGTTGTCTGTCAAGTAACCCTCCATGGCTGTGGGAAGTTAGGTAATCTATGGCCAGGCTCACGTGCACTTTGCAGAGATCGCTGGGAAGGTAGATGCTGAGCGGTGTCACCCTCGGGATATTTGTGGATGTCAGCTTTCAGGCTTCTGTCATGGTAGCGAGGCCATCCTTTGGAGAGGACATAACGATCCCAGAAAGCTGGTGGACAGGGTCTTTATCTGTGATTTTATTACATTCAAGAAATCTTATTACATTTAGAAATCTCTTTGGGAAGAAATGACCATGGGACTCTCTTAAAACATTTGAGATCTTTGAACAAAAGCACAGAGGCAGGCTCATCCTACTTCCATTGTCATAATCAATGATGTCATTTGTCATGATTAATAATGTTTCCACAGCTTCTTTCCTGAACTTAAAACCTTCTGATAAACTCCTCTCCCCTGTTTTTTTTCTGATCTTAGTTTTCCTCACAGTACTGACTGTACTTAAATTTGCTCCACAGTTTTTTAAACTGGTCACCAAAACTCTTTCATAATCTTGGAAGATATCATGGTATGCTTTGTGATACTCAGTCTAGGAAGAAATTTTTGAAAGCTTGAAGCTAAAATTATGAATGTCTGTTTATACCTTTTCACATTTTACCCATGTGGTTCAGCTTTAGCTTTTTGGATATTTCTCACAAAAACAATATGTAAGCTTATTTTTCAATTTACTGAGAAATTCTTTTATGAGAACTCAAGCCTCTACAATCCTGTTTATATGATCTCTCTTATACCTTGCTAAATCATAAATGTAAAGTAAATATTTTGGGGCTACTTCATATCATAATGAAAATAACATGATTTATTAAAATTTTGTATCCTAAAGTAGGCTAACTATGTATTAGTGTGTGGTAGTAGTTTAATTGTAGTTGGAAATCCACATGCCTGGACCAAAATAGGACATCAGTTCTTTAAATGTGAGCTCCTGCATGGGGCTTTGATTTCTTCTTACATTGAGGGTACAAATAATACAAATGTTCTGGAATTACTTTTATTATTAAGTGATAGAATGTTCATAGATTATTTAGCACATAATTCCAAAAATGCTATTTATAATGATGTTAGCTAATAATCTATGTATCTATATCTGTCTATTTAATGATGCTTCTACAAAAAATATTTATTCTATCAACATGCATCTTCTAAGTTCCACTGGCCCAGCCGAGCTCTCAGATAAAAGGATTTAGTAAGCCAGAGTGAATAACTAAATTGCAAGCAGCCTTACTAGGATGAGGTATAGATGAAAGCTGAGCTATTTTAGCAGCAGGCCCTAGGCATATCCAGTAGTTAGATGGAGAGAGGAAAAGGTCCTACCTCTCTGTAAGTAAGAGATCTATAGGGCAGTAAGAGAAATAGAAGGTTATTTAGGATCAAGCATTCAGGACAAAGACTGGCCTAGTAGTAAATTTCTGTAGCATAATGGGATGCTGAAGTAGGAGGATTTTGAATTTAAACCCAGCCTGGACAACTTAGGAAAAACCTGTCTCAAAAAAAAAAAAAAAAAAGAAAAAAAAAGTGAGTTTGAGGGAGACCTGGGATATAGGTCAATACAAAGGTCTTGACCTCCAGTTTCAGTACTACAAACTAAAATGTTGGAGGACTCCTATTTCTTTTGCTTTTCTTTCTTTCTTTCTTTCTTTCTTTCTTTCTTTCTTTCTTTCTTCTTTCTTTCTTTCTTTCTTTCTTTTTTTGGTACTAGGGGTTGAACTCAGGACTCTCAATTTCTAAGCAGAGATATTAAAAGTAAGAAAAGCCCTTCTGTGGAGAGTAAAGAAACAAACTGGATGTGGCCTGAACCCCAGGGCTGTTCTTGTCCATACAGGATTTGATTGGAACAGAACCAAAGAAATTATTCCTTCAAAATATTTTTGACTCCACAAGGTGTAAAACTTGAAGCTGTACCTAAAAACTTGGTAGCAAAGTCCACAACTTGGCTACCTAGCATCCACGGCGTCATTCCATTCCAAAATTCTCTTCCCATCTATTTTCCCCTACACCTTGGCTTTGGCCTCCTCTTTGCACTCACAGCATTTAAAAGCTTCCAGTCTCTACTGGCTCTTTCTCAGCCTCTTTTTCTTACGTAAAGCAGCTTACTTTCATGGGCTGTGCTCAGTCGCTCATCCTGTTCCTGTCACTTCACACTGGGAATAATCAGAGAACGCAGAGCACTGCAGGATTCAGCCCCTACTTCCTGAATCAGGGAGAAGAAAGCAGCAAGTACTTCCTTTGAATCACATAATTATAAATGTCTTTCTTTCAAAATTATAAATTATACTACCTGTCTTATGGGTGGGTTTTTTTTTTTTTTGCTTTAATTAATTGGATTTTCTATTGTATTCATTACAGATGTTAATTTTGAAGGTCCAGGTCAAGAGGAGTAAGTGGTGGGAGAAAAGAAAGTGAACAATTCAAAATTCTAGCAACACCTAGGGTAACTAATCATGTTCTGGCCATGACGTGAGGCTTTATCAGGAGCATCACTTCTCCTAACAAGCTCAGCAATGGCTAGGGGAAGCTGTGAGTGTACTAATGTAAATCCAAACTATTACTGGATAAATTAGAAACACATGTGTTAGTGAAAGTAGACCAGTAGAATTAGAGTTAAATGTGGACAAGACATGTAACATATAACACATCCTTAAAACTTCTTTCCCCTGTGTGAATAAAAACACAGTTGCCAGAATAGTGGCAACATTTCATATTGTTTCACCAATTATTGGGTTTATTTTATCAAAGTTTAAATCATCACAGGCTATTTTTGTTTAGCTAGAAACTATTTACAGATGATGAACAGGTGGTATGTTCAGCTTTCCTTTATTCCAAGCCTAGCTTATGTCCCACTAATCCAAAGCTAGACCTCACCCAAAGTGTACTGCCTCAATGAACGTCATCAAGAGCTCCTAGTTGTGAGTGTCACCAGCCACCCCTGATCCTTCCATAATGACTCCTTGATCCTTTGTAAAGCCCAGCAGCATCAGCCCTCCCTCTCCAGCTCACACACCAATGGCAAGATATTTGCCGGATTCAGATGGTCATCTGGTTAGGCAAGAATTTTAACACGAGCTCTTTCTATCTACATTGCTAACTATTTTAAACACAAGAAATCTTGACTATGTATATATTACCCCTGCCCAGTATATATATTTTGATTAGGTCTAATCATGTCCTGTCTACAGTCAAACTCTCTTCACAAATAATGTCTCTGTTCATCACTGTATCTTTCATGACTAGCAGCGGGCATGGTACCGTGCAGGTGTGTCACGCATAAAGTATTTTAATTGAGCAACCAGAAAGATATATTTTGCATCGAATACCCTTGCAGTAGTCACCTCAGGAACATAGGATTGCTTTGTCTTTGTCCTGGTTGGTATTCTCTGTCTTTATTCAGGCTGTTTTTTGTCAATGGTGCATTTCTTTCTTCTCTTAAAAAATACATCTTTCTGTATAATAAGTATAATATCAGTTGTTCAGTTGAAAATAAACTGGTTCATCTTTGTGTCCAATTGTTTTTTAAAGTCCACATATAATTTGTCAATAATTCATATCAGATCCGTCTTCAGATCTTTCCAGATTCCCTGTCTGATCACATCTTACTTCTCCACTCTTGTTCCTGTCCCCATCTGGTGAGCCCTCCCGGTGCTATCATTGTGCTGAGCTCTAACTGGCCCCCTCAGTTCACCTTTGTCCCACCTCTGTCCACTCTCAACCCAGAAACTACAGAAATCCTTTTAAAACTTGAGTTATGCAAATCCAATGCTCAACACCTTGGAATAATTTACCAGCTTTTCCAGCGTAAATCCTAATTTCATACCGGAGGAGAGGCAGAGCTGGGCCCCAGCGAATCTCTTCTCATGGTGTGTTCGCCCTAGTGGTCCATCAGCCCAGGTGGGCAAGGCTGAGGAGCTCTGTGGACAGGACACTGTGCTCTGCAACTTCAGAGCCCGGGTTAGGAAGTGTACAGCGGCCCTTGCTTCAAGTTTTCTTAGCACCCCTTTCTCTCTGGCAAACCCAGCCATCATGCTGTGAGAAACTCACACGTCCTGTTGGAGCGGTCCACGTGGTGGGGAACTGAGGCACTTGTTTAAAAACTAACTTTATTAGTCTGTTTAGACATACATAATATTCCCATTCATCACAGGGAATTTATCCCTGTACACGATAAATCTTGACTCCCTTTCCCCCCCATTTCCCACTCCTCCCTTCAACCCCTTTTCTTCTCATTTACAAAGATAATTTGTTTCCATTCTATCATTCTTCTCTCATTTTTTCTTTTCCTTTCCTTTATCACTCTCACCTCCTGAGTTCCCCTTTCATTTTGAACCATTTTTTCTTATTTCACAATATCCATTTTGCATTTTGGTTCTTATTTACACTTTCAGTTTCTCATACCAGAAAGGAAATGCAATATTTATGAGTGTGTCTGGTTTATTTTACTTAACAATATAGTCTCAAGGTCCATCCATTTATTTACAAATGTCTCAAGTTTATCCTTCTTTATGGCATAGTAGTACTCCATTAGGATCTTGGAACAGACACTAAACCCAAGAACCATCTACATCTAGAAAACTCTGAATAACAGGCATTTTTTTAGTGAAGCCTTGATACTGGTGATACAGCGCTCTACTATAACGTATTTGAAATAATCAACACAGAAAACAAAATAAAGTAAAAGAAATAGAGAAGGACACAATGTAAAAGCAAAGTACAACCCCAGGCCTCCAGACCATCCAGGACCAGTCCAGGGAACAGCAAAGTGGAAGAAATCAGAAGCCACCCACCTGAATTTTCTGAAATGATAACACCAGAAATGATAAAATAAGAGAAAATGAATGAGGTCATAGAGAAAATAGTCTCTCAAGTTAAAAAAAAAATGATCATCAAACTGAGAGACTCGCTCAATGAGTCTAAAGCAGACACAGATAATAACGCAGAAGAGGTTGGGACAACGATGAAAAGCACGCATGCCCCACACAGAGAAGAAATGGAATCCGTGGAATAGAGACCTCTTTGACCATACGTGGCCAGCGCCTTGATGAGATCACTTGGAAGGCACCTTTTAGCCACACCGAAGCCATCACGTTCACAGCCCCAGCTGACCTCCGTCTGCAGCATCCCAGCATCCCGAGAATCTCAGATCAAGTGCCCACTGAATGACCCCGTGAGTTTTGACGCAGTCATTGTGAGGTGAGCAGAGTTATTGGGTTAAAGTGCTAGCTCTGGGCTGTTTGTTATGCAGCTGTGGAGAGCCGACGCACTTACTATGACCAAGGAGACTTCCTCGGTCTGATGCGCCAACTCTTCACTGGCTTCGCCTCTTGCTGCTCCCTCGTTTGCTCAGCCCACTCCTGACGCACCAGGCCTGTCTTTGGCCCGCAACACTTTGCCACGGGGCCAAAGCCTTTGCTGGTGTGAAGAGCCCCTTCCAATACTCTTTCTGATACCTCCAGCCCTATGGCATCTACTAGCCTTTGACAGGAAGTATAGTTCGGTGTTTGGCTTCTGTGGTTGTACCTTCTGCACCTCCACAATATGGACACTCGGGAGAGGCAGAGAGTTGTCGTTGACTTCTTTCTCCTCAGCACTTGGAATGGTACTGAGCCTTAGCAGTTTTGAGTATTCAGTAAATCCTTGTTAAGTAAACTAAAGTTGCACTCTTCTGGTGGTTTTTATTTGTTTGGTTATTTTTCAGATTTTCACGCTACATAGTAAGTTCCTTGAATTCGGGCACTGTATCTTACTTGGGACTGTACTTCTTTCCCCTGTGCAGTGACATATGAAATAACAGTCCTTTTGCTAACGTGATGAAAGGGTTCTGAATTCTTTGGGAGTTGATGCCACAGAGGATATTTTAAGAGGTATGAGTTTTAAAAAGTATGAATTTAAAAGTACTTTGAGTCATTGATATTAAGCAGCTAGTCAAACTTAAATATAATGAAAGAGCACAAAAGTTTGAGCTTAAAAGTGATTGTAGCAATTTATTTTGTACTTTTAAAACCAATTACATTTGAACTCAGCAATACATTAGACATAAACATTAATTTCACTGTATTTTAATCGCCCTTGAGGTTTTTTTTCCCTTGACTTGACCAAGTTGTATTTAACAGTTTGCAAACAAAATTGCTTTTAGAAATTGGCAAGCTAAAAGTCATTATGAATATAAATGGATAACTGTTTCAAAACCCAGTGAAAATTTGCAATTATATGATAATTTTTCATCATACCTACATTTTAAAATTTTAATAGTATTAACAAAAAAGTACACAAGTTCAATTTTTCATATGGTTTTCTCTTAATTGCTAATACAAATTTTACATGGGGGGAATAAATCAGTGAGAAATTGGATTTATTAATTTTCTCATTACTTTGTAAAAGAAATTTTGAAGAGATTAAAATGCTATTTTTTCTTAAATAAAAGCTATATTAGATTGGATGAGCCCTGCCAAATTGAGTTCTGTTGCCTTATCAAAAATCAAATTTGGGCTGCATGCCTGGCAGGCACAAGGATCCAGGTTCAATCCCTGGCACTACTTCAGGCAGTGCCAGCCCCACCCCAAGCTGTCCACCAAAACTGGGCATAGTGGCACACACCTGTAATCCCAGTGCTGGGGAGACTGAAACATGAGAATCTCTACTGAGTCTGAGCTGTGTAGCAAAACCTTGCACCAAATAAAAAAAAATAAGAGATTAAAAGAAAAAAGACAAGGAAAGTCAAATTTGTAGTGAGAGGCAGAAAATAGTTACAACTCAGCTGTCTGCAGTCCTAGCTAACCATTTTGCTCTGTGCACTATTTTATTTCCTGAAGGATTAGGGGATGTTGCTTAACTGGGATATTTTTCCTTTGGAAGGTGGCATATTGTTATGTGAAACCACCCATCCTTAAGAAAATAATTGGGGAAGGAAAGCAAGAATTTAGGCAGAAGAAAATTATGCATATGCTTGAGCTAAATTCTAAAACACCAAAATGCAGAATTCATAAGTTGCATCAGTATACAAAAAATTACCTGAGACTAGACGTAGGAGATGCAGATGGGTTGCTGGGATAGATTATCTTATTTAACTGAGAAGATATGAAGTCATGTCTTTCATATGCAAGAAATGTTGGGGATGGTATGTGTAGCATCATATAACAGTTTGTGCTATTGTTTTAAATGATAAACTGTGCTCATCTTTTAAGAGAATACACAGAAAATGAATGCAGGAAGTTGTAGAAATCACAATACTATTGCTATTATTGTTAAAGAATCAGAAGAACATGTTTTTAAGGTTTATTCATTCAGACTTTTGGAATCAGTTCTGGTGCAGTTTCAGCTGCAGACTACTCAGTGTCCTTGGCAATGTTACTTAGCATCTTGTCGTCACCTCTTGTCAGCTGCAAAGTAGACTTGAGACAAGGCTTATGTGCAGGTGGTCTACTTGGGAGTATGCTTTTACAGCAAAGAATAAGGAGGAAGAAAATGAAAGTAGTGCAGATCAATTCAGATATGAGTCAGCCAACGGTCCATAAGATAATGCTTAATCTCTCAGGACCGTTGCTGCAACCGTATGCAGTGGACGTCAAAATCCTTCTCTGTGTTCATCCAGGAGCTGTCTGCTGCAGTGATCAAAATGACCACATGCAGTTTACTTGCCCATGCATGTGGGTTGCCAGGACGCTAGCACCAGCTGATTCCTATGACTCTTGAAGGAGCTCAGAGGTTCAAAGCATGAAAGAGATGCTGAATGAAGATGGCCAGAGTCTCTCTGGGACTGGTCACTGCAGGGAGTGTGGGCATAAACTGGGAGGTCATTGAGTAACAGAGAAGAGAGAGGTTGAGGAGGATTTCTTTTTTAATTTTAAAGAATAAAAACAAAGACAAAAACTGGAACAAATAACAAGAACAAAGACAGAAACAATGCAACATAAGACAGTACAAATGGTGCAGAATTTCAGAATAATGAACTATTGATAATGGTTGTTATATTACATATTGTTATTATTAAATTTGTTGTTCAGCCTACCAGCCATAGATATGTGAGACTGATCAATTAAACATTCACTCTTCTTTCAATAAACTTTAATTTTTTCCTCTGTCCTTTTTCCTCTTTTAAAATTTATTTTAAAGAAAGTATTATAATAATGATAGATAAGACATTAAAGATTGTATATATTTAAAAGAGCAAGATGAAAGGTATTAAGTTGTGGTTGTTGTGTTGTGCATTTTTGTCTTCAGTGTAGTTGCTTAGATTACAGATATTAGCATATAGAGTTAGTCACAGTAAAAAATTTAAACATTAACTTCTACTTTCAAAAAACTGATAGAAGGCTGGGGAGGTAGCTCAGTGACTTAAGTGACTGTCTGGCAAGTACAAGGTTCTGAGTTCAGTTCCCCGTACCAAAAGCAAAGCAAAACAAAACAAAATACCTATATAAATTAGTTGTTCGATCTTCTCAGCTATATACCTACAGGACTTTTTCCCCTTTCCTTTTTTTTTTTTCTATCTTTTTCCCTTTCCCTCATCTCTATTGTTTATTCTTCATGTTGTTTCCTTCCATTTTACTATATCTATTATAACTTTCAGATATTATTTATTCTTACTGGTTCTTAGGGAGACAATCCTGTGTTTACATATGTTGGTCTGATTTATTTCACTAATGAGTACAGCCTCTAGTTGTATTCATTTACAGATCTATAAAGGCCTCAAGTTTGTCTTTCTTTAAAGAGAATAATATTCCATTGTATAAAAGTACCACATCCTTTTTATCCATTCCTCATGTAATCGGCATTTGCATTGTTTCCACAATTTAGCTATGACAAATTGTGCTTCTATAAACATGGGTGCACATACATCACGGTGGTACGATGCTTTCGGTTCTTTCGGAAAAATACTCAGAAGGGACCTGTATCTGTGTTGAATGGGACCGCCAATCCTTGTGTTTTGAGGAGCGTTCAAGCTGCTTTCCACAGTGTGTGTACCAGTCTACATTCTCATCAACAGCGGAGAAGAGCTCCTTTTTCCCAGCAGTCCCTCCAGCATTTGATATTAGTTGATTATTTTCTTTTGTGATAGCTATTCTTTATGGAGTGAGGTAGCATCTCAGTGTTTTTCTTACTTACATGTCTCACATGACCAGGGATATGGAATATTTTAAAAATATGTTTATTTGCCATTTGGATTTCTTCTTCTGAGAAATGTGTGCTCATCTCAGGTGCCTATTTTTGGATTGGGTCTTTAAATTTTGGGGTCTTTATTTATTTTTTTTAGTTCTTTGCATATTCCAGATAAAAGTCTTTTATCTGAGCAACTCTTTGGATTTTTTCCCCCGAATTTTTGGGTTTTATTTTCACGCTGTTCATGATTTCTTTTGACATGCAGAAACTTCTCAATAAGAGGAGAAGTTGCTAATTCTTTGCAGTATTTCCCCTGAAGTTTGATTTTTGTTCATGAGCTGTCTGCCTACCCCTATATCTTTAAAGATCTCTCCAGCTATCTCTCCAGCCCCAATATCTTTATCTGCCTACCCCTATATCTTTAAGATTTCTACCTACTTTCTCTTCTAGTAGATTTAGTGTTTCCATTTTAATATTTAGATCATTAATACATTTTGATTTTAGTTTAGTGCATTGTGATAGACCTGAGTCTGCTTTTAGCTTTTGGCATGTGGAGACCCAATTTTTCCAGCACCATTTGCTAAAGAGGCTATCTTTCTTTCAGTGAATGTGTTTGGCCCCCTTGCCAAAGATAAAGAGGTTGAGTGTGTTTGTAACTGTGTCTGTCTTCTAATCTGTTCCACTGATCCTCAGGTCTGCCCTTATGTCAGCACCTTGCAGATTTTATCACAATGGCTTTATAGTATAGTCTCAGTTCAGGGATTATAATGCTCCTGCCTTGACTTCGTTAACCAGGATTGCCTTTGCTATTCTAGGTATTTTCTGGTTCCAAATGAATTTCAGGGATGTTTTCTCTAGATCTGTGATGTATGTTGATGATATGTTGCTAGGAATTGTGTTAAATTTGTATAATAATTTTGAGAGTATGGCTATTTATTTATTTTCTGCAGTACTGGAGATTGAACTCAGGACTCTGCGCTTGCCAGGCAAGTGCTTATTCTACTGAGCTATCTCTCCGGCCCCAAGTATGCCAAATTTTCATAATGTTGGTTCTTCCTATTCAGGAGCAAGAAATATCTTTCTATTTTCTGAATCCTCTTTGATCTCTTTTCTCAGAGTACGGTAATTTTCATTGTATAGACCTTTTATTTTCTTTCTTAGATTGATTCTTAAGCGTTTCATCTTTTGGATGCTATTGTGAAGGGCACTGTTTCTCTAATTTGTCTCTGGCTGTATTTGTTGTCTGTGTACAGGAACACTATTGATTTTTGTGTGTTAACCTTGTATCCAGCTATGCTACTGTATTTGTTTAATTCTAGGAGTTTCTTTTTGTAGGTTTTTTGGGTCTTCCATGCAGAGTATCATGTCATCTGTAAATAATGATAATTTCATTTCTTCCTTTCCAATCATTATTTGTTTTATTTCTCTGTCTTGTCTAATGGTTCTGGCTAGTGTTTCTATTTATATTAAATAGAAGTGGTGATAGTGGACATCCTTGTCTTATATATGATTTTTGAGAAAGAGTTGTAAATTTTTCTCCACTTAGAATGATGTTGGCTGTTGGTTTGCCATAGATGGTTTTTATTAGGTTAATGTAGAGGCCATCTATTCCATTTTTCGGTGGGGTTTTTAAGATGAGTAAGTGTTGAACTTTGTCAAAGGCTTTTTCCACATCTGTTGAGATGATCGTGTGGTTTTTTGTTTTGACTCTGTTGGTATGGTGCATTACATTTATAGATTTTCATATGTTGAACTATTCTTGAATCCTGGGAAAAATCCTACTTGGTCATGGTGCATGATCTTCTTGATGATTTTTGCATTCTATTTGCTAGTATTTTATTGAGGATTTTTGCGTCTGTGTTCATTAGGGAGATTGGTCTGTAGTTCTCCTTTTTCACTGGGTCTTTTTATAGCTTTGGTAGCAGTGTAAGACTTACCTTCAGATATGAATTAGGGAGTATTGCTTCCTTCTAACTTCATTCAAGTGTTTTAGGAGTCTGGGTTCCAAGAGCTGTTTGAGGAGGATTTTGAATGGTGGAAAGAGTGTGTTTCATACATCTCTTATGTCAGTGTTCTTGTACGGAATACATTCACAAACTTTCTGTATTCAGTTGCTGGAAAGAGTGACTGCATATTGCACAATACCTATGAGGTTGTAAGTACTCCATATTGTTAGCCTTGTCTATACAATATTATTAAGAAGGTTCATGGAAATAATATTATTTTCTTTTTTTTTTTTGACTGGCAATGTCAGAAATTGTTTTTATTTTATTTTATTTTAGTTTTCAACAAATAATACACTGCATATATTGTTCTTAGTGGTTAATTGCTGTACAAGATGCGGACTTGTGATCCTACTTACAAACACCATTAGACAAAAATCATTCTATTCATTAAGAGAATGCAACTATATATCTATCCCAACCACTTTGAATACACAGATACAAAATGGACAGTCATAGTTATACCCCAATTTTTTTTTAAGTTCCGTTATTGAATATTATAGGTGTGTAAACTCAGCAAAATATTCTAAAAGAGTCCAGTAGCCCATAATAGCATTGGGTCTTCTGTTTAATTGGCAATGTCAGAAATTATTGACGTGAGTCCCCCACAGCTCAACATAACAACATGGCTTTACTTCCTATATTTCATCTTCATACTTTTCTACTGGATGGTTAAGACCAAGATAAAGCAGGACCTATGCAACAAGAGTTGTAGCTTTTTGGTCTGAGAAGGTCAGTGAAATCCCCTCAGGATTTATCCTGAGATCCTGTACCTCAGATTGTTGAACCTTTGTCAGTGTCAGCCATGTGGATGAGTCACGGCCATTGCTTGGCCAATAATATTGTTTTCATTAGAAATGTTCTCACAGTTTGAGTAGCTTTATCTGAATTTCATGAGACCAGAAGTATTTTCAGATTTCAATATTTTTCAGATTGTGGAATAGTTGCATGTACATAATGAAATATCTCGAGCCTAGGACTCAGGTCTAAACAGAAATGCATTTATGTTTTCCATACATTTTATACTGTGGCTAATCTTGACTTTATGTAGTATTTTTAATTCTCCTGCATTTTGACAATGACCTGTCACAGGAAGAGAGGTGTGGAATTTTGTCCAAGTAGCATACTTATTAGGGCTTATAAATTCTTTAGACTAGAGAGGCCTATCTTGTATAACCTGGCACTATATTTTTCTCTCGCCCCACTGATGACTGCAGACATCCTATAAATACAGAAAGCCATTAGTTAATTGTAAACCTCAGAGTTAAAACCCAATCTTTATAGCACAAGCTCTTGTCTACATGCTAATATATATTCTGGAATTTAAGAAAACTGCAGATTTGAAAATTGCTCTACTGTATTATAGCTATAAATTTTATGGATTTGAAAATATATTTTATGCTTCACTTCACACTGTTTATTTCCAGTTTTAGAATATGGAGTCCAAATTTGTTGAGTCAATTTTCTCATTTTTTTGAATGGGAAAAACACTTCATTAGGTTTTTCTTTATGCCTACCATGAAAATCACTATTTTTGCAATCATTATACAATAATAATGGAGGAATTCTTTAAATAATCCTCTCCTCAGCCTAACTCGTTTTAGTGTACAAAAATTTCTCAAATTGAACTATATGTCAATACCTACCTAAAGGCTCACGCTTGATTTTTAAAACCAAGTCAGACATGTGGTTGAGCCTGACCCAAGCGCAAGGAGTTCATGGTCCTGCAATGACGCCTGACAGTTGCAGGACGAGAGGACACTCGTAGCTGCTGCCTGCTCTTGTTATCCAGTGCTGACATGTACTTCATGGGTGCCAGTGAAGGGTCCATGATGGGATAAAGAACCAGAACCCTACACTGATTATAAAGATCGCACATATTTTTACTAGCACTTACGTTACATAAATTTCTATTTGTTGACATTTTGTTTACCTGTTTCATTTAACAATTTCTGTAATTGTCCTCAGTATATACACATGCTCATTAAATTACCTATCAATCTATCAACCTATTTACCTATTATCTATCTATCTATCTATCTATCTATCTATCTATCTATCTATTTATCTATCTATCTATCTGTCATCTATCTCTACCTACCTACCTACCTACCTACCTACCTACCTACCTACCTACCTAGTTAATAATAGGTATTCCAAAACCTGGTATTTGGGACAAATGTGGATACTTGTATATCTAAACCTATATACCAAAACGTTCTGTGGAGAAAAATAAGTGCAATTGATTTTCCTTTCAGTAACTGTCTGCCTCCTAGACCTGGCCTGAAGTGTCTCACTTTATCTCATCCTACCACTGATTATTGCAAAGATCTTTTTCTCATTTTTCTTAAAGCATGTAACAGTTTTATTTCTTTAATATTCTTCTTTCATAAGATAATAGTTTTAATATTAGCCTTAATGCAGAATTTTTAAAGGCTTAGCAGTTTAGAGGAAGCCTTTCATGTTTGATTTTAAAATTACATTATAAAAAACATTAACTGTACTCAACCAAAATTCACTCACCTAATCATCCAATGCAATACTTTGATCACAGATCTAAAATGACAAGAAAAGGGGTTGAATTTTGGTCAGTATGAGAAAGCATAATTTGAAGATGAATAGATTCATTTCAGTATTTCATGTCCTCTATAGCTATAATTGTAACTCATTGTGATGTATTTGATCTGGATTTGCAGATAAAATATAATAGGTATACTTGAATTGTCAATAAATATATATTTAGGTCATACCCTAAAAATTTAATTAACCATCATGCATTTTTGTTTGCTAAATCTTACAGTCCTAAAGCTATATGATCAAGACAGTGGTCATTTTATATGAAGCATAATTTTTAATATGACTGGGTAGACCTGTGTTAGGAAGTCTTTCACCTGAAACAGGTAAAATAATGTGTTACAGTGAATCAGTACTGCATCATTAATTATATTTAGCATGAATAGTGAAGGTCTAAGCTGACTAACTGATGTCTAAAATTGAGTGTTTGAAACTTCACACATGACATCTCTAGATTTCATGAGTTAGTATCTACTTGGTCCTTTTTTGTTGACTAACCCTGAGTGAGAGATGTTGGGTGCATTAGGGCAGTTCCAGCTGTGAAGTCTCAGGTGTGAGAGTGCTTTGTGATCAGTCATCCAAGTCTGTGTGTCACCATCATTATAAAGTTTGTAGTTGGGGCCGGGGAGATGGCTCAGTGGAATAAGCACTTCCCTGGCAAGCACAAGGGTCTGAGTTCAATCCCCGGTTCTGGGGAAAAAAAAAAAAAGTTTGTAGCAAAGGTTTAAATTACTCCTCACTGTAACATCAGGTACTGAGTGTGTTCTGCCTATCATTAATTTCACTTAGTTGGAAAAAGGACTTCAACATGTGGTTAGAACTGTTATTTACTTTCAGTGCATTAAAACAACTCTTCTGGGACCTATCTGGTTCATTTTCTTTCTTTTTTTTGATATAAAATAATTTCTTCTTCAAGTGGTGGCGCGTAGCGCTATTTCACAAATGGAACTGAGTGAAGCCCCCATCTCCTCACTCATCATTCAGATGTCTGGGAGTATTTGTAAATATTTAGCACCTGCACCCCCATCTTTCATCTTCAAAACCCTTATTTTTATTTAAGGGAAGACTGTATGACCAAGAACAACAGTTTACAGTGTTCTCTTGATTAAACAAAAGCGTTTGCGGAATTTGAGTGGTTCCATGTGAGCCAGACAGTTTAGACTGTCGCAGCGCACGGAGGATGTGGAAGCGCAGAAGAATTAATGTGGAGTGTATGACTTTGGCAGCGACCAGGCCCTATGAATGCCGTCAATTGCAGATTTTTTTTAAAGTATCTAAATGTGTTTACACAGCTGGATATTCAGTTTCAGCTTGATCTCTTTGCTCCGTGTTTCCAGGTTATTTACAAATCTGTTTCCTCCTGCTTTTTCCTTTATGCATTTTATTTTCCAACTTTGGGTTTTTAAACCTCAGATAGCAACATAATATTGCGAAACCATCTCTGGGAGTTTTTATGTTGCTGTATCATGATGTTGGGGAGAAAAAGAAGTATCCAGAATGTAAACATTTTAAAATATAATCTTACAGTTTTATCTAATCAAAGAAAACAAGAATTAATGTTATAAAAAACCACTTATTTCTAAATGAAAGATTAACATTTTGGAATTGGGGGTTCGTGTAGACAACATCTGAAATGTAGCAATCTTCTAAATTGCAATCCGGTTTAATGTTTATATTTTTCCTCATTGTATATCCTTGGTTTTTGTTGGGATTCTTTAAAGTTAATCTAAAGTCAGTGTGGTGGAAGGGATGGAGAATGTGATGTGAATGTTAAAGATGTCTGTCCTTGTCCCGGGCCCAATTGCTGGCTGTTTGATTTAGAGAAGTTACTTAACCTCTGCACACCCTGGATTTCTCTCCTGTGAGATGGACAGTTATTTTTTTCAACTGCCTTTTTCACTTAGTATCAGGAGGCTTAATGCGATATCGTCCATAAATTATTATCCCGAATCATCTTTTTGGGGAGAATATAGGTGTACAAATTCAGAGGCCCACAGTGTGCATAGGGAGAGAGACCTTCCTCTTCCCCATAGCTTTATGTAGGACGAGGGATCTTGGCAAAACTATTTTGGACCATACAGTCTACAAGGGTCTCTAGATATCCAGGACAGGGAAGAACAAAAGCCTTGGGCAAGCGCAGAAGGGGAATCGGTAAACTGTAAGGGGAGAGGAATGAGTGGAAATCATCAAAGGCATGAGCGCTGATGCGCGCTACTTAGTGTCTTGTCACTTGGTTTTTGTTCACCGCAGAATTTCTTAGAACATTTCCTGGCACCTTGGAGGATCTCAATCAATATTTTTGAATGGATAAATTGGTGCAAATTTTCCTCGAGAGAGTTCTTCCTCTAATTCCGTGCTGGCTACACTGGCTGCATCCTTTATGCTTGGGAGGAGTCCTGCATGAAGTCTTCCCATCAGTATTTGTGGTACGCTGGATTTTCTGGGGGTAGTTGTCTTCTTGTTGTTCCATGATATTTGTCTTGTCCAATGTATCTCCTGTTTCTGTTGTCTGAGATGGTTTCCTCTGAGCACTGCCCTATTCTGTTCTTTAGAAAGTTTTTCCACTTGTTAAGAATATAAACTTCTGGCTTTACCCAGAGACCTCCTCGCGGGCAGCAAGCAGACTGCCTTGCAGCTGAGCCTTGCCTTTCCCATTGGCTGACCATAAATCGGCCTGTAAGGTAAGGGAATGGCTTTGTTTTGGCCCCAGAAGGAGCATGTGTTTCCTGGCATGAAGGGGAAAGCATCAAACTGTCCCCATTTTCCTAAATGAAACGAGGACGCTTTTCCTCCTGCTTCTTGGTGCCTGATCCTTTTTGGCCTCAAGCCCACCACCCCTGCCTCCCCCAACATGCTGTAACGTGCTTTTACTAGAGTTCCCACTGCAGCTGCTGTTGTAACCTTTTAAAACAAAGCTCTCTTCTTCTAAAGAATATTCTTAGTCCACTAATGTGTAAACTTGCATTTTGCTTAGCCTCCTTGTGCATCTGGGGGTCACATCCTCTTTTCCGGATGCCAACAAGTGACTCACCTCATTGCCGGCTACCTCTCCACTGTCCCTGGACCCGCCTCTATGCTCTACTGTGTCATGTAACCACACTTTTCTATGCCAATTTTGCAAGTTCATTTTTTCTTGAGATCTGGGTATGGTGTGTGTCTGGCAGCCAATAAAAGATGGAACTCTCAGAGTCACCACTCAGAGACTTCTGTTTCTGGAACTATGGAAGACTAAATATTCAGGGAAGCCCCTTTCCATAACAAACACCTGAAAAGATTCTGGATTAAGTATTAAATTGTATGAGAAGTATGGCTTCAGTAGTATAGGGAAGAAAGTGACCAGGGGCTGGAAATGTCCAAATCCCAGTGTGTAGGGTAGTGCCCACACTGGTATGTGCTTCAGGACAGCGCCAGTAGCTGGCCTTGCAGACCCAAGCTGTAGGAATAACACATGAGGAGGCACGGAGCAAAGGGCCCAAATTAAGGAAGAAACAACAAGCCGGATCTCGCATAAAATTTGGACACCAATGAGCAGCACATTTCTAAGGAACAAAAATCTTCCCAGCAGAAGGTCTCTTCATGATTGTCCATCTCAGTCTTGCATCTTGGTATAAGCCAGGAAAAAGAACTGCTCTGAAAATTCCTAACTTGTAGGTTATGTATGTGAATTTTCACCTGGAATTTACACCATGTATCTTGCACTTAGCTGACACCCAAAGAAGATAAAAATTGGTGTTGGACATTTAACGGCAAATCCATGCTACATGTGGACAATCAGAAAACACTGTGCAAAAGACTGTGGCTAGGGGGCTTTCCAGTTAGATCAGTTATATAAAGTGCTTGCTTGGGCAAACTCAGTCAGATTCAGGGGACCGCAGTTTGATCCCCAGCTCCATATGCCACACCAGACCTGCCCTTAAGGCAGCCTGAGCCAATGGGGGGGCACTGTAGATCCATCCCACGGCACCCTGATTTGCGGGAGAACAGGGCTGCCCAGGGAAGGGCCAGCTAGATGAGGACAGTGGCTAGGACCCTAAAGGCAGCAGTGCCTTACCAGTGGGCACTGCCATTTGTCAGTTGCTTTGTAGGATTTCAGCCTGGGCATGGTAAATCACTCAGCTATTTTCCATCTTAGTTTCCTTCTCTTCTCTAACCTGTCTGCCTCACGGGGTTATAAAATAACGTCTGTGAAAACACTTTATGAAAAAGCAAGTAGCAGTCAATGAATGTCCAGTTTTTACGCAGCTTTGCTTCAGTGTAACGGGTAATGCCTTATGGTTTGAAATAATTTAGTTAGCTCCTCCAAATGCCCATTGCAAAGGTTTCATATGATTTTCTCATCTGAATTTCTATTGGATCAATAACATTTGCTGTTAAATGAAATGTGGTGAAAGATGGCCAGTAAAGTATACTTTAGGGAGAAATTTTACACACGCATAACTCTTTCACTGGAACAAAGCTCTCACGAGTACTTAAAACTGGGAACGAATGCTGGAGGTGTTAATCAGGAAGGTGACAAGCGTAATGGTGACAGTCTCAGGGGCACATTGCTGAAGAGGTGCCAATATTGTAAGGAGTTGCTGTGAAGGCCAACAAACAGCTTAACACCACTGAAAAAAGGATGAGAACTGGGTGGGTAGAAGCTGGCTCTTCTTAGAAAAGGAAGCCAAAAGATCAAAGGGGGAAATTTTAACACTCAGTTAAGGAAGAGATAGTAAGGGAAGGTTAAACATTAAACCAAGAAACAAAAGATCTCGCCCTTTCCCACTGCACACAGACTGGACATCACCTCTGTATTAGGAGAGGCGAAGATAATCGCTTCTCTAACTGGCGAACCTTTGTTTCCTTTTGATGTCAGGAAGCAGAGTCTGGGTCGCAAATGGAGGTCACCCAGGGTAAAGTAAATGGAGCAGCCAGCGACCGAGAGGCCAGGGAACGGCTGCTCTGGTCCACACCGGGAGGCAAACGATGACACCGGCCGTCCAGAGAAACAGCTCTCACTGCCGGGGGCAGGCTCATGTGCCCTAGAATTTCCAAGCAGAAAAGGAAACCAGAGGGTGGTGTTTGTGGCGAGGGTGTGGTGCCAGGGAACCTGCCTCGGAAAAGTTTCGAGTCACAAAGACTAAATTTCAATATCAAAGAATGTTAAGCAGTGTTGATAGAAACGACCAAGGCACTTCACATTTTCCGCATCTTCTCTGTGTCTCCTCTCTGTGCCACCACGGTGCGTGGAGGCTGAAGGAGGGGTGATGAACCGGCATCCTCAGTCTCTTCTCTAGGCAGGGCTAGCTCTTTTCGCCAGCCTGTTCCATGCACTGGGCTCCCTACCTTGATTTCAGAGTTCCTTGGCTTGGGCTTTCTAGAAGCTCATTTGCATTTCAAGACTGAAAACTTACTAGCCTGACACCTCCCTCCCCAAACAATGGGGAGTACAGTGACACCAAAGCAAGGTCATATTGGAAAGATCGCTCACCCTTCCTGTCACTCGGACAGTACAAGTTACAGGCCATGGGGAAGATTTTTTGAGAGGTCTTGACACTCGGATTGGAGCCCTCGCTCTGCTGTTCATGACCGATGCCATCCTGGGGCTCACCCTTTAATCTTACCGGGTCTCAATAGCTTTTAAAATAAGGGTTTGGGGTTCTAATGCTTGACGTACTTGTTCTTTGGCTCTCGAGCATTCGGCTACTACGTCACCGCTATGGAGGTCAGATGTCCCCATCCTATTTCTAAACCTCTAGGACCAGAGTGAAGCTCAGAGCGAGCTCAGCTTCCCCACTTTTCACAGGTGGACCCCCACGTTTCCCGTCGCTATTCACCCTACTTCCTTCCTCTAACAAATAAATAATACAACTTGAGAATTTTTTCATCACGTGTTCAACTTCTCTGCCAGAGTCAGTCTTTCTTGTTACGTTGGAGGCATACGGAGGGGAAACCTGCTGTTCACTGTCACATTCCCGGCACTTCGCTGAGATGGATAAAGGAGTAATTTCATAAATGAGAAAAGAATATCTAAAATCCAAAGAGGGTGAACGAACAGATGGACGGCAATTTTTTAAAAGTACCAAACATTGACTGATTTTATTATTTACAGATCATCAGAAATAATTATCATATTCACCTTGCAGGACCAGGACTCTGGCTGCTTTGATGAAAATCTTAAGGAGATGAGGGAATATTTTGCTCAGTGCTCTTGCCTTTCTTCTGACTGTCACTGATCTCTGTGGGTCCCTTGTGTCACTGAAAGTTCAGAGCACAGTGTCTATCTGATTATGCCTCTGGTACCTAAAGGCCAAAGTGGTGGCATCTTTTGCATCCTATTGCCCCAAGTGCAACTTTATTGAGGCCCCAGGCCAATTACTAACAGCCTTAGTGATTCAAAGTTAATTTCTCCTCATGACCTATTTATGCCAACTGAGGTCATTAACTCTCCTTAGTGACAAGGTTTGGGTTGGTAATAAGACATACATCTGACACATGAACTACTAAACAAGTGCTTTAGGTAATTTTCTATGTTCTAGGAATGTTTTCAGGTCATCTTTTTCCCCCCAAAGAAATAGTGATCTTTCTTTACTCTAGTAAAGACTTTGTTCACTGTTTCATCCGGTATCGTTGTAGCTCCTAGGATGCACAAGCACCGCAGGAGCACTACAGGCCATCCCGTAATCCTGCCCCAGAGAGCCTGTTCGCCATCTAGTGGGGAGAGCAATGGCACAGGTGAGGGCTGCTGTGACACTGTTGATGGATGTTATGCTAAAATCAGCCTAGCAACTCCCAGAGCATATGGGCAGAATACATAAGATTAGGGTACAGCGAAACTTCTCAACAGAATGTTTCAATGGAGTAAATAAGATTGTGTCATGAGCCATTTTCTTAACCAATGCTGTCTGAATTTTATCTTCCATTACTAAGCAGCTTGTCCAGGTATTTTCTTAAATAAATCTTTTTCTAAGAGAAATCCTGGTGTAGTTATTGAAACGTTGCTCTACTGGGCTGCTTCTTATTTGGTGGAGGAGGGAAGTAAGTTGAAGTTGGAGGAAAACCTGTGTGTGGGCAGGTGTGCATTGCACATGCTCGGCATATCGAAATGATAGCTGAATATAGAGGAGAGAGCATCCAGTTTTTGAATAATGTGTGGACTAATGAGTTTGGAGAAGACTATTTCAGTTGTCCTTGAAGGTACAGTTTTAAGGATAAGTCTGAGCCCCTTCAAAGCCTTAACTCTTAGCCTTAGGAATCTGTTCTTTAAGCAGAGGCATTTGGATTTTGTTTAAAAATGTGTTTGGTACAGGATCTCACTATGCAGCTTGGACTCATAGTGATCTACCTTTTTCAGTCTCTCTAGCACTAGGATGACATGTGCCACCATTGCCCAGTCTCAGTGGCTGGCTTACAGGGCCTGGAGTGGGGCCCACAGGGCATATGGTATCGGGATGAGTCTGGATCCTTGTGCTTGCCGTCCAAGTGCTTAGACCACTGAGCTATCTCCCTGGCCCTGGATTAATTTTTTGAATAATGATGTATTATGTTCCCTGTTTTAGCTGCAGTATAGCTCAAGTGCCTTTACACAAGCATATGGCTTCTGTTTGGGCACCTCTTTGTGTGATCTTGGGGTGTTAGCATGATAGAAAAACTCAACTTATTCACCATAGCCAAGTAGGAACTCACGATTACATAGGTCACACCAAGAGTCTCAACAGGAAACCACCTTAACACTTGGCTACTGCCCTCTTCTTTCCTTCTTGATTTTGTCAAAGCTCATAGATATTTCCTAGACACTGTCCCTGCAAACCTCCCCACTACCACTCTCCTTTCTAGGAAAGTGATATTGAACCATCTTCAGCAGTGTGTTCCTGCTTGCGTGAGCATCCCAGTCAGTACATTCATGCCTTCCCAAGTTTGAAATCTTTATTTGCTTGTAAGATAAAAGTACTAGCAACACTAAAAGGAGAAGATCCCTGTCAGCAGGAATAACTGAGAAAGGCTTGATGGAGTGAGGGACTCTGCCCTCAGCCGTGAGCTTGTCCTTCTGGCAAGCGGAGGTAACAAAGGGGAGGGAACAAGATGAGCCGCACTGAGGGCGGCATGAGGAACGATCCGATGCACAAGGGACAGTGGGCGAAGATGGCCCCGTGCTGTGAAGATCACGTTAGCACTGCTATTTAAACAGAATTGCCTCTGGTAGCATTCCCACGCATCCGCGCTGTGACTGACCACAGCAGACAGTGAAGAAGGCTGCTAGGCCTACCGGGTTTTCCGTGTTAGTGTTTTGAGTTTAAAACAGGTACAGAAGCACATTGTGTCCCAGTTGCTCAAAATCCATGAACCATGAAAACAGTTGGGTTTCCAGGTCCAAACTTTGAAAATTAATCACAAACACCTCTGGAAAGGATCTGAGCAGAATGGCTTCTTAATTTATAAGGGACTCAGGAAACATCAAAGTAGCATAAGGTTTTCATTTGTCCAATTATTTTTCTCTAAAACGCTTTATTCTTCTGGCTGGCATGTTCCTAGACTTGCTAGATAAAGTACAGGTGATAACAAATTATTTTTCAGGGTGAGTCTGCGGCAAATGTTTCATGGTGTGTGCTAATATTACAATCCCTACATTGCTTATCCAAAATTAAAATTTAACTGGTTTCCTGCATTTTTATTTCCTAAATCTGGAAATCAGACATGTATTATATGTACATTTCACAGATAAAAGTTTATAGTACTTAATAAAGTGATTTACATGTCCCATCAGGTTTTTGCTTTACAGTGAATTTTGAATAACCTCTCCCAACTCTCACCATTCATACTTACACACTGAAGTAGAGAGAATAAGTGTGCAATTGATTCTAGGTTGTTCTAATGAAGATTTTTTGTTTTTCTCTTTTAATGCCTTCCTTTGCGGCATTTATGCTTCAAAATGTTTTCATTCTATAGCATTTTAACAACTGTAACAAGGTAATTAGCATGAACGAATTTGCTTTTGAATAATCAAGTTTTCTGAACCATTAGCTCTTATCCAAGTGGCTATCTGTAGACAGAATCGGATAATATAAACAAACCAAACAACTATGAGAATATTCTGTCTCTGCGGGAATTTTTAAAAAGTACGCGTGGTCTTAAGGATTTTTTGGGCTATTATTTAAACCTGTGACTTAAATAAATAAAATATATTAATGTGGAATTCTTCAGATTGATACCTTTCTTAGGAAAACATTCCCTACTGGAACTTCAGCTTTGAGTAGGGAGTACTTGGATGTCATGCGGTAATTTTGTATCATTTGTTGTTGGAATGCTAAACAGTTTTGGCAGGAAGCAGTTTGCAGTAAGTGCAGCTTCTCTCTATGTCTGACTTGAAAGCTCACCAAATTAGCTTCAAAAAATGGCAGGGTGACATTCAAAACCAGGCCGAGGAGAACACAGGGTGGAAGGAAGACGCAGTGAGATGGCATACTCCCTTGGGGTGTTTGCAAAGTGACCATACACTGGGGATGTAGAATAAGTGTCAGAATAATGAAAATGAAATTTGCTTCTGTATTTTGGTGAATCTTCCCACATGTAGAAAGAAGTCAATTTTTTAAGTGACAGTGAGCCTGGCTGTAGAGGAGAAGTCGATTTGTGTGACTGAAATGTAGGACAATGGTGACGCTCCCTACCTACGCTTTCTGTCTCTAGGCTGGAGGTAGAGGAGTTGCTGGAGCTGGGAGGCCTCAAAGGCTTCATTAAGAAAAGTGTATGTAACAGTCAAAACCATTCTTTGGAAAAAGCTTTGCCAGAAGCATATACTGCAGTGTTTTCACAATTGAAAAATGTTAATTGTGTATTTTTATGATTGTCTCTCACCGTTAGGAAGATACTTTTATGACTTGAAGAGTGACAGGAAGACAATTAGATTAGCAGCTGTGAGTTAAGGTAGTCATCGGAGCTGTATTTAGAAGATGATTAAAAGTAATTATGCCAAATAAAGAAAAATTCTACCATTTCCAGCTCCTCATTTTAAGAGATTTGAGTAAGTGAGTAAATGAATTGTATAGGGAAGAGAGACATAGTAGGGGAATAGATTGAGAAGAACATATTCTGGCTACAGGAATTTTGTTTTTCTAAGGAATGTGTGCAAGTTAGGTCTAAAAAATGAAATTGCTCATGAAGATAGAGTGTTTGTTTTTTTTTAAATGAGGGCAATAATTGGAAGAATGAGAAAGTAGCCATGCAGAGGAATAGAGGTAACTAAGGTGAAATGTTTATGAAGTTTCCACTGGAAGGAGAAAATTATTTTCTTTACTTCTCTATGACATTTTCCACAAAGTATTTGGATTTCTTTTTGTTGAATATATGGTGGGATTGAGGCTGTGCTGGGGACTGCTCAAAGTGGGAATCATGGTTCCAAGGTGTGCAGTGGCTAAGGAAGGGTCCCCCGTGTCCATGGAAACCATCCACATCTGGATATTAGGCAAATCTCTTTAGATATTTCCTTGCTCAGAATTCTTCAATGGCTGCTGGTAATCCATAGCAGTGATTTTTCAAATCAGTTGGAAAGGAGGAGATGCTGTATCAATCATCTGAGACATTTTTCAAAACACATATGGTAACCATGTGTATTTGGAAAAGGTTACGATGTGACTCTGCTATTTTTTCCCTAGAGCCTTTCTTCATTTATGAATGACTGGTCTATGGACTAAAATTCAAACTTGCAGAGTCTAGAAAGCTGGGAAGATGTGGGTCATATTTTTCTTTCCAAATTTATTTGGCTGTTCCTTCTCCAGGCTGTATACTTCACGTAGAGTAAACAATAGCCTGCATAATTTGTGTCCAGACCAGCCATTCACTTTGCATTTGCTAATGCTGCTGTCTTCTCTGTTACTTCTACTGGTCAAAGCCCACCATCCAGAAAAAGCCATCTCCCTGCTCATGGAATGCTCTGTGTGTGTCATGATTTGGGGTTTTGCAAGGGAAACAATACAATCTAGGACACATTTTATAAGATTATAATAAGATTATAATTTTACATGATTATAATGAATCACCCAAAGAATCATACACATAAGAATACAGGAAATCTATCCATACATTAAAGACCAAAGAATGCAGCTGAAGGCCTGGATCCCAATATCCTGCAAGAGTGCAGCTGAAAACAGAGTTCATAACAGTGCCTCTCACAAGCCTAGGTAGAGACCTAGAGCCCACAACGATGTCTCATGCAAGCCCACTTCATGGATCTGAAGTGGGAAAGCCTGAAGGTCAGTGGGGGAAGCTAGAAAGTCTGTGCCAGTGGGATGAAGACTGTGCTAGCACAGTGAGCAATCTGAACTGGAGCCAGGAAGTGAAACTCAAAGTAAGAACCAGAGCTCCCCTGAAGGTACCACAGCCGTCCTCAGCCACAGTAAAGTCCTGAGCTTCTCCGGTGCTAAGTTTCCATCAGGAAAGCCAAAGCAACAAGCTTCTCTAGGAAGAGACATGAGCCATTGTCTCAGTTACTCTTCTCTCGTTGCTGGGACAAATACTCAACACTCAAAATGAGGAAAGGAAAGTTTTGCTTAACTCACAGTTACTGGAGGTTTCAGTCCATACTCAGCTGACTCCAGAGCAGAGTGGCACACGGGAGAGGGCAGCCTTTCATGGTAGCAGCAAAGTAAGAGAGCAAAGGGAGGAGTAGCAGCAGCTCAAGCAGCTAGTTTTTCTTCCCTCCTTACATTGAAATGCAAATTACATGCCCCAGGGCAGGTGCAGCATCCACACCCATAATAATCAATCACAAACTAGAGAAGCCACCCCATGACTACATGAGGCTTTGTGAGCACAACTAGACACAACTATAACAACCATCTTCCCCTCCAGAGCCAGGAAGTGATGCTCAAGGAGAAGATAATAGTCCCCTAAAGTGAATAGTAGCAATTCTCATCAACAGTGAGGTACTAAGCTCTTCTTCCCACAAGAACAACTAAATTCACCAGAAAGCCAGCATGGCAAGGTCCCCCAGCAGAATAGCCTGGGAGAACCAGCAGCTTCCAATAGCTCCAATAGCTTCTCCAAACAGCTTCTCTCACAGCCTTTCCAACAGCTTCTCCATTTTTGCCTGTTATGCTGCTGACAGCAATCTTCAGGTGGGCTTCCCTCACCCAGCACCACACTAGTTGAGTTGAGCTTGGTGTAACAAATTGGCAATGTGTAACTAGTGCTGCATATTTGCATGTCTAGTATTGTCTAGTTATGAGATCTTTCAGCTATCTCTTTCCATCTTTGTACTCTAAAGGGATATGGTAAAGTCAAGCCTATAGTGGGTTCTAAGTGAAAGGTGTCAATGGAGAAAGTAAAGAGTAGATCTTGGGGTTAGTGGTGTGGTGGCAAGAGTAGGAATGCCAACTTCTCTGCTCCATTTTATCTCCAAGGAAGCACCAGACATAAGCTCAATGAGCCTATTTGCAAACTTTTCCTGTTTAAAAAAATGAATTTTGTAAGTCCATATGGAATAGATTATCTGACAAAATATTTATTTATTTATTTATTATTTTTGTTGCTACCGGAGATCTAACTCAGGATCTTGAGCTAGCCAGACAGGCAATTTGTCACTGAGCTATCTCTGTAGCTTTCATGAAGTACTTTTTGTTGTTTTTATAGCCCAGAACCTGATACGTTATGTGGCATATATTTCCCTTTTGAACGAAATACAAAAATTGCCTTTAATTATAGAAACCACATGAAAGTCTAGAATGATGTAGACATTAAAATACCATAGAGAAGCCTTGTTCAGAAAGTTCTTGAATCCACAATTCTTTTGCCACGAAGGACAGGAAAATTGATATATAAATGGTGAAGGAAATAGAGTAGAGAGATGAGAAATTAATTGAAACATTATATTCATATACTGTTGTGAATGACCCTGTAAAAAAGAGAAAATGTGGTGGCAGGGAGAAAAGGGAAACACAGGATAGCACACTCGAGCAGGCTAGAGGAAGAAAGAATAAGGTGTAAGTGTGTAAGTGTGTGTGTGTGTGTGTGTGTGTGTGTGTGTGTAAGGCAGTACCTGGTTGATGGTGAGTGTTTAACTCCATATGTCAGCTTCTGTGAAGAAATGCTACATGCAATAATTTTTCTTTTTTCTTTTCTTTTTTTTTTTTTTTTTGGTGGTACCTGGGATTGAACTCAGGACCTTGTGCTTGCCAGACAAGCGCATATTCTATTGCGCTATCTACCCAGCCCTCATACATGCAAGAATGTTAAGAGCTTGGAAACAAGACCCACCTTCTCCCATCACATTGGCTTTGAAGACATTTTAAGGAAACAGTAAGTGCCCTTATGTCAACAGCATAAGTCTACAAGTTCAGGGAAGAATTCAATTTATAAGAGGTGAGCTACTGCTCACTGAGAAATTTGTGTTGAAGACTGTGGCCATGGCATGTTCCTCAGTCACTCAATGAATTTGTGGTTTGGGATTTTATTTTGCAGTAAAAGAGAACTTTATAGTGCTGTTAGCTTGGGTGATGAATTAGGTTCAGGTGACATTACGTCTTCCAGGAGAGGATAATGGTTGCAACAGTGATTTTTGTACAGTTGTGCCCAGACAGTGGACAAGGGTATGAAGAAAACCACAGCTCTTGATTTCAGCAGCAGTGCTGTGTGAAAGCAGTATCAATGTGAGGAACACCTGGGCTTCTCTGGTGGATACACAGAGTTGTCGTTTTATGTTTTATTTGTCTGTGTTTACATAGTGACAGTGATCAGGACCAAATAAGCATCCTCTGGTGACTGCTGGCTGCATCACAGCCGTGAGAGCAATAGGAATCTAGGATGGTGGCTCAGCTCCTTTAATTATCATATTCTATGAGATCAAAGCTTACTTTGTGTCCAAAGTTGAGAAAGCCAGACATGTACATTGTAGTCCTAAATATTAGACTGTCATTCTCTGTGAAGTCCACTGTACACCCACGCATGTAACCATGGACTACAAAGTTAAACCTTATTTTTTACATTAATGGAATTTATGTCATATTTTGAATTCATCTGAATACCTTGTAGAGGTAGTTGACAAAAATATCGATAACTCTATTGTTCAAGGAAAAAAATGAAAATGTGTCATGTCTATATGTATTTGAAAGTATTTCAAACTATTTAAATAGTTACATTTTGTTTATTATTGTTTCAATTTATGAGCTTGTAAACCATGATGAAAGGAAGAGTCTGAGGAATAAATAATATTTATACAGAAATCTGAATTGTAAATAGATGGAAATATATTCTTTATTTATAATATTCATGATGTCTTCAAAACTGAAATTTAATGGCCAGGGAAATGGCTCAGTAGAATAAGCACAAGGGCCTGAGTTCAATCCCTGTTTCCATAAAAAAAAATCTGAAAATTAATTAACAAGTCCATTTCTTTGAGGCATTAATTTTGATCTCTGAAGTTTGTTCTCTAACATGGTAAAGAAGCTGTAACCCTGTCTTTACATGACTGTGTAGTCCAAAGATTGTAAAAGCAGCATTCTTTTTCTTTCTGTGTCCACCAGCTGGAAGAAGAATTATTGGATATGGAGTTCCAAACTGGAGCTCTGGTCCTGGTCCAGTTTATAAGTGCTAGTGCAAACTTTGACAAGCCACTTTTTTAAGGTTTAAGTTTCCTTTTATGTAAAATGAATTGGTTACAATCAAAATCTCTAAGGTTCCTTTCAACACTAATGGTCCAAGCATGTGATTCTATCCATTTTCCCCTATTATACAAATTATTGCAAAGTGGCTAATATCCAGAGAGGGTCAGCGCTTTGCTAGACTCAACCAATACTTTTCTGATGTACCGCATTTCATTTGCTAGAAAGGACACTGGGCTGTCATTAAATAAGTAAATCAGTAAGTGGAGACCAGTTCATTTTACACGGGCATGATCTACAGATCTGCGTCACTGGCTCAGGCTCAGATGTTGTCAGGTCCTAGAAAAACTAACTGGCCCAAGAAATATTTTTTATAGGTCTAAGATTTCATTGATTTGCTTTATGTATTGCTACTTTCATAAATTCTAGGGTTGTAGAAATCAACTCAACAACTAATCAAGAAACACGTTCTGTTGATAGAAGTTGAAACACCCTAGGGTAGAATTTTCTAGACTGTCTTCTAGACATTTTAAGGATGAAAACTTGAAGGAAGATTGTCTCATGACCTATTTGGAAATGACACGTTTCACCATCCCTTCTCTACTCTTCTCAATTAAGCTAATACCTTTAATTTAGAATGCATTTTGGAAATTTTTAGAGACTAATTTATTAAATCACCGAAGAGTTAGAAATATTTATGTGTTCATGAATATAACAGCACAATCTCCAATTGGTGCTTTCCTGCATTACTTATTATCACAAAGGAACATAGCCACATTTTCAAAAACTGTCCTTAACTTTATTCGAGAAGCCCACGGGCGTTAAGGGACAGAACAAAAGCAGTCTTGGACTTCAGTCAAATTATACAAAGAAGTTAAATGAGGGGATAAATGTCTTTATTGTGTTTGTTTATTTTTGTTCCTTTTTAAAACAGTGAATTGTGCCTTTCATTATAGAGGAATGCACACCACTGTGGCTTCATATATAATGTTAATTAGTTATCCATATATGGGTGTATATACCCACACCAAATGTTATTTGATGTATAGAATCCGAGTTGCTTGGAACTTTTACATAAAAAGCTTAAGACCACCCAACTTGAGCTAGCAATTATTTCAACAAATAGTAACATGCTTTTGTCAGGAGACGTACATTTGAGAATATACATTTTAGCATGTTCTAAAATGATGATTCTTTTATTCTCTACAGAAATAGTGCAGGCTTTGGTGTGAGACTCTGGATTTGATTCCCAAATAAACCTCTCAAGTAATAAAAATGATAGCCTGCACCTTACGAAGACTGCTCAAGTCTCATCTGTACTTTGTAGATGAGCTAGACTTTTACTTAAACAAGGTAACCAGAGATGAAATGCTCCCATGACAGATTTACCCACGCCTTCAGAGATGGCAGTATGAGAAATTCTTCACTTTTCTCAGTGATTATTTTTCATCATCTAGTTTATATTTTATGTGTTATCATTTCAGTCATTTTTTGCAATTACATGACTGAATGGACCCACTTTTTCTAGAAGGTAAGATGGTTGAGGCAACTCTTACCTGGGTCTTTTCCTTCTTTCTCCGTAGTTGAATGCCGCTAAGACTGGAAAAAAATATCACAAATGTATTTTACCCAGTTTCTGAAATGTATTTTATTTTCTAGCTCCAATAACTTCCAATCCTGCTTTTATGCATGATTTCATCAGTATTTTTGGTTGAATGATATTTGTATGTTTATTTAGTCTATTTTAGGTGTGGGTTTATTTCAGGGCTGGATAGATGGAAAATATGCAGGAAAGGTGTGGAAGCAGATACGACCTATTATGCATCTTCTGACATGTTTAGTACTGAACTGTAGAGGAGAGGTTTAAACGGCAGGGGAAATTGTTTTTTACACTCACTAAAAATCTTTCTGAAAACAAACGGGACAAAAATGGAGAAAATATCTTCAGTAACAGGTGGAGGGAGTCCCAATGTGAAAATCCAACATGAAGAGCAGCGCAGTTGCATCATTAAATTTAAATGGGAATGAAGGGAGATGCTAGCACTTGACAGGATTTTTTTTTTTCTTAAACCTACAAGAAAACTATTTTCCTAAATTATCTTCAGTAAAAGTCTATGTATTAGACAAATAAAATCTAAGGGTACAAGTGATCTAAAAAATACATGAAAACTATCTCTGTGAAAGCCAGTTGCAGCTAAAAAAAAAAAAAAAAAAGCCCTGGAAGAGAATCCATGCTTGGACTAGGGTATCATTTTCATTGTCTCTGAATAGTCCTGGCAATTAACCCTGGGAACCCCAGAATTATGAGTGAGTTATTAAGCTTTTTATTTTCCTTGTCTAAAGTTTGATACACTTCAGAGAACTTCTTTCAGTTCTACTTTTTCCATGTGGAGTGTGTCCCGTGGGGAAAGTGACACACAACATTCCTGCTCACAACCCAGGAGGAGCCGCAGCGCTTCCGTCCACGTGGAAAGGACAGCGGGGGTTACAGACGTTTGGTGAGCGATAGCTTTTCCTGCTCCTTGACATTCTCTTAGCAGACAGAAGTGGAGAAGCTAGGGGGAGAGCAGTAACCATCACACTTCAACAAAAAGTGCTTCATTTACGTGGTTCCGATGGAGATACATTGACCTCTTCAGAGGAAAAAGAGGCAAAGAGAAGACATAGATGGAATAAAAAACAACAACCAGTAGTTGTGGGGAAAAGATTTTCAAACAGAATTGTGAGGTCTTGGATCAGAGTCGTCACACACACTTGCTTGTGCCTTCTCGCCACATCACAAACGTGCATTAATCCTGAGGAAGCAAGCACTCCGATCGAGTATTTGCTTCTATTTTGGTCGTTTGGCTCTCAGCCACACTTGGCGCTTCCACACTCTCTCTTGTATTTCCCAAGACTGAAAACCCATAAATCACATTTCACAGACGCACTTGTCTGTTGGGTTTCCATTAGGATCTTCCAATAAGGCCCTGACCGGGGGTGAAAAGACAAGAGGAAAGAGATCATTTCCTTCATGCTATCTTTGTCCTGGCAAGTGTCACTTTGCAGGTCACTGGTGCCCGTGCACCAGTGGTGTTTGCAGCAGCTAGAACGGCAGGGGCGCACGCGGCAGAGCTCCCGGGTCAGCAGTCTCGGGGGCAGGCCTCACCAGGCTCCTTTTGACTCTGCGCGCTTCTCCGGCCTGTGGGTGGGGTGGCTTGCGCTAGCACTGCTATGCTGGCCGTTCTTTCTTTTGCCCTCTCATATATGTACCTTGTCACCTGCTCTTTGGAGTGTGTTCAGTGAAGTATGCACTAGATGTTAATCAACTGCAAAGCAATTAAATACATGAAGTGCAGAACATAAGGAGAAAGGCAGAAAAGGCAAATAAGGAATAAAAGTAGGAGACATAGACTTGTAAAAACATTTTGTGTTCTCTAATAAATTATAGATAAAGGGCTGGCCAAATAGCTCAGCAGATAAAAGCCTCTGCAAGCAGGCACAGGGGCTGCGGGTTTCGATCCCTGGAGCCTGCCGTGCCGGCTCCACCCACGAGTCGCGCTGAGAGGGCAATTGAGACTGGACGTGGTGGCATGCGCCTGTAATCCCAGCTCTTGGGAGGCTGTAAACAGGTGGATCACTACAAGTCCGACCTAGTAGTGAGATCCTGAACACCCTGTAGACCCTCTCCAAAATACAAAACAAACAAACAAACAACAACAACAAAAAGCCAAAACCCCCCAAAATTGTAGATGATAAAGTTTAATTTCAATTTAACAGATCAAAGAGACAAGAGTTCAAAGATGAAAGAAATAAATTATTACATTTGTATTTGGTTTTTCTAAATAACTCATTGAGATTTTGTAATCATTAATAGAAGTCCTTAAACTATGCCCTAAAGAAAATTCTACCATGCTTTTTTGTTGAGTTGGCCTTTTGTATCCATTTTTTCTTGGTCTAAATTCTGCTCTATAAGAATTTTCTTCTGGAAAACAATGATAAAATGAAACGGCAATTTTGGCACTTCCTATGTCAAGAATTTCAGTATTAAAGGCATTTTAAGTTAAAGAAAATACAAAGGAGAAATAGTGGCACAATTTAAAAAGGGAATAGAGAGGAGGCAAACCAATGCAGACAGAAAGTACTATTCAATGTAGTAAAATGAAGACAACTAAGATTAGCAAGATGATTCACATGAAATGATATTTAAAAGGATAATAAAATAATGATAGAGATAGTAAATAAATTAGAAACTTTAATGGTTCTAAAAGACTACAGAACAAACAGAAACATAACAACACAAGTGCCTTTGAGAAATTATTCTTAAAATGAACGATCAGTCAAATCTTCAGAACAGAGGAAGTCACGACACAGTGTGTAAATGTTATTTAAGATTAGTAAAGTAAAAGGAATTATATGGAAAAAAACTTCAAAAGATCTCAACAAGAAAAACCTAGAAGTTATCCAAATGCTCAGCACTGAACAGCGCGAGATACCAGAATAACCTATATAACTATTTTAGAGGAGTAAAAAAGTTTTAGCAAATAATTTTCCCCCAGGTATAAAAAATAAGACACAAATGACGTCAAGTGTAAGGATTAGAAAGCCTCCATGTGTCTTTTTAGAAAGAATTGATAATATAATCCTTCAACCAATGAATGAATGAATGAATTCATGAAAGGAGAAGCCATAGAGATTGAACTAGTGGAGTTGACTGAATCCATTTAAGTATTAAATAAAAATTTACTACAATATCATTATTAAATTGTCAGCACTGAAGCAGAAGGTGGTCCTAAGGTTTCACTTATCTAAGTGTAAACACATTATAATATACTTTATAGCATAGCACAAATGGAAACTTCTAGAACAAAAGTAAGAGAAACAGCATGATAACCTCTTGTTTGTGCACAGAAATCTAACAGAAACTTCATGGATTTGAATGTGTGATTTAAAATTAACATTTTATGCTTATATGATATTAATGCTAATCATAGAGTTCTACAAGATCTGATATATATGAGGCTTTGTTTAAAAAGAGTAGCCCTTATGATAAATATATGATTATCTAAATCAAAATAATGAGGACTCTTCACCTCTTCAGAAACAAGCATTTTCTAAAACATAAGAAAGAAAGGCTAACATTTCAAGATCTCCCGATAGGGAGCTTTAATCTAATAACAAATCAAGCCCACAGGAAAAATGTTACAAGAAACAAAGAAAAGAGCCATCCACACTAGAGGTTTATTTTTTGCCTTTTTATGCCGCTCTATAGGAAAACTATAAGATTAGGCCAGAGAGTCAGACACGCAATTATAACTATTGGAGCCTACGAAGAAGGGCTAGAGGAGCCCTCCCAAGAACACCCGCGACAGAGAGCCGTTTCAAGTTCCAGGGCTCCTGCTGGGATGACATTCTTTGCATTTTGTTAATTTGGCCCATGTTATATGCTGTTCTGCTAATGAATGGAATAAATGGATCTACGTGGTACAAACCAAGAATTTTGAGATCTTTATTTAGGAGAGTACTGCACATGAAAGACTGGGCAACGTTTCTATTAAAACCCACAATGTTGATGGATTTAATGCTAAAATCTAAACATTTCTTTCAGGGCAAATCTAAACAATCAAACAAAATGCATATTTTACATGCTTAGAGGGTTTATATTTATGTGCACATTAACGCAAAAGTGTACACACACTCACACCCGCATGGAGTGAAGCCCAATTTTTTTTTTTTTTTTTTTTTTAAACCAGGGATTTCCCTCAGGACCTTGTCCTTGTCAGGCAGGCGTTCAAGCCAGTGAGCTATCTCCCCATCCCAAAGCCCAATGTTTTAAATTGCTTTTGTTGTCCACTACTCACACCTACTAGAATAAAAAATAAGTACATTGAGAGACTTTAGTTTAAAAACTGACCTACTTTACCAAATAATACATGAATAAAAAATTTTAAGTGAGTATTCTTAGAGGCCAGAAAATTCATCAACACTGAAAGAAGAATGAAAATTTTCTATGCTTATAATCCCAAGACTAAGATTTTTAGATAAACAAAAATAATTTCAAAATTTTATTGAGTGTCTCATCAAAAATTGTCATAGAATTTTATAGAATGAAACATAATTACAACTATATAGGTTTATTATCTGGCAGCCAAGTATTATGCCCATTGAAATATGTAGATTTATGTTACATTAATACTGTAGTGCTTCATATACATTAAATCTTTATACTTTATTTACTGTAAGTGTCCCTTGATAGGTTATTGAGACAAAATGAATTAGGGATATAAATACATTTTATTAAGATATAAATTATTATTATTATTTTGAATCATTTTTTTATTTGGTACAGGGTCTCACTCCACAGCTCAGACTCATAGTGATCCTCCTATTTTCAGCCTCCCCAGCTTTGGGATTACAGGCATGTGCCACCATGCCCTGTTTCAAGATATAAAATTATTATAGGTCACAAAAATTGTGCAATAGTTCCCTTGGAGAGAATTTATGATTTTAAAAGTAGTTTTTCTTTCAAACTATTTCACTCTAAATGCCTGTGCTTGTAGGTGAACCATATTTAAGTGTGAATACTACAGATAGGTGTGACTCTGTGCCTATGTATGCTGAAGTGTTTAAGTGTTAACATACACGACAATTCACGTCTGTAGGGATCCTAACATTGTGTCAGCCTCCCTGCTTAATTTGGCCACTGATATATAAAGAAACATTCATGCAAAGAAAAATTTTCTGTTTTGTTTTGTTTTTCTAGGACTCAGTTCTTTTTTCAAGCTATCTGTGGTGGTGTCTAAGAAAATAGGATGGGTATATGCTTGATATCATTAGCCATTTCTTTGTTTATGTCACACCACTGAGTTTTATGAAGAAGATTACTTCTTAAGCTGAGAGTGTTTTTTTTTGTTTTTGTTTTTGTTTTTTGCTGATTCTGCTTAAGCAAATAAATATTTGTCACTCTATCCAATCACATTTAATGATGACCATAATGGAATAGTTCACTTTTCTAAAACTGTATAACTGAATCTAAAACACTGATGCCTCAACCTGACTCAGGACAAGGGAGACATACTTGAATATTTCATTATAAGATGGTGGAAACATGCTTACTTTTTATTTCATTTAAACATAGTCATGATACCATTTAGAAAATATATGGAAAATGAAAGCCACAAAGAATCTCCAATGTGCTTTGGTAGGATTAGTTTAAATTCTAAAACATAAAACATCAGTGTAATTGATCAGGACATGGGAATCTGGCCTGTACCTCATGTATTTTCTGCTACTCTACTGTGGACTATCAGTCAAGATAGGCCAGACCAGGAACTGACAAACTAGGGCCTCACACACAAAAACTTTTTTAAATCAACATTGAAAGTTTTGTAAATAAAGCTTTATTGGAACACAGTCATGTCTATTCTTGTACCACTCCATATCGCTTTCACATATAGTTGGAAGGTTGAGTAATCTCCAGTGAGATCTTTTGACCCACGTAGGCAAAAATACTTGTGATCTGGCCTTCAGATGAAATGTTTGCCCCTTCTTGATCTAGACTATGCCTCAGTAATAACGTCCCAATGGCTGTGTCTGGGCACAAGGACGTTTGCTTCTCAGTGAAGGTGCATGACATATATCGGATCTTGCTAGGCCTCGGTGCATCGTGACACATGCCTCCAAGGGCAGGGACCTGTGGAAGGTTTACATAACCATTAGATGTCAATTTCACTCATATTTCTTTAGCCAAAGTAAGTCACATCACTATACTTACTCTTTTTTTTTTTTTTTTTTTTGCAGAACCAGGGATTGAACTCAGGCCCTTGCGCTTGCCAGGGAAGTGCTTATTCCACTGAGCCATCTCCCCGGCCCCTATACTTACTCTTATACTTAGCAGGAAAATAAAACCCTGCCATGCATGTATCTGAAAGGGAAGCAGGGCTATGTGAACCATAGTCTTAAGACATATCATGGATAAGTTGTCTTACAATTGGATGAGTAGTTATCACAATCTTAAATCATGGAGGTAGTAATAATCGGGCCTGGAAAACTAAGCATGAAACATAAATTTACAATAAAATTGTACTGTGTGGAGCTCTCATCATAAAATAATATCTATTATTCATGTTGCAAGCAAAGAATTTAAATGCATCTATAATATATATTTATAATAAGATAATATTATATGTTAATTATTAATGGACATCTATAATGATTTTACAATCAATACTGTAAATTATAAAGAGGTGATTAAAGATGTTACATAAAATATTTAAGACATGATGTGGTTATTGCTATTTTGTAATTGTTTAAAACTTTAATGAAGGTTGGAATAGTCTTTTAGATCTATATGGTGCACCATGGATAGTAAATTTGACACAAGTTAGATAGCCAAGTTGTTAATTTTGCCTACAAGCAAACATATTAATGCTTTACAAATTTTCAGTGTCAGTAATATTGCGAAATATAAAGTTCCATTTTATTTTTATGACATAGGAAAAATAATCCATTTAGTTTTTATATAAAATGTAAAACACAAAGAGAAAAGCAGATTGCTGTTTATATTCAGGTGCACTGCCTCCATTCAACAATAAATTGTTAAATGTGAATATTGAAAATAGACTGTTTATGTTTTTTTTCTCATTCAGAAGTAAACTTTATGCGGAAAGAATGTCTCTATAGATTGCAACTTCATAGAAAATAACCTTCCTTCCATCAGCTGACTGTTCCACTCTTCTTTTCAGCTTATTCTTTTTCATTCCTTGAAGGAAATTTCATGAAGGATCTGTGACTGTTCTAGTCACTTTTACATAATAAGAATTATCCTGCCATTTGCAATTACAAAAAATCTGATGTAATTACTGTTTTCCATCTCATGTAAGACTAGATCTGAGCTTAGTAAGGCATGACTGTTTCCTTAGCTGGTTCTGCTTCAGCCTGAATCTGTAGTGCTTTGGAAAGAGATTCTACTGTGGTCTGTTTTAGTTTTTGTTTTTGCTCTTCCACCTTCTCACCACTAGGCTACCACTGTTTGTTTTGTCTTTTTCCTGGACTCAGGGTGGCCATGAGTAGGAAGGAGATATTAGAGATGGGAAGATTTTCACTTGGTTCGTCGGCTCATAAATCCTTGGTTACCTCTGCACATTACCATACCTGAAAGTCCTCTGGGGCTGGAAAAAATTCTATGACAGACACCTTTTGGTAGGCTTGCCTGTGACCTGCAAGAACCAACCTGGTGCCATTGTTGCCCAGTTCTATAGCTCATCTTGTTGCAGTTTTGTTTTCTCTAGTGTGCTTTGAGTAGTTTCCTCTGCGCAAATCTTAGGAAGCACTTACCTGTCATGTCAGTGGTTCTGCAAGCTTTTCTCCAAGGCTTAATATGAGAGGGAAGAATGCTTTCTTATGCCTTATTTTATGTTAATGCTTGTCGAGACATTTCATATGGCTGCTGCGAATGGGTCTAACATTCTTCTCAGTTTTGATGGATAACAAATCACACTGAGACAAACTTACTGAAAAATTTGAATTTTGGTCTAGGAAGTAGGCAGCAGGAAGTATATGGAGACTCTTGCGGTAACATCACATGTGTAATTCCAAGCCAGGTACGCCTGTCATATGGCAGAAGGAAGTACCGAATGAGCCTTTCTGGGCATGATGGAGAACCAAGCTGACAATCAGCAAATACAACTGCAATGAACTTGCAGTTCCAACAGTGCTATAAAAAAAGCAGAAGGCAAAATCAGAATTCACTATGGTGGATTAGATTCAGTTGTTGATATGTCACAAATACACTCATTTAAGGCTAAGTTATACCTTAACATAGAATTAATGGAGGACACAGTGTGTTAGGAGGCACAGAATATTTCAGTTTCACAGGATGAGAACAGAGTTCTGGGAATCTGAGCAAGGCCAGTATGGTGAGTAGAGTGAATAAAAAGGAAAATGATGATAAATAACATCCTAATTAAGAAACATTTAAACTTTGCTGGGCAATTTAGCAAGTGTGTTGCTACTTAGATTCTGTTTTAATCTAGCAAGGTATATCAAGCATATTCTTAGATTAAATTCTGTTTGTAGATGGTAAAATTGAGACATACATAGAGAGGTTGGTAATGCAAAGCACTAGTTACAGAATTCACACATTTAAACAGGATTACTCATGTTCCTATAGTACACACATCTAACCAGATTTTTACTTGTGGCTCTTTATATGAAAATAGAGAACAATGAGAAATGACAAATGACAAATGGAGGAGACTTGCCCTTCTCTAGGGCCTGGCCTGTTGTCTGTCACCAGTCTCCTGTCCCAGAAGTACAGCTGTCCTATCTTTATTTGGGTTCAAAGGATATGGAGTGCTGGATGGGGGCTTCTCAGAGGCCAGAGTGGTGCTTCTCAGCACAGTGGACGAGTGTCCACTCCTGGAAGGTTTGCTACCAGAACACGGTGAAGAAAACTGAGCTCAGAAAGTGAGCGGTGTTCTGAGGATCCTTTAGAGCAATCTGACCTTGCTCTGGGCCTTCCGCGGGTGATTTTACAAATGTGACTGCTTTGGCCTCCTGCGGATAGACACTAAGGCGAGAAAGAATACAGGGAGGAAGGAAGCCCGCTGCCTGTCACAGATCGCTTGAGAAGCTGCCAGCTGGCTCTCCACTAGCGCCCTCCCCTTCTCAGTAGAGGATTTGCCGCAGTGATCGTCTACTCCTACATAAGGCTGCTCTGTGGGCGCCGCAGCTTTGGAGGCGGTCCCGGGTTCGAGAGGGGCAGCACCTACCTGAGGCGGAGAGCTTTCAGTCCCGGGAGCCCGAGCCCATGTGGAATCACCCCCAGCAGCGCCACTGGAAGTCTGAGACTGAGGTGACACCGCTCAGGTCAGCAGGAGCTTGAACTCCGCACATCCTGCCCTCCTTCAAGGCGACTTGCTGAGAGTCAGGGTATTCTCCTCCAAAGCACATCACACAGTAGCAAAAACTATAGAAGACTCAGAAGAGGCCCTCACCCCAAACCGAGGGATGTGCTTCCTTGGGGGCCCTGGCATAGCCCTGCGAGTTGGTGCCTCTATAGATTTTGACCTCTAGATCAATGGTCCACAGCGTTATTTGGCAACAAAGACAGACTTCATGGATGGCCATTATTCCACAGAAAGTGTGTGTGTGTGTGTGTGTGTGTGTGTGTGTGTGTGTGTGTGTGTAGGGACTGGGAAGATTCTGGATTTTCAAGCACATTGCATTGATTGTGTACTCTACTTTTGCTGCCCTGACATTGTGCACTTTCTCTCATTATTACATCATATTCAGGTAAGGAATGCACCACCAGATCCCCCACAGGAGCAGCTCAGGTGGCTTTTGAGTTTCTCTGAGAATTCTATGCCTCTCAAGAAGCAGTGGGCCAGGGAGATGGCTCAGTAGGTTAAGTGCTTGCCTGGCAAGTACAAGGGCCTGAGTTCAATCCCCTGTCCTACCAAGAAAAGAAGAGGAGGAAGAAGAAGAAAGAAGAAAGAAGAAGAAGAAGAAGAAGAAGAAGAAGAAGAAGAAGAAGAAGAAGAAGAAGAAGAAGAAGAAGAAGAAGAAGAAGAAGA
>NW_004524755.1:527067-528497 GCF_000260255.1 Octodon degus | reverse complement strand
ATGGGGGTGGTTGCAGGTCCACAAGTGGCTTCGGTTACCCTATTGCTTGCCTCCTGCTGTTCTGTTCCCAACAGGCCACGACCAGCACTGGGGGTAGGGACTGGAGCCAAACCCAGTGGGCGAGGCAGATTTGCCCTCGCTCCTGCTGAGCACGTCTTTTTCTGTCCGAGACTTCCTCTGCTGACATGGTGCGGCTCATCCACAGTCCCGTGAGAGGAGTTACCCTGGCTCATTCTGAAGCTGGCAGCACCGGTGATGGCTTCCTGACCATGAATGATTGTGGACGCTGGCTGTGACATTGAGGTTTTGGGTCTGCAGCTTCCTGATCACTGAAGAGCCATCGGCTCTCTAAGAGGCCCGCATTTGTGAAGGAGTTCTGAAGTCTCTTCTGAAAGCTCAGTTTAAACTGTTTTCTTTAGCCATCTTAACAATTCTCTAAGCTGTTTGATGCTGTAATAAACCTTTTTGTTACTCAAATAAGCAAAAGTGGATTATGTTTTCCGTAACCAAAACTGACCTATGCAGTTAAAATTTTCAGCTCCAGAGAAAATAAGTTATTCCTAGGGAAATCTTTTTGACTCTGTGATAACAGATCATACCACATTTTATGTGGATTTTAGCCTAAAATGTGTTTGATGTTAATCTCGTGAAGAAGTCTGTCAGAGCTGTTACCATCTTGAGCGGTGGGGTAGAGTACACTTATAGTCCTCAAGCAAGTTCCCGGTATATTTCTCTTTTCTTATGAACAGCGGTGGTTTTTTAAATACTGGTATTTAATAGGCATCAGTCAGCCTCACCCTGCAGCTTCCACCTTCCGCCTCTCGACTTGGGCTGACAGGACGGCCGCCGCTGCCCAGCGTCCACTCTCGCACACCACTCACAGGGATTGAGCCCTGAGATCCCAGGCACAGGGACATCTCAGCAGATCTCTGCCTTTGTTCTGTCTCCTTCCGCGGTGCTCCTCTCTCTTGCTGGTCTCTCCTACCACCATTTTGGGGATCAGGACTTGACCTCTCCTAGACCCAAAAAGGGAATGTCATTTAGTTTCTATTTTTAATGGGGTAAGGGAAATAAACAGAATCAAGTAGATAAATGTAAAGTCACTATTGGAGTGATAATAAGCCTGCCGTGTTGTCATTGTCAGTTCTGGCTTATCAAAAATAACTTCTGGTTTTTGTTTTTCTGACGTTCTGTCCATTTCACTTCTATTTTCTGTCCTTTAAACAATCTAGGCTGATTTTCCTGGGGAGGTTTTTTTTTTTTTTTTTTTTTTCAGTAAAAGAGATAGAACTCGGAACCTTGCGCTTGCTTGGCAAGCCTGTTTTTTCCAGTGACCTATCTCCCCAGCCCTCCTGGAGCAATTTTGTTCAGAAGAAAGTCCATATAGTCCAAAAGTCCAAATATACCTATATTTGTATTTCTTATTATTT
>NW_004524755.1:522902-526967 GCF_000260255.1 Octodon degus | reverse complement strand
GATAGAACTTGGAACCTTGTGCTTGCTTGGCAAGGCTGTTTGTACCATTGAGCTATCTCCCCAGCCCTCCTGGAGCAATTTTGTTCAGAAGAAAGTCCATATAGTCCAAAAGTCCAAATATACCTATATTTGTATTTCTTATTATTTACCAACTCCTACCGTTTTCAGATTAGTAAACCAATTTTAGGGATGCAGAGCTCAAGAGGAAGGGATATGAAGAAGTAGATTATTATAAATGATTAAAAAAGTAACTTCTGACTCTGTGCCTCCATCAGTTGAACTCTTCTATACAACCACCTATTTCATATCTATAATCTTCCTGATAGACTATCTATAGATCTGTCACCTCTATCATCTATTATTTTCTCAGTACTAAAGTTAAATCCAGGACATTTTTACTGAGTTATATCTCTAGTCTTTAATTAAAAAAAATTGAGATAGGATATAGCTAAATTGCATAGCTACCCAGGCTGTGCTCCGATCTGCAGTTCTCCTGCCTCAGCTTGGTAGAGTTTTAGGCATTGGATTGCAGGCATGCATCCTTATATCTTGCTCCTATTTAACTTTTGTCATTTTACACTAGAATATGGTTTAGTACAAACAGGATTTTGAGGGATGATGCACAGATTTGATTATACTTATTATATTTGATAAAAAGTAAGAAAAATCCTTCTCCAACCAAAACTTCATTCCATTATTTTATAAATTATACCTAACTCAATATGATGAAATATATTATTTCATATAATGCCATTTTATTAAGATTAGAGATATAATAATGCAACCTATTTTTAAGTCTATTGAATAGAGATGAAAAGTGAAAAATTTAATTTATTAAACATTTATGGATCATATTTCCTTTGAAACACAATCTGAATCCAAAAAGTTACTTTACAGGGAGTATTGCCAGGAAATAATTTGTGAGTGCAAAATGGTATTTGCATGGACATCAGAATTCAGATTTATTTTTAACTGAAATGTTTTTGTCTGTATTACTTTGAAAAATGTTGAACACATTACCACAAGTAATGACATGTTTTCTTGGCTAATGCTATACCTGTGAATACCCCTGGGGGAAAATATTGTTTCTTTAGTATTTATAATGTAAACAAACCTCAGTATACATGAAAGCATCAATAAAACTGTTTCTCTAAGCTAAAGTTTGATTCTGTAAGTAATAACTGGGAAGGTCCATTTTTTAAATTTTCTTTAACCAAATTATAGTACTTAATTTGCATATATTTTCCCGACATGTGGTTTCGATGTAGATGAATTAGACAGTCAGTTGTATTAGAATTCATAGATCAGTGTCTGCCAAAACTCAAGCACAGCCATATCATCTCTAATTAGTTGTTTGCAGCCCAGAGTTGAGTAAATGGTGATATTAAATGAGAAAGTGGGTTTATTTTTAAGTTGCTGAGTTGAAATGTAATGAATTCACATTTATGCAAGTGCATTGCATATACATAGCCGTCAATCAAGGACTATTCACCATGTATCCACCATAAGTCCACAATTGTGCTGCTAATTATGACAAATTTCAAGCAGTGATAAATGGACAGTACTCTGAAAGAAACTGTAATGTAGTTTGGAAGATAAAAGTGAAGCTATTGAAATGTCTGTAAGTGACAGTAAGCCTAACAGTGCTAACTACTAGTATATTTCTAACTTGTAAGACAAATAGTGGTAGTGACACACCGGTGCTAATGCATAGGACTTATTGACTCTTTATGTTGTTCCAGGAACTGTACTAAACATTTCACTCTCACTTGTTCTCAAAGTAAAACGGAATTGTCTTATTATAAATCCTATTGTATAGAGTGATGAAAATAGTCTCAATAATTCCAAAAGTAAGTTAAAATCAGACACTTGAGAATGGGTGTAGGTAGGATTTGAACTCAAGTAATATGACTGTATGTGACTTTTCAGCACTATGTCGTTCTTGTTGAATCAGTATGTAATATTAATAAATAAATTTTCTAGAGAGAGGAAAGCCAGTACTGTAAGTGTAAGCATTTGAAAATATGAAGTAGTTTTGGACTGCAGCATTTCTACGGTGACTTACTTTATTTCTTAATAAAAAGAGGTGAAGCTGGTTTGATGTTTTGCTGTTAATTTAAAAGATAGATACTAATTACCTTCTGCTATATGTTGTGGTTGTTTCTCTTCTTTTTTTTTTTTTAGGTATCTACAATTTACTTCTCTGCAATTTGAGCCTCTTCTCTCGTACTTGGTGCTTCAACCTGAGTAAGACATCACGTGTCAGGTATGATGTTAGAGGTCTGGGGACACCTCCTTGCTGGGGCTAGGCCATCTGTGCTACAAATATTTACCTTAGTTGAATATATAAAATATGCATTTGTATGTCTTATTTTTCCTGCTATCCAAAGAGAAAAACATTTAGGAAGTCTGGTGAGTTGTTTGGCTGAAGACAAGATTTGAACAAGTATGTGGGAGATATGCTGCAGATAGTTTTATTTCAAACACATATCTTTTGCTTATCTCTACCAATTTACTTAGGTTTTGCTGAGTCCTGACTATGTCTCAGGCACATAATATGCAGTAGGTTCTCAACAGGAATCAGCACTAAGGTTTCTAACAATCCTGTAAGAAGATGATAATCAATGAATTGAGATCCTGGGAGATTAAATAACAATTGACTTTTATTTTATTATGGAAGTTATTTATGTAGGTCATAAATACCAAACTCAGCCTTCCTGATTCATGAGCTCTTTGATGCTGTGTTGCTTCCATTACGAAACTTAGTTATTTTAGCTGGGAGTAGTGTGGCCAGTCTACAAACCCTGTACTCTTGAGGTTGAGGCAGCAGTGCTGTGTTTGAGACCAGTCTGGACAATTTAGCAATCTGGTGATTCTGTCACAAACAAGCAAACAAACAAACATGGGGTGTGGGGAGATAGCTCATTAGAATAAGTGCTTGCCTGGCAAGTGCAGGGTCCTGAGTTCAATCCCGATACTTCAAAACAAAACGAAACAAAGCAAAGCAACAAGCAACAACAGCAGCAGTAACAACAATAAATCTTACTGTATAGAGTGATGAAAAATAATAAAAAAAATGGTCTGAGGGATTCCAAAAGTAAGTTAAAATCAGACACACTTTATATGTATATGAACAAGGATGTTGCTTAACGCAAGGTCCCTAAATTCAAACCCTAGTACCATAAAAAACAAAAACAAACAAAAATCTATTTTGTGAGGTGTCAGCTGTATCCTCCATGATGATACTACCTGCTGCTGTTACTCATTACGGGGCACATTCGTGCACGCTGAGTAAGCCCTCGGGTGTTTACCTTTCCTTCCTTTCCTCCTTTCTGCAAGGCAAAGAAAAGCTTGCATTCCCACGTGGTCTCCTGCTGGTCTCCGAGGCAGCAGACAGTAAACTGGGGCTACGTCCCCACGTATGCACCCCTCATGGCCCGCGAAGAATGTGCAAAAGGAAGGTTTGAAGGGGAAGTTTTACAGGAAGCCGCTTCTAGGGCCCCATCTTCCGTTTCTTTGCCTGGAAGCTCCCCAAGGATCCTCCTACAGCTGGCGGCCCACCCTTTCTGGACGCCTGGCCTTTCACAGTTGTTCTTTCTCCCACTTTAGAAAGCTCAGGCACCTCATGCTGAATACTACTTAGGTGTTGGGTACCCGGATATGAAAAGCATCAGGAGCCCGACTCCAAGGGATAGTCTTCCCGAGGCCCACCGAATTTCCTTTTCCCAAGTGGCATTACCTGTGGCAGAGATTCTCAGACCTTCTTTCACCTGTGTAAGGAGGAAGTGTGACAGAACGCACTTTGATCTGTAAGAAGAAGCTCTGGATTAAGAAAGCTCAGGGGGCGGCAGAGTGAGTGAGGATTTTTTATTGATTCAAAGCTCGAGCCAGTCCAGTCTTGACTACTATCGAAAAATACATCACTTCTAAATGGAAATTTAGAAACAGGTGCACAAACTCAGTTTTGGTTAGATACTGACTGCTCGTGATTCAGCTAGATGGCAAACTCCTCACCGGCTGTCTGTCTGCCTTACCCAACATCTCTGTCTATTGATCTGATCGGAT
>NW_004524755.1:520131-522646 GCF_000260255.1 Octodon degus | reverse complement strand
ATTTACCTGTCTGTATCTAATTGTGAGGAAGAGCTATTCTAGGTTTAATCTTATAAATAATTAAGTTTTATAGTCATAGATTTTGATATAAAAATTGGAAAGATACAAACCTTAAGAACTATATGAAATTGCCACACAAAACTCATTCCTTGCCTATGTATTGATATTCTGTAAAAATTTCTCAGCAAATAAACTAACAATGAAGCAGAGGTAGAATTATTTTTGCTACATCTAAACAATATTGCTCCGCTCCTCTCTCAGGTCTTTATTAGATGCCTTGTGCTGGGTAGAAGATTTAAAAGATGTTTTTAGCAGGGTTGAACTGATACAAATGGAATGTGTAAGTCATGCAGCCGTATGGTCTGAAAGAAGCCAAGGATGTTTATAGAAGGAATCTAATGAAGGTGTTCTGTCAGGGAAGATCAGATAGATTGGTCACTAAGGAGAGAGGTACCAGGTAAAAGTAGGTAGATTTCTGGAAAGTCCTAAGAGCCATAAAATCCCTGAAGAGCCCCAGGGTTTAGGGAGGGGAATGGCTCAAGTAGGAACAGGTCTTGTGGCCAGGGCTTCTACTAAAAATGCGATTGCATTTTCCCATATAATTAGATGCCTAATTGTGCTCCTGCACTTAGTGGATACGTTTACAGCACCATGTAATTGTGATTTATTTCAAAGCTCTTCATAATGTGAACCTACCACCACTTCCATATCAATGTGCTGTATTTAATTGCTGGAACTATTTGTGATGCTTTCTGACTTGCTCAAACTAGATTTGGAGTAACTTAAAAGGCAGTTAATGTTGCTCTTTCTAAGGAGAAACTAAACATTAAAAATTTTTATGTTCCTCCAATTAAGCCACAAAAGTAATGAATAATCATCAGAAAAACTAAAATTGAGGGCACTGGACTATGGGGGTAAAGCTTTTAATGATTAATCTATAAATTAGGAAAAGAAATCCTTGCCTACTGGAATCAATAATTTCATTTCTAGGAATTTATCCTAAAGAAATAATTAATAATATATTCAAGGATTTAAATGCAAAGTTATACAAAACCACATTGTCCAAATGAGAGAAAAAATAGCACAAGCATTAATGTTCAACATAGTATAGAATATTATGGGTCTAATAAAATGATATTGTAGGAATGTATTAATTGGCATGGGAAATTTTATCATTAAATATCATGAGCAGAAATTCTGTTGTTTTATGATTCTAATTCTAGAATGAATAAGCACATAAATAAAAATCAGCATTATCTACCTTTTTATGTAAGAAAGAAAGATGTGGCAATCATTTACAAACTATTCACGGTGACTTTCTCTTCAATATGAAACATGTTTCTTTTTCCACAACAATGAGTATGTTTTGCCTTAAAATGATCTCCCCAAGCCTTATCTTGCCAGTTCTCTTCTAGAAACCTTTGATTTTAAACTTTGATCAGGAATGCACTTACAGGTAACGACATAATGAACTGAGACTGAAATTTTGGAATTTCCAAAAACCTCTCTGACCCTGAGCCTGTGCCAAGGCCGATATTCCCCTGTTTATGGAAGGGCTCCTTTGTCATTGGTTTCGTGTTCTTCTGATTAAGTGGTACTTACAGTGAAGCGGTTGTTGGATGCATTTAGCATTGCTCTTTCGTCCTACTATTAAAAAAGCTGTAGTTCTCATACCACATTGGTATCAAAGCAAAGATGTTAGGTAAGAAACAAAGAGAAACACTAAAATCTTTGCTTTGTCACATTACTAGTCATGCCTAAGGACACATCAAGGGGAGGCTAACTACACTGTAACCACAAACAATTCAATAATTGCTGTGCTTAAGTCTCTTCTCAGAAAGCACTGTGGGGATTTTCATATAGCCTCTGGGATTCTCCCGATTTCTGTACAAATTGGAAGTTAGTTTTTCACAAAGAGTTCTCCGACTCTTCTAACTGTAACTTATTTCCGCACACGTGTTGTAAGTTTTCTTGTTCTTACAGCATTACTTCTTCATTAACTGCAGAGTAATAAGGCAATCCTGCTGGGAAGCTATTTCATGAATTCTAGGAGAATAATTTCCAATCTTCTGTGCTCACATAAGTATCTGGAGTTTAATTACTCTTTGACATTGTGAATAGTTCCTTAAAAGAGATTACACATGAATTTTTTAAAGGCAAGAAAACCTAAAACCAATGAGAATGCTAATTAGTCACATTATTAGTCACATTAAAATTTTTACCTAAAAAATAATGTAGGGTAGATTGAAAATAATCGTTTAGTTTTTGGCCTGAAAGAAGTAAACGTCTTACCTGAATTTTGATATTCTATTTGGAAATTATTTGCAGTGGAGATTTGAGAGATATTATATAGCAGAAAGGCTGAGCTCAGTAAGTGAAGACTATAATATCCATGTGTGTTTAGAATTAAATTTCAAAATAAGTCCAATAGCAACTGAAAGTGCATTCAAATGTGATTCTTTTATGGGTAAAAATAGAACAATAGAAAAAATAAATGGGCACAATGAAAATATAT
>NW_004524755.1:505347-520031 GCF_000260255.1 Octodon degus | reverse complement strand
ATAATGGATAACAAATTTTATTTGATAGTTATGTTAGTCATGTCTTATTCTCAATGACATGTTTTTCTTATCACATACATTTGATTGACCTAATGCTTTAAGTAGACAAATGACATTTTTAGAGTGAAACATTTAATAAATCATCTTACACTCACAAATTGACTAAGTCAGAACTCAGTCTCTCTGAAAACTTAAATGTTGTAGAAGTCTCAGAATTATTTGGGCTCAAAACAAACTTGCTCTATATTTTTCCGATTGCTTGAAAATAATCTCAGAATAATTTCTGGGGTGAACAGTATGATTTAGGTTAATATTTTTTCTTATTTCAATAAATAAATGCAACATGCTTTTCAAGAAAAGTAACTAAAATATAAATAAGTTATTTATTTAGTGTTTCAGAGAAATTGCTGAAAAATTTTGCATCAGAACATTGAGAACTGAAGAATTCCTTGGGGAGAAAAAGCAAACACACACTGCCAAACATATTATCTGACAAATTTTAGCACGAGCACACACACACACACACACACACACACCCCTATACCAAAGAAAAAGAACTACTCTAGGCATCCAGTATACAAGTTAGTAAAATACTATCTAAAAGAAAAACTTAAAAAATTGAGAAGAAACAAAAAGAGGCTGGGGAGATAGCTCGGTGGCATTAGTGCCTGCCGGGCAAGCATGAGGTTGAGAGTTTAATCCAAATAATAAAAAATAATAAAAGAATTATATAAATGTTGCATAATAAAATAGTAAGCAAAGAAGAAAGAAAGAAAAGAATAAGCGAATGTGTTATCAGTGTAAGACAACAGTAGAGGTGCTTTTAACGGTAAGAGAAAACATCTGTATCTTTATGATCGCTTCCAAAAATTTAGTCTCCGTTTATTGGGATAAGAATCTAGAGTAAGGCCAGGGAGACAGCTCAGCGGACTAAGTGCTTGCTTAGGCAAACGCGAGGATCGAGGTTCAATCTGAGGCAGCGCATGCAGTGCTGGGGGGTGGGGAGGAGTGTGGGGGTGGGGTGAGGGCACTCAGCCTGGCCAGAGCAAGGACCTGGGCTCCATCCCTGGTACCGCATGCTGTGCCTCCGTGCTGGCCACAGAGACCAGGGGGTGGTAGCCCACGCCTGTAATCCCAGTGCTGGGGAGACTGAAAACAGGAGGATCACTATGAGTCCAAGCTGCATAGTGAGACCCTGTGCCAAATACATTTAAAAAACAAAAATATAGAGCAAATGTTCACATTGATATAAGTTTTGATTATTTTGAATAGCTACACCAATATAACAATACATTATCTGTTTCTGGCTTCTATGTTTTCATTTTTTTTTGTACTTAGCTCTGCTGTGGAGTTGTGAATATTGTATTTGTTAGTCATGCATGGGACATTCAGATCCCATAGCAATGAACTTTTACCAAACCAGTACTTCAGAATCCTGCAGTCTTTGTACATCTAACGTTTCTTCTCTTTTCCATATACTAATGTTTCTCTAAGATGAAAATAATTTTTTTTTGGTGGAACCAGGGATTGAACTCAGGCCCTTGCTCTTGCCAGGAAAGCACTTATTCAACTGAGCTATCTCCCCTGAGCCTAAGATGAAGATATTAATAAATATTTATTAAATATTATATGCAGAAAATCAAGCAAAAACCCCATATGTTGTTTCAGTGGTGAACACTTTAGGATATCATAAAACTAATCTTCCAGGTAGTTTTGAGACATGAAAGCAAAGATGAAGTAAACTGCTCAATTGACAGTATCTGGGAAGCCTCAGTTTCTTACACTTTTTCCTAGGAGAGGTTAGGGAAAGTGATAGTTATTAAAAACAAAATCAGTAGTACTACTTGTTTTAAGTTTCCAACTGTTTGAAGAGGAACTCTAGTCAAACCCTAGTCCGTTACTACCTTAGCCTCAGAGAAAATGTCTTTGTACTCTTGAACAAGTGAATGAATCGGAGGAAGGATCCTACTGACACATAGTTTTGAAATATTTTAGGAGGTAAAACATACAAGGTGCAGACACCAGGAAACCTAAAGAAAATTACAGGACATATTCAATACCTGCAAAACAGCAATTGAAAGACACATTGTTACCTTAAAAAAGTTTGAAATGGGATGAATTATGTCTCAACTTTCTCAATGTATTTTCTTGCCAGTCTGTGACAGGAGCAGGGTGTTTCTTATGCTTGATGCTTTTGGTGGAAAGAATAACTTGAGACTAATTTAAATTTGAAAAGCCTTCATCCTATGCATAAATTGTATGCATCATGACAGTCCACATATATCACCATTAAACAGCCCCTGCAACTATAAAAACCAAATGCTTTCCTTAGGGTACAGAAGTAGAATTTCAAGTCAGCAGTCACATGGGTCAGAAACAAACAACAAACAAATAAACAAACAAACAAACAAAAAAACTGTTTCTTGCAATTTTTTGAGCCCTGACAGATCCTTTTTGACATAGTCAGATGACCAACACTAGTTGGATCTATAGTAATGCATTCCTTGAAATTTTTTATAAAACATCTTCAATAGGTCCCCTACCCAGATATTTTTGCATTGACCGATGCAGAACAAAGTTACATAGTTGAATGGCAGATATACTCTAGAGCATCCTTCCAGGCTGACTGTATTCAGAGAAGAAAATTTGAAATTGTTAAGGCCAATAATTTGTGAATGCTGTCCTAAGCACACAAATGTTTTGCTGGAATAAATTGCACGTAGAGAGGAAGAGCAAATACTTTTAAGCCATCCTGGCTTGATTCACAGTATTGCTCTGCCGTTTGCTACCTTAACTTCCCAGTGTCTCAGTTTTCTTAATTGTATAATGAGAATAATAATAGTAATGTTTGTGAGGTTACTACGCAAAGTTATAGTAACATAAGTATTCCTAATTCTATTTGTCAATAATGAGCCACCACCACACTCAGTGATGTAAAGCAGTAGCAATCCCCTATGGTATAAGATATTTCTGTGCTTTAATTGTAGCATATGTAATACATTTAAATTATTTTTAATTTTTATTTTATGGAAAAACAAAATAAAATTTTATAACAAAGCCACAGCGATTTGTCATTTCTTACAGTCCTGAATCTGGGTTGGGTTCAGCAGTGTGGTTGTTCTGCAGCAATTGGAGTGTCGAAGACAGCTTTGTCCCTCACAAACCTGGAGCATCAGCAGGAATTGCCAGGGGCAAGCAGAACAATTTTTACCCTATCTGTCTGTCTGTCTGTCTGTCTGTCTGTCTGTCTGTCTGTCTGTCTGAAGGTATCTCTTCATGGCCTCCTCATGAGGCCATGTGAGGTTCTTTTCACCATGTCGAAGCCATGATAGTTAGATTTCCTACATGACAACTTTCAATAAGAGAACATCTGATTTTCTGGGCTATGCTTCCCTTCTGCTGTATTCTATTAACAAAGCAAGTAACAAGATCATCTTAAATATAAGAGAGGGTGAGAAATTATCCACCTTTTGTTTTGAGGAGTGCCCTGTGCACCTTGAGTACAATGGAATTTGTGAATCTAGTTTTGGAAACTGTCATCTATATAATTTAACACTATGTCTATATGATGGAGGTGTGCCTCAATGCAGAGCACAGTGTGAGGACTTAGATTCAATCACAACAACAAATCAAAGATAAAGAATAGCAACAGTAAAAAAAACCCACAACAGTAACAAGTGATTCCTGACTTATAGGAAACAAGCACTAGATGTGCTATTATTTTATTTTATTATATTATTATTAGTGGACTTTATTTATTTATTATTTAAATTTTTTGGTGGAACTGGGGATTGAACTCAGACCCTTGTGCTTGCCAGGGAAATGCTTATTCCGCTGAGCCATCTCCCGAGCCCCTGGACCTAGTTTATACTCAGCATTATATGTTACTATTTCAAATTTTCTATTACTGTTACTATAATTATTATAAATGTTTTGTTATCATTGTCTGTGGCTATTTGCTAGAACTTCCTGGCTCTGTTTTTCTATATGTTATGCACAGAGTCATCTACAAGCATTTTTCTTTTTAAAAACTATCCAGGTTGTAATTTTAGTGAAATTAAGCTTGAACATTTTAAGCTTTACAATTAAGGCATCAATACGCTGCTGTCATAATTGAAAGATCTTAATTTAGCTAGTATAGCTGCAGCTGTGATCTCACTTTTCTCTACCTCCTATACTTTCATTATAGCACACACATACTTGTAAATGTATAGGGATTTATTTATTTATTTATTTATTGGCTGGCAGGCTGGCTGGCTGGCTGGCTCAGGCTGTCTTAAGGGTGGGTCTGGTGCAGCATGTGGTGTTGGGGATCAAACCGTAGATCTCTATGCCTGACTGAGTTTGCCCAAGCAGACACTTTAGACAATGGAGCTAACCAGCAAGCCCCTCTAGGTTTTCATTTATTTTGGGTGCAGCAATAGAGGTTGGCAGATGGTTGATTTTTATTGGTCTCTGGCTCTTTTGTATGAGAAAGTGGGATAAAAGTTGTGAGCATTTTGTGAAAGCTTGTGTCCTGGTTTTTGTTTCACCAAAGGTCCTTTCTATGCTCTTCTGTTTTGTAGGTAAGTGCACTTCTCAGGCTCCTGTTTCATGCTCTGACTCTCAGTAAGGTCGCTCTAGTGCTGGAGCCAGCTCATAGTAGCTGCAGAGAGATTGTGTAATAATAATTTTTCAGCTCAATCATTAATTCTTAGTAGTTGGAAACCAACCATCAAGCAAATAATTACACCACGGAAGTTGGTAAACACTCTAAATTAGGGATTTTTATTTTGAGAGGAAGGGTTTGGCAGTGAACACACCACTTAGCCAGAGTCTCTGTCTGTCTGTGCTTCCGATGTCCTCAGGAGGGCCTCCGTGGGAAAGGCTTGCCAGTGGAGCCTCTTTTCTCACCAGGTATGCTGGAACTGCTTCTGGGTTCTGAAAGGCAGCTCCAGTTACCTTGTTCACTCAAGTTTTTGGAAGTGGAAGCTTCCTGCTGTAGCTAACCACTGAACAGACTCACAACATCCTATTGAACTTTGTGGCTCTTTAATTACCAATATAATCAAGCTCCTATATTGATTGCTTCTCTTTTTTAAACACCTATAGTTGTGTTTCTCTTTCAGTTGAACTGCTGTTATCAACTGTGGACCCTCTTCCATTCAACCCCCAACGCACACATAGAGAAATAGTATATTTCAGTATATTTCATTGTCCTGTAGGCTATACTCTGAATGCCTGAGCTCTAGAGAAGGGCCTTCTGATAATTGTATTCTTTCAGGTCACTGTCAGTGGGACATTTTAAAACTTGGATCGGTCAATAATACATCACAAAATTCAATAAATATTTTCCCCTTATAATAGAGTTTTTTTTTTCTTACTGGAAATTGAACTCACAACCTCACGCTGCCAGGCAGGTGCTGCTTCACTGAGCTAAATGCCAGGCTCATAAAAGAGACTTCATGACCTCCATTTTTCTTTTCTTTCCTTTTTTAAATTTATCTTAGTTTATTTTGAAGAATAAAACAAAAGCCAAAAGACATAGCAGATACAAAAACAGAAACAGAGTTACACACAACAATACATATGTTACAGACTTTCAAACAAGAATGGCAAATTAACAGTGGTTGTTCTATCACCTATTTGATAGGATTTTAGTTGTACCAAGATCTGTTAATATGAATAAATAAATCCTTCCTATCTTTTCCATTTTAAAAACAGGTTTGCTGATTTTCTAATATTATTTTTATTCTTGACAAAATATTTTGTAATTGAAGTTTTGGCTGTCACCCCATAATAGATGAAGAGCTCCATGAGGGAAACAAATGTATGTTTTACTGTCCCTGCTTCACATACAAGTCCTGTGTTGCATGGGGTACCTGGTACAAAAGTGACTTAACTCCTTATCATTCCTGAAGGTGCAGCAGAAATCTAGCCTTCTCTATAAAGAGTGCCTAAGTCCACTTTAAGAGAAGTTACACATTAAAGAAAAATCTCCATTACCTTTTGGTCATGTATTTACCATCAAAATTAAACTTAGTTGTTTAATTATCTCACTATGATTGACTGAACATTCTTGGAGAATGTGTGAAGAATACAAACGGATTGAACATTTTAGTAAATAAGTGGAAGATTGAGTGGATAAGGAAGTCACAATCTTCTGATTATACCGGCAGGCACTGCTACGATTCTTGGTGACATCTAGACTTTCAGTAAAAAGTGGCTGAAAGCAGTACAACTCATGCTGTGCTAACCTGTCTAAATGCAGGCTGCAAAGGCAAGCTGTGACAGAACTGACTTTTGCTGAAACTAGCTGGCCTGGAGCAAAATACATTGGCAAAATGCTTCATCTGCAGAAGATCTCAGATCTTTGCCTCTTTTCGTATCTCCCTACCCATGAGAGTGAGCCAGGCTATTTGCAGAACGCCTCCAGAGATGAACATGTATGTATCCCTCTAGCCATTCATTTGGGGAATATTAAGTACCTTTCAATAGGTGGGATAAACAGATAAAAACATATCTGCTTATACCTTCGAGGAACTGAGAGTCTGTTATACTCACAAGCACTACGCAGAAGACATTTGTGAACTATTTGGTGAAATGTTGAACTGCCGTCATTAATGTTAGAGGTCGTAGGGGTTGTTGTCAGTGCAAAAAGAGAGCTGTGGCACCCGACTCTTGTAAGAACAGCCAAAGACAGCCTGCCAGCTTGTGTGCAGCTAATTCTGCAGGGATTCCTTGTGAAAAGCAAGCATTTGCTGTCCCAGGAAAGACCTGCTTATGGTGGAGACGAAAGGATAAGTATTTTTTTTTTTTTTTGCATGACTACAAAATACCTGGAAGCAGGTAATTTACAAAGAACAGATGTTTATTTCTAACAATTTCCAAGGGTAAGGCTTAAATTCCAGAGGCTGGCCTTTGGGTAGGACTGTTTTGCTCTCTTTGCACTCAGTAAGAAGGGGACAAACAAGGCATCCTGCCAGGACAGGGAGCAGAAGACAGCAGTCTCACTCCAGCAAGGCCTTTTTGCAGTGAGTGACTTTCACCATGCATGGGAGTGGAGCCCTCCTTACTTACACATTGGTCCTCATTTCCGGCTGCTGTCCCTGAGTTACTTTCTCAGTACCAGAATGTTGGTCAGTACATTGAGACTATACCATTGTCCCTCTTCACGTTAATGACATAACAATATGCTTCAGTGTATACTTTTTTTTTAAAAAAATGACATTGGTATTTTGAAGTTAAAAAGAGATGGTGTAATATAGAATTCTAAAGAGGGAAAGTAGGTTGAGTACAGGAGATGCCAAATATCTATTTTTTTTCTGACTTAAGATAAAAAATTTGGTTCCATCTTCCAGAGATTTAGTACATGGATAAAATGTAGAGGAACTAAACAAGCTCCCCCATCAGTTAGCTAATGCTGCCTAATAAGCACCCACAAATAACTGGTGGCAAACCACAACAATAAGCATTTATTTAGCTACAGCAAGTCACACCACCAGCTTCTGAGTCAGTGACTCCAAACTTATGTGATAAAATGTAGAAAATAAATGGAGTGAATTTTGAGGAGCCATCAATGTAATTGCATCACCATGAGAATAGAAATCTTTATATCTATTGAAAACATAAAAATTTACTTTATTTAATTTTAATTGTTTAATATGTTGGTACGGGGTCTCAATACATAGCTCAGACTTGCACTAATTCTCCTGCTTCAGCTTCCCCAGTGCTGGGATTATAGGCATGCACCACCACACCTGGTGTCGGTGGCCAGCTCAGTGGACCTGGGGGCAGGGCTGGCATGGCATGTGGTGTAGGGGGTTGAACTTGGGTCCTTGTATTTGCCTAGGCAGGCGCTTAGACCACTGAGCTATCTCCGTGGCCCTTATTTATTTTATTGAAGTGTTTTAATTTTTAGTAAACTATTGTTTTTATAAATAAAATAGTTTGAATATACTGGGACCCAAACTCTGGACCTCTGGCACACGAAGCAAGTGCTCTGATGCTGGGTTAGACCCCTAGAAAAGGAGTAAAATCATTTTCATAAAGACAAGAGAAGTGGTAAGAGTCAACATCTTCCCCAAAGATGTATGGTTTCTTTCACTATTGAGTGGAGCTCCACTCTACTTCAATTTAATATTTAATTGAAATCCTATCATGGACCAGTTACTACAGTAAGTGTTTGTGGTACAATGATTAGTAAGGCATTTTTTTTTGCCTTGTACTTACTGGCAAGTTTCCATATTTCTCACACGTACATACTGATTTACGAAAGCACTATTGTGTTGAAGAACGACCCGAATGAGAAAACTGGTCAAGGTGCTATTCTAAAAATCTTGTTTTGTATCTCCAGTAAGTATTGATAAACCACAGCTGAATCAAAGCAGCTTTTGCACTTAGCCCTGCGTCTATGAGCACGGTGGTGAAGATGGAGTCCTACCACATGTGGCTTCTGTCTCCTGTGAATCACCAGTGGCTTCTGACTCCTGGTGATGTAGATTGCTAAGAGAACGTCTGCACTGCATTTTAATACGTTCTGAATCCTGGATAATATCACATTCTTGATTGACTCCCACAGGGGTGATTTTAAGCATGACATGTGCCCCTGGTCCAGCGAATGCATTGAATAGTCAGCCAGCACTGCTGGAAAATAGATTTACATGGCTTTCACTCACCTAGACTTTTTGACCGAGTCTCTTCCTCACCAGCAGAAAGTAGGTTGGATAGCAATAAACAATACTGGATGGGCAGGCTTTCAGTGAAGCCCTTCAGTGATGCAAAGACTATTTTGGGTTAATCCTACCACACATCCATATCATCTGATCCCCTAAGAGCTTAAAAGAACCCAAAGGGAATAAAACTTCCATGCTGTCTTACACTGGCTTCCTTTCTAGCCGCGGCACTCACGACCATGGAAATATTCCAGAACAGTGTTTGCTGCTTTGTCGACTCCTAAGTTAAGGAGGGCTGAGCATTACTGGATGCTTTAGGGAATAATGCTTTATATTTCTTTGGAGAAAAATGCACAGACTTCTTAAAGAGCCTGTTTTAGCATGTGTTAATGGTTGCACATCTGGGAATGTCAGTACCAGCTTTAGTAGGATTTCTCTCTATTCCTGTTCTGCCACATGGAAATGTGAGATCTGAAATATTATTTCATTAGCCTGCAGGCCTTCTTAGCTCTGTGTTCTCAGTAAGCATTCACTTCGTCTGTAAGAGTAAGCACGTCTTTTAGCCGGTAGAAATGGGAGGTCATCAGAAATTTAGTAAGATGGAAATAAGCAGTAGTGTATCATTTTACAGAATGGTTGAATAATCCTACCAGTGGGAAATCTTCCAAGGGGTACACAGACTTTGCACTTTTACTAAAGAGAATTTGCACAGAGAAGTAGAGTGACTTTCACACTATGTAGTGACAATAATTTTATACACTCCGTCATCCCAATTTCACTTCATATTCCAAACCAAGTTTCAGTTATGAGAGTTAATGAAGGAGAAACATAATGAATGTAGGAAGAATATAGATGATTCTGAATTTCACATGTGTCAAAAACTTTATATCTGAAACTGATTTAGATGTCTTTACTTATCCAGGGGCAAAATTTGTTAATGGATTTGGTACATAGGTTTGTTTTCTTTTCTTCCACACTCATGCCATGCTTATTTCCAACAGGAGTGAATGTTTACCAACCTTCCTCAATTTAACTATTTGTTAGACACAAATGTCTTATCATGTCTGTCCTTCCATGCATCCTAATTTGTTTCATTCTCATGAAACAAATGAATGAAACACATGAATTTGGTAATTCTACTCATCCTATTTGAAGGAAAGAGTCTAGGTTTACGTATATTGAGAAATGTGCACAGAGACATGGCCAGTAAACAAGAGGGGCCACACTCAGGACCAGCTCTTCGCAGGTAGAATGCACTTAAACACTAATTTCCTACACAATAATTACTCTTCAGAACTGTGTTTTCCAAGTGAGTTGCTTCCACTCAACGCACCCAAAGTCTCTGACAAAAAAGATCTACTGAGTTAGCGTCTCTAGATATAAGGTCTGGGACGTGGTCTCGCATTTTGGTGGGGTCTCTCTCCATCTCCCTTAGTTGCACCCCATAGGGCAATGCTTCCTTGGAGTCCAAGGTACACAGCTAGCCAGATGCTATGCGTGGTCTTCCTGGCACATTTGGATGCACAGGGCCTGCTTGACCTTTATCCCAAGTCTGTCCTTTTGATAGCATGGGGTGCTGCCACTGTGACCACTTCTTGGTATGAAAGTAATGGGGGGTGTTTGTGAGGAGTGTGCACCGAGTTTAGGTGTGCATGATCTGGAGTCCACATTTAGTCAGGTTGAGCAGCAACTAGTGGTGCTGGGCACTCAAAGTCCAAGATCAAGATCCGGCCAATGAGGTTTCTGGTGTGACCTTTCTTCTGGCATATGGACAGTTACTTTCTTGATGTATCCTCAACGTAGCCTCCCATTTGTGGATGGGGTGGGGTGGGGTTGAGTATTAAGTTTCTAACATCTTTCCTCAGCCTGTTGGATGTGGTTGCTAAGCTTCGGCCCTCACGTAATGTGAATTGCTTTGTTAGTCAAGTGCCACCTGGCTGGACGGTAGAACGTAAACATGTGACAGGAGAGCACATAAGCAAGGGCTTCATAATGACGCACATGTCCTCAGGCTCCTGTGGTGGTTAGGAAAAGTGAGGTAGCCACAACCAGGAGGAGGAACTGGGTGAGCTAGGACCTTCATGGTGTTGTTCTGGACTCCAAAAAAATCCCAATAGTCTAAGTTGGAGTTCATTCTGTGAGCTGGGAAAAAGAAAAGAAAAAGTACATTCTATTTATCTGATCTGGCCTTTTCTTGTTGTGAGATTGAACTCAGGGCCTCCATACTGAGCTAGTCATTTATTTATTTATTTATTTATTTATTTATTTATTTATTTATGTTTAAGGCAGAGTCTCACTAAATCACTAAGTTGCTCAAGCTGAGCTTAAAATCCTCCTTCAATGTCTCTCAAAGTGCGGGGATGTACAGATGTGTCTTGCCATGTTCAGCAGTTTGTAACTTTAAGTTAAGTACTGATACATAAGACATGTGAGCCACCTGCCCCTAGTCCAGGTATCAGTAATTCTTGGCATCCTATCTCCACCCACAGCCTTTGGGGAATTGGGAGTACTGGTCTACCCAATCAACAGCACAGCTGTTGAAATGTGAGTAGAACATCTTCTGGAAAGTTTACATGAAATTGCAGTGAGGCTTTCTGTAAGACATCAAGCCACATAAGGTTCCTTCCTAGTGAGTTTTTCCATGCTTCCAAATATATGATAATAAATAATATAAGAGAAAAATTCCTCAGAGATGGTCGGAGACTAGCTGGTCTACGTGGGAAGGTCACACATTGTGATTCATCCTTGCTCACTCTTCTGGTTTAGACAGTGGAGAAATGGAACTTCAACTAATTCTCTGAGGTCCCCCATTCTCTGAAGTCTTGTGCTGGCCAGCTGCCCCTTAGGAAGGTGCTCCCCAGACACCTTGTTTGCATGCCTTTGTCCATTTCTTAACCTACTGCCCACATCATGAAAATCCATTTCGTTAGAAGATGGATTCAAGATTGTTCTGTTGCATTTGGCCTTTATTTGCACCTTGGTGTCAATGAAGTTCAGTGAGTGTACAATATCATTGGAAATTTGTGCTGTATATTTTTGCTTCTAATATGCATATGATTAATAGTTCGCCAAGTTTTAAAATTTGTCTTGACAGTTAAAGAAAGTAAAACCAATGCCAGCCACAAGTTAACTTAGAAAGTTACTACATTTATAATATAATTATTCCTGAATTTCCATTTTCAAGGTCTGAACTTACAAGCTTATTTTTTCTGTAAGCCTGTTTGTATTATAATTATAGAGAAGTGAAGAATCAGTTCAATGAATAATTAAAATATTAGGACTTTTAAATTTTATATAATAAAATGATTTCCTCTTTCTATTAAAATAGATAATTACAAGCAAGTAAAAGAATTTCTTTTGGAAATAAAGAATTAGAAATTTAATAATATAGAAAGTATTTATTGAGCCTATATTACTATGTGCTAACCATTCTACTAAGCTCTTCATGTACATTGTTCAATTTATTATTTTGAAGCCTTAGAATATGAGAAAATTTATTGCCCCATATTACTGAAAAGAGAGTAGCATTTAGAAAGTTTAAGATACTTACTTGGGGACGTAGCTCGGTGGTGGAGCATTTCTCACACAGGTCAGGCCCTGGATTAAATCCTCAGTACAAAAATAAAGTTTAAATATCATTAGAAAGAAGCACAACTACTGATAGGCTAAACGGCTAAACAATAATATATTTATATATTAGTATATATATATATATATATATTAGTATAATACATTTTACTATAATATATATTAGCATAAAATATTAGTTTATATAACATATTGTATATCTTCTGAAAGCAAAATCCTTTTCACTGTCTTAGTTGAAAAAATGGTACCATTGTAATTAAAAGGCAGCCATGAAAACAAATACTATGTGAAAGACCGATGTTATTCCAGTTTAGGGAAAGAGGGTTGTCTGTGTAGAATCTGGACCTGAGGTCTGCTCTGGCTTTGTTGGAAGAGGTATTAGTAAGTGTTAAGTATTAAAATCGTGGAGGTGTTAGCACTCACTCACATTTGCTCCTTCCTTTAAGCAAAAACGCAAGGACCTGAAAAGGAGTCATTTTCCCAGCAAGCAAGTGCGTGAATACACAACAGCATTTCCTGAGATTTTCTTCAGTCTGCCTGGAGTTGGGGAATTCCACCCAACTCTTCCCTCATTTGATGCTACTCTCATTGCATGGCACTGTGCCATGTTCCCATATTAATATAATGTCCTGAACACTGAGCCTTGCTCAATGTCTTTAGAAATAATAACAAAAAAAGAAATTTCCATCTCAATTATAAGGCCTTCCATTAGAACTTAGGCAGGGGGCCGGGGAGATGGCTCAGTGGAATAAGTGCTTCCCTGGCAAGCGCAAGGGCCTGAGTTCAATCCCCGGTTCTGCCAAAAAAAAAAAAAAAAAAAAAAAAAAAAAAAAAAAAAAAAAAGAACTTAGGCAAAATTCCTTGTATCAAGGGCAAAGTTAGTAGAAGTACTAATAATGGAAGTGAAAATACTGTTACTATTGAGCATCGCGAGTCATTGACTAGCTACTATATCCAAAGGAACTGCTGTGGTCCTTACAAATAGTTTTGGCTAATCATCTCAACAGCTTCAGGAAATTAATATCATTCCAGTTTTCAGGTGGGAATAAAGTTGAGTTTCAGACAGCTTACAGCATGGGAAAATAATTTTGGTCAGCTGCTTTTCAAAGGACTAATATCTAGAATATATAAAGAATTAAAAAAATCAGAACTCCAAATTTAAAGACCCGATCTAAAAATAAGCACCTGAAATGAATAGATACTTCTCAGAAGAAGTGTAAGTGGCAAAGAAATATAGGAAAATATGTTCAAATTCATTGGTCATTTGTGAGATGCAAAATAAAACAATGTTGAGATTCCATGTCACCCCAGAAAGCATGGTTAATATCAAGAAATCATATCAACCAATAACATATGCTGTCATGATGTAGGATAAAGGAACCCTTTATCATGGTTGTGAGGATAAAGGAACCCTTCTCACTGCTGTGGAAGTGTGGACTGGTACAACTACTGTAGAAATCAGTGTGGAGATTCCTCAAAAAAAAAAAAAAATAAGACTAGAGGTCTCATTTGACTCAGCTATTTCTCTTCTTGGCATCTTCATGAAAGAATTAGAAGCATCATACTAAGGGGCCAGGGATATAGCTCAGCAGCATAAATGCCTGCCTGGCAAGTACAAGATCCTGAGCTTGATTCCTGGTACTGAAAAAAAAAAGAAAAAAGAAAAACAAAGAAAGAAAACAGTCTCCAAAGCAGCATGCTACGGTGATACAAGCATATAAATATGTCCACGTTGCAATAGCTAAATCTTGTCGATAGCCCAATGTTCATCACCTGATGAATGGATAAAGAAGATTTGGTTTGATTACGTGATGGAGGACTACTCCACCATGGAGAAGGAGAAGCTTGAGACATTTCCAGGTAGACCACATTCTTAAGTGAGATCAGTAGGGCAGACACATTTAAAAAAACACATTGTGTTTCTGGTGTGAGAAATGGAAAGTACAAACAAGGACCAAAACAGACATTGGGAAAGGAAAGAAAATAGAAAATGTTCAAATAGGAATGGAAACAAAGGTGGAGGGAAAAGGGAAGGGACAAGAAAACAAAGTTAGAAAAGAAGGAAAAAGTGGAGACAAAGCTTTTGTAAATAAGACTGGGTAGAAGGGTTGAAGGGAAGGGAGGATAGTGTGGGAGAAAAGAAGATATATCATGTATGGGTACAAATTCCTACTGATGAATGTGATGATTATGTATATTATGTACGTCTAAACTGTACCAATAAAATAAAAAGAAAAGAAGCAGATTCACAGGGCATGAAAGGAACTGCTTAAGGCTGTGTGCTGCCTTCTGTTCCACCCTACTTGAGCTGCACCTGAATTCGAACATGAACTCAAGCTGAAGATGGATTACCCTTTGAAAGACACTTAGGATGACCTTTCTTCTTTCTTTCTTTCTTTCTTTCTTTCTTTCTTTCTTTCTTTCTTTCTTTCTTTCTTTCTT
>NW_004524755.1:494398-505167 GCF_000260255.1 Octodon degus | reverse complement strand
TCTTGTATTTTAGGGAAGGGTATTCAGGGTATTCAGGGTCTCACTACTAGACTGGACTCATAGTGATCCACCTGTTTACAGCCTCCCTAGGGCTAGGATTATAGGCATGCGCCACCATGCCCAGTCTCAATTGCCATCTCAGTGTACCCCAGGGGCAGGGCTGGCATGTCAGACCCAGGGATCGAACTCCCGGCTCCTGAGCCTGCTTGCAGGAGCCTTAATCCTCTGAGCTACTTGGCCAGCCCAGGATAATGGAAACATTTCACTGTTATTTCACAGCATATAGATTTAAGTTTTCCTAAAGGTCACATTTTTCTCCCAAACTTTCTAGTAGTAAACGATTTACCATTTTCTACTTCATTATTTTAATCTCTTCTCTATTTTGTCAGTCTTATTTAAAAAATGCATCCAAAGGCCAAAGAGATAGCTCAGCAGTCTAAGTGTGTGCCTGGCCAGAGCAGGGACCGGGGCTCCATCCCCAGTACCACACTCAGTGTGGAAACGTGTAATACCAGCGCTGGGGAGGTTGAGACAGGAGGATCACTGTCAGTCCAAATTGTGTAGTGAGACCCTATTCATGTAGTTTTTAAAAAAAGTTTAAAAATACATCCAAGAGGTTCATCTTTGTTGCAAATTTACTCTCAGCTGACTTCAGAGAAGGATTCTATTTCTTAAAGAACCCAAAGTCTCTTTGCATAGTGAAAGCCCACCAGAATATCATAGCTGGCCTATTCGCAGTTTGCAGTATACCAAAGATTTGTTACTATTTTTTCTTCCTCCCATAATCCCCCACTTTCTTGTTCCTGTGACTGGCAGCATTCTCACTTACTGGCTGGAGTAGGTCTGTTGTTCAGAAGTCGCCTGGGCTGAGGTGACCCTTTTCAACTTCGGGAAGAGCTCCCTCCGAGAGCGTTGGCTTCCTCCCACTCTGCCGAGCCTTCGTGACTCTGTATTCCTGCCTCTCAGTGTCATGTTTTTCTGTGCTATTTCTCCACCCGAGCAAGGTCCCTCTTGCCTGAGTGTGGTGCAGAAAACATTTGCCATCTGATTTCCTCTCGGGTGCCATCGACCTTTTTTATTATTACCAACCAAGTCCACTGCATAAAATTAGTTTCACTTACAAAGCACTCTGGTATAGCATATTTTGTCCTTTCCTTTGAAGGCCCGGCATTCCTGACCCTCTCCACCCCCACGAATATTGCAGGAAGCTTTTGATCATGAAGAATTTTAAACGTACATCTGGTGAGTTTGGGGGAGGTTGACTGGAAACACCTTGATAAATAAAGCATCGTGCAGAGACATGACAGAATACACCTATTAAGGCAGAAGGGGAAAACGTCTCACATGCAGTCAGGTAAGTGCCTCTTTGTACTTCAAGGTGTGATAAAAACAAACAAAAAAACAAAATCACAGCGGTGTCTCTCTTCCACAACTCGCTCTGGCGTTTTTGACTGACAGATTCTTCGTACACTTTCAATAGCATTTCAACGCCTGGCTATTACTGAATGAACATGGTGTTTTTAGCTGGAATATCACTGTGTGCTGAAAATTCCCACCCCCTTTGCAGCCCCTCTGTGTAGTATTTCCTGATAACAGAAAGTTGCTTGGCAAAAGTGGAAGTTATCTGAATTGTTTAAGTAGCTCTCCTGGTGGAGATAAACCCTTGTTCAGCAACTTGTTTTCGATTTGTAAAAACAAGCCAGATAAGCCTCGCTAGAAGAGGTTATCTCAGCTCTTTCGGAGGATTCCAGACTAATCAGACACCTATTCTGAGGCTGCAGCCCAGGCTTTTTATAACCACACGATTCTGCCTTACAAATGATGCATGAAAATTTAGGCAAATATACTTGGAAAGCTTCAAATTAAAATTCAAAATGATAATAAAACTACTTTGTTGAACTAGATAAGATAGGAGAAGGAAGCCTGCAGGGATCCTGTTTCAGAAGATTGATGAAGAAAAATTTCAAGGATAATGAGCCAAAAATTCAAGGGCTTCTTTGAGAAACACCGCAAGAATTTTGTCGCTTCCATAAATAAGTAACTTGGTATAGACTCGAGAAGTTTTACACCTAGGAAACAATCGTGCCATCAGTGAGGTAAGAGATCTTACACTCCTATAAGCTGTAGCTTCTTGCTACCGGAAGCTCTTGTCTTTACCACCCACTTCGCGTTGCTTACGACTCCTGGTGACTTAGCTGCACCTTGGTCTTTTCAAAGGTAATGGTGAGTTTTTGAGCAACTCTTTCATGGAAGACTTTGCTCTTGTCATTCTTTGTGAAATTATCTCATTTGGTACTTACCAAATATTTTTTGAAAAATGTTTTATTATCTTTGCTTTTGGAAAGGAAATAGAGTAAGTAATGGAAGAGGGGGAGTCTAGACATGAGCCCCCTTTTCTGAACCTCTTTCTCACACATTTTTGTTTTCCTAAGGATGCCGTGAATTCTTTAGAAGCACAGAGGAGTAGAACTTGAATTGAATTTGTCCGAAGTTATTTCATTTAGCTTTTTCTCACCTGGGAGATGTAACACAAATCAGTAGGTTCACCAACATTTACACGTGTACTTTATATACATTATTGCATTTCATCTTGAGGGTAATTACATGGACAAAACAATTATTAGTAGCATTTACAGGTGCAAAACATGGGAGTTTAGTGAAGTTAAGATCAATCAAGTCCTTTTTCTGGCTAATTAATGATGAAATAAAACTCAAACTCCCATGCATCTGGTGCCAGTTTCTACAGGTTTAGCCATTCTACTTTACAAGGCTTTCGTGAACCACTGAGGTCTCAGCTACACAACCAAGTGGCCCCTTGACTCTGTAGATCTACCTTTGAGATCCCTTTCCCATTCATGTTCTGTGAGGGTCTATGGTCATGGTCACACTTACACATTGTCCTCCATTGTTCTTTTCAAAAATTTTGTGTCATAATATATCTCATGAGTGTTAAAAGCACAGAGAACAATATGACAAACATTAATAGTAAATGCCATGTTTTAATTTCTTATTGAGACTGGATTTTACAAGACACACACTAAGACAAATACTATTTATAAGACGTTTCCTGTCTCTCTCTCTCTCTCTCTCTCTCTCTCTCTCTCTCTCTCTCTATTTTATTTTATTTTTTTGCATACAGGGGATTGAACTCAGGACCCTGCACTTGCCAGACAAGCATTTATTCCACTGAGCCATCCTGTCCTTCTCTTAATTCATTTTCCTTTCCTCAGAACCAATAGTTACTTGGAGTTGCTGTTTCCAGTTACAGAGTACACAATTATCTCTTCTGTTACATGGATATGAATATATAGTCTATGCCATTCATTTCTCTGTTTATAAACATTACTAAATATGTTATTCTGAATTCTTTACTATAGTACATTCCCAAGTAGTGCTGCAACAGCCACACTGATAAGCATGGCAATAGTTCTTTGTTGACTCTGATGGACTGTATTCCCTCATATAATTCTACAGGTTATCCATGTCCTTCAATGTAAGTTTTCCGATTTTGTTAAATTTTGTAGTTCTGGTTATTCTCTTAAGTAGGAAGTGAGCAGAGAAGCAGGAGGAAATCCCAGGGAATTTTTTTTTTTTTAAAATAGGGTCAAAATCTGATCATTGATAGTGCAGGCTGCTGTTTCGCTCCTGAAATTACTGTACAAAGGGTATATCTTGCTGTACAGGGGTTACACATTGAGAATAAAAGAAAGGAAACAGTAATTGAAACAGGAAATTTTGTGTGAGAAGTGACTCAAACTGAAAATGGAATCATACTGGTAATAGAAAAAAACAAAACAAAACAAAAAAAAAACAACTAAGTTTGTAGATACTGAATAGTGTCACCTTTGCACTTAATATGTAAATCAACTCAGACCTGGGTGTGAACTTTGGCCGTAGCCCTGCAGTTAAGGATTTACTGAGGACCAAGTGGGTGTAAGGCCCTTTTCAGTGAAATGAATCCAAAATAAAAATCTTGCCCTCTTCTTCTGGAGTTCGGTTGCTAAGGTCTTTTTCATGGTATGATAACAACGGCACATCAGGAAATGAAGTTTTAACGGAGGCTTTAATGTCTCAGAAGAAGCCGCGTCTGTCCCCTGAGAGGCTCATTTTATTTCATCAGACCTTAGCCACAGCCCAGCCCCAAAGCAGGTTGCACGCGCCACGTCGCCTTCCTTTCTAAGCTTGGCAGAAAAGGGTGTGTAGAACCCATGTGTCTGTGCCTTCATGGCGATTTTACTACAGATGAGCTCCAGGTATGTTTACAGTGTTCTGAGACAGTGTTCTGAGAAATAGTTACTCTTTGTCTCCAGTCTAAAAATCAGCAGAAATAAAATCACACTTGATGTGTTCATTTGAGAGCCTTGCTCACTATGGTTTGATTAATTCCCGCAAGTTCAGTAGCTATTTAGGCAAGAATTTCAACCTGGTAGGTGTTCTCAGACATATAATTCATTATATAGGAAAAGTGACGATGTTGGTAAATCTTTGATGGAAAGAGTTGCGACTCTAAATAACCAGTTGAAGATATGTTATACTAGCGTTTCTTTATATTCAGCATAAGGATCTTAAGTAATTTTAAGTTAATTTTGTTCAGATGTACTCTTTTTCTCTCTGTCTAAACACACACACACAGAGAAAGAGAGTGAGAGAGAGAGAGAGAGAGACAGAGAGACAGAGAGATAGAGACAGAGACAGACAGACAGAGACAGACAGACAGACAGACAGGCAGACAGACAGACAGACAGACAGAGAGGAAACAGAGACACAGAGACAGAGAAGAGACAGAGAGGAGAGAGACAGGCTTTCTTTATTCACGTTTCAGGTACATGTTTCATTGTAATCTATGGGCTCATTAGCCTGCTAAAATAAATAATTTTGCTGTTATTGCTTTGTTAAGCCTAATTTATATTTAAGATAATCTTTTCTTTAAATTTTATTAAACAACTTAATTTATTTTATAATTTTCTCAGGTTAATAAAATTAATATTTAGCAAAATATAGTGATAATAGTCTTACTTGGGTATCAGTAAAAGAGGGATGATGTTCCTCATTCATTTCTTGGATTATTTTGTCTGTCTCCTCACAATAAAATCTGAAGTTAGAATGTAATGATACTCTCAAATCTTGCTTTTCTGTTGTACTCATTTCAAGCACTGCTAGTGCCAGCTACCTGGAATTTGGTTCTGATGCAGTCATGGGAGTGCTGTGCTTTCTTAGGGTGACACTTCAGCCTCCTGATTCTGTCTGGTAGTCATTTTTTACACATTGGATAATCACTTTAAATGATTGTTATTGCAATGGGACTTTTTAAAATTCCTTTCTCATTCTTGTTTCTGGTGAATTCCTCCAAATGGTACAACCACATTCTCCATACATTTTATACTCGTCTTCCTTCTTGGTGTTACTGAGGAGACAAAACTAACCCCTATGTGAATTTGCTTTGCTGTTTGCTCTCTATATAACAACAGATGAGTTGGCCCTTTCTTCTCTCCTGAAATTTCTTCAGGGCTAAGAAGTATGACGTATTTTTCTTAAGTTTTGATTCTGAGATATATGACTGTTGAAGACCACACTGATGAAAAGAACTGCACCCTTTTCTTCTATTATGAAAACATTCAGTAAGCCCTTGCTTTTTGAGTAGGTGTGATCTTGCAGTTTGGGGAGACATTTTGACACCTTTTCAAGTAGCTCGAGAACAGTGTATACTAATTAATTTTGTAAGTACCAGCTATACCCCTGAGCGAGGTATCAAAAGTCTTAATGAACTTATCATGAGTGCCTTCTCTAGTTAGGTAGCAGCAGATAAAAATCTCACAAATAGAACTTCCATACGGCGTAGCAAAGACAGGCTGATATTCCATACTAAGATATTTCTTTTTCCTCTGAGTACATACTGTGCATAAGTTTAAAGCCTAATATCTGGGCATTTATATGGAATATTCCCCAAATGGACTATTACTCTTAAGAATGATGGGAACCTTGAGAAAAATGTTTGCAGCCCATAGATCAGGTGGCATTCATGTTGAGAGGGGCTTGAGCAGACAGGTAGTGAAGGAAGGAAGGGCTAGAAAAATGAGCACCAAGGAAGAGCCATTAATTAACTTCTTTGCATTGCTTCCTGCAGACCCTCTGTGTCTAGCCTAAGCCTCGCATTATTGCTCCTTCCTGACATAACTCTCAGGTTCAGTTAGCTGTCTGGCGTGCCGAGTGGGGGAGTCCTTTAGGTGTTATCTAACTCTGCCGTCTCCTCCTTCTCAGTTCCAGATGGTAATAATGATGCCTGCTGATTCGACGACGTCCAGAGCTGACTTCTGTATCACTGAGCAGATCAACCCAGCTCCCCAGGCTCTCCAAGGGCAGCTTCTCTACACTGAGGACTGGACAGCTGCTCCTGCTGAAATGGGCTTTCTCCGAACCCGGGCTGAGTTCCCAGGGCTGCAGTCATCTCTGCAGAGAGGCCTTCCTGCTCACTTGGTCTAGGGAGGGTTGTTCTTTTATTCCCTATGTCTAATTATTATTTGCCTTGTTTACTTCACAATGCCAGATGTACTGCAATGAATGAAGCCAATGAGTGGATGAAGCTCACCTACATTTTATTAAGTGCATTATTAGCCTTGGTCCCCAGGGATTATGAATCATTATCTGGAGTTGAATCCAGTGGCTGGTTAATTTTAAAAAACGTTCTCGGGTGGTTCTGCAGGTGACCTGTCCAGGAACCCTAGGCTAGAAAACAGTGCTCCGGAAACAATAAATATGAGACATAGCCAGATTGTTTAGATGAATTGGGTACTTCCTTTGGAAAGAAAAAATAATAGTAACTCAAAGGAATTCCTAAAGGTAAGTGATACATGAATTCACTTAAAAGTGTCTGTAACAAGTTATGTCATGTACTATGCAGATGTCAACTTGCAGCGCTGAGCTGCTTTGAGAAGGATTTAGAAGCCCAAGGACCAGCTACACGGTCTGAGGCTGCCATCTCTTTTTCACCTGCTCGACATTTCTAGGTGGTTTGCTACGTTGGTGGTGACGGTGCTGCGCAAGAGGGTGGGGCCCCAGAGACTGGTGGTGTTTCCTCTAGGTCGTGTGGCCCAGGTGAGTGCTGTCTCTGAGCGTATCTGTCCAGGTCTTTGCACCACAGCTTTTTATCTTTCGCATTTATGCTTTGCATTGTACTTTAATGCTGAATGCCATTCAGCTCCACCCAGTGAAGGTGTTTTTTCCCTACCTTTAAGTGTCCTATTAGTTTCCCTGAGCTGGATTTACTCATGGGTCACGCCAACCTGAGCTCTCTGCCCGGGACAGTCGTTGCATGTTTCCAGGTGGAGCACCCGTGTTTTCCAGCTCTCCTGCCTTCCTAACCCCTCTACGCTGCTTCTCAGACTGCAGTGTGCATGCAAACGGCCCAATTCAGGGGCCTTGAGGTGATTCCCAAGAGTCCATATGTACCAGTTCTCAGTGGACGCAGACCGTCATTTGAGTAGCCAGGATCCCAGAATCTCAGTAGTTGGTTTTATAGTAAAAAAGGTCATTGATTGCACTGATTATAATCTTTGCAGAAAGGAACTTCTAGGATTCTTATAAAAATTATAAGTAATCTCTAAAAAATGTTTGCTTGGTTGATTTATCATCTTGCCTACAAACACGATTGATTAGTGCGTGATCAACTGGCAAGTTTTGCTTATGAAGTGTATCTTCTTGCTTTAACTGCTATTTCTCAAGGTTTTACCCAAACGCTAACTTCCCCCTAATTCCATCCAATGGTAGGTTTATATCTAAAATTTTTCTCAATTTAACTACTGCAAAATGTTCTAATGGGTTTCCCTTCCTTGCAGTTTATTTTCTATTTCTTTTCTTTTGCATCCTTTCTCTCTCCTCTGCCATGGGAAGCAGTTCCTCATGTGCTCAATGCAGAGGCAGATGGAGTGCATGCCAGGAGGAGGGTGAACAGCAAGTTTCCTTTCCACTGAAGGTGCCTGGTCCTTTGGTGGGCTGGGGATGAACTGTTACATCTCAGCCTTCTGACTGAGTGGAAAAGAAAATTTGAGCTCCCCTTTCCTCTTCTCCTCTGGATCCACTGCCGCTGTGTACTGACCCTGGAAGATCAGAGCTGTAAGGTCTGAGAGAAGGCCCATCCCTGTAGACCCAAGCGATTAGTGTCACAGCCCAGGGTGCTTTGCCAGTTGCAGCAATGTGTCGGGCGCGGGCGCCCTGCTCCTCAGCCTTGCCCCTTCTTTTGGAGCTTATGCCACGAGCCTTGTTTCCTGTATAGCTTTTGGTCCCTTCTGGTAAGATTTGATTGGTTCACATAGCCCTACGAAGCAGCTGACTATTGGCCTATTGCCCACGTCAGGTGATGTACGTGGCGCCCACTGATAGGTCCAGGGAGGGGATATAAGAAGGGGTTAGAGGAAGTGGAGGAGAAAGAAGAAGAAGAGAGAGGAGGAAGAAGGACATGTGAAAATAAAGGGAACAAAAACAAAGAAGGAGGCTCCGTCTCATTCTTTTCCAGCGCCGGTCAGCAATGCACGTTGCATCTTTTCTCCAGCAGCACCACAGGCTGCACCTGACTTATGTGCATCAGGCATTTGAGTGCGGGGGAGGAGCTTTGGAGGGCCGGCTTTTCCAGTAGGCTTCAAGGTTGCTGGCTTTGTGGCCTAAAGCCAAGGGCCATGTATGTTTCCAGTGTAGCAGTGGAGATGACTAGATTTGGAGATACGTGTGAAAGCCTTCCAGGGAATTTCTAAAAACATTTGGGAGTATATTCCAGAAAAGAGCAGACTCATGATAATCAGGCTGATGGGTAGCACAACGTTTAGATTTATGGGTTGTTAAATACATGTGGCTCAGTCTAGTACACAAAAGCTGAAGAACAGTGGGCTCTAAGGTAATCCATATCTCCCTCACCCTAGGATGTGTTCACATCTAATGGATCTTGGCTACTATCAAATATTTTGTGAGTAAAATCAAATAGTTAATTCAGTTTTTCTGTTCTGTATTCTACAGCTATCTAACAGATTGTTTGATAGGAACGATCTCATCACTTTAAAAAAAATTATGTATGTTATCTAGCCTTAATTTCATTTGTATGAAAATATTAATCTTTATTGTAAATCTGGAATAGTTTTTGAATGCTTCATGGATATCTTTCATATCTTCCTTTTCAAGCTGTTTTGCAAAGCCTGAGTTCAGCAACAATGTAGTAAACACTGCCGGCACCACAAAACTGGGTGGGCAAGCAGCATTTTGCCTTCCCATCTTGTTTTAGCTGGATTTGTTCTATTTTCCCCCACCCCCGGGTTCATACATTGGATTTTTTTAAATTTTATTTTATTTATTTATTTGTGTGTGTGTGTGTGTGTGTGTGTGTGTGTGGCCAGCTCAGCCCGCCTGGGGGCGGGGGCTGGCTGGCATATGGTGCTGGGGATCGAACCGCAGTCCATGCGCTTTGCTAAGCTTGTTCTAAGTAGGTGCTCTAGACCACTGAGCCATCTCACCAGCCCCATACATTGGATTTTGAAAGAGAAATTTATTTGAAAAGGGAAATCTGCTGGTATAACAAGCAAACAAGTAAACAAAGAGTTTTAGAAATTGAAATCTAGCTGTCTATGGACAGGATTCTGGGATGTGCATCGGATGCATTCGTTTTCCCGGGGTGGTGCTACAGGTGTGCTCTGTACCTTGTTCACTAGCAGCGTGACATTGTAGGATCTTCCAGGGTGACTCCTCAGCATTGACAGGGCTCCAACAGCTTTCCCAGGAACCTGGGGCTCTGTCAAGTGTGTGTTTGAGACAGCTGTGCTCTCAGATCTGGGTAGCCACTGAATTAATTTGGTTACTTCTGAAGAGAAGTGACTCCATGAAATATTCAGCAGACCTAGCTTCAGGGACAAGGCTTAATTCCTGCTGGGTCGTCAGCGCTTTGGAACACAACACTTTCCAACAAGAACTGGAAAGTTTTCTTATTTACTTCATCTCTGTTAGTGTTAGTATTGTTCTTACTGACTTTCTTTCTAGATTATCTAAATGAGTTTGCACTTGTCATGCAGAAGTGAATATCATCAAGGATTTTTCTTTTAAAGAACACTTTATTCTCTATGATGTTCGCTTCAGATAGTGAGGGGACATTTTGTAAGCATTATTAATTCCATCTGAGGTTCTTCCCTATTAATTTGTTGAAATACTTTTTGGACTTTTTTTTTTTTTCAGTCTGACCTTACTTCCTGATAACTACTTCCAAAATGTACATGGTATTACTATTTTCTTTGTCTTAATTTTATTTTTTCAAAATTTTATAATTACCTTCTCTCTTTAGAACTGTAAAAATATTTCCAGTAAACCCATTTTCATTCCATTCATTCACATCATGATTTTAGGATCATTTTATTGGTTTTTTATTATGTTGTAGAAAATCAAGAGACACGAGATTTACCCCAAATTGTGCTTGAATTGATAGAAAATTGAAAAGTGGTTTTTCTTATCTCACATACAAATGAAAACTTCTTTTTGTTTTAAGTATTAGTGCTTGCTGATTGCACAAAAGGACAGATTTCACGTGACACTTTCTCACGTACACTTTGGGTCCGTGCCTCCTTTCCGTGTGCTCGGGCACCACGCTCTTCAGAGGTCAGCAGCAGCGTGTTGCAGAATCCAGTGGTCACAACTATGTAGGTGGAAATGAGGTCAGCTCCTGTCCATAAAGGGCTGAGTTCCACGTGATTGCCCTCACACTGATGATGAGAACATCTCCTCCTTTATGGATTTGATATTGC
>NW_004524755.1:491793-494208 GCF_000260255.1 Octodon degus | reverse complement strand
CTTATTCTACTCAACCATCTCCCCAGCCCCCGTTCTTCAAATATTCTGCTAAATTCTCCAGGCTGGACTTAAACTTGTAATTCTCCTGCCTCCATACCCATGAGTAACGTATTTTATAGCCACTGTTACACTTTATGCTTTGGTTGTTTGCCTTATATGCCAGAATGTAACTGCTTTACAGCAACTATCACTGATTCCTAGCGTTCTCTCTTTGTTTCCATGTTCACCTCCCACAGTGAGCTTTATACTTTGCTATCATTTGCAGTACTGTTTTGCTTGATCTTGTATTTCCCATAAGGTAGATCTAGTGGTGATACGTGCCCTGGACTTTTGTTTATTTGGGAAAGACTTTCCCTTTCCTGGATTTCTCAATGACCATTTTTCTGAGCAGGATAGTCTTACTTGAAACTCTTATTCTTCTAGTGTATTGAGTGTAGCATCTCACAAGTCTTGCAGGATTTCTGCTGAGACATCTTTATTGGAATTTGCTTGTATCTAATGAGTCACTCTTGTTGCTTCCAAAGCTTGCTTTGTCTTTGACTTTGGACAAAGCAGCAGCAGTGTATTACTTGGTTGCTTTTTCTTATTAGCAGCCCCTCACCATCCAGATTCTGCAAGCCCTCGCCACACTCTGACCCAGGTGAAACAGAACCTAGTGCCATGGGCAGCCCCTGAGAAGGTTAGAATGTCAGCCACATACTCCAATCTTCTCTTTCTTTCTTGGGTGGGGGGGTAGTTCTTGACCTGTTTTGACCTTTGCTGTGAATCTTCAGGAACAGGACATACCACCAAGCTCTTTTGTTTGTTCTCAGTAGCCCTGAGGTATCTGGAATTTTTCTAGCATTAGCTAGACATTAGTACCTGTAGCCCTTTCTTCCGAAGTTAAACAGTACACCTGTTATTCATTCTTCTCTGTCTTTTTCCCCAGGAAGAATCTGGGAATTGGAAATTTTCTCCCGATAATGTGAAATTGCGATGGGGCACCACACACTGTGCTGCACTTCCTTATTGGTGCCTGTGGTTTTTGTTTGTTTTCCACAGGAAAAAGAAGAGTCAGGGGCTTCTTGTTCTGCCATGTTGATGACAAAGCCCTTTGATCCTTTTAATTTGTATCCTTAAAAGCTATGAGGAACTAATCAGTTTCGTTTGAATATTAATTAATGTTTACGTACTGTGGTTTAACTACAGGGACCTGACTGTCACTGGGCGCCTTCTTGAAAGGTTACCATACAGTGACAGAAACTAGCCAGAGACATTGAAAAACAGTGAAGTAGGAACTTATAACAAGAGAAGCAAAATGAAATAGCTATGGATGTTGCTGATTTTATTGATGTCCCAAGTTCTACCTTCTGCCCAATTCTACCTCTTTCTTGTGGTCACTCTGAATGAGACACGGAAAGGTTCTTGTCACTATCACTGCACTTGATCATAAGCACTGATACTGGCGTAGGTCCAGTTGCTGGTCCTCAAAAGGATGACAGGATATTCCCCTTCCATAAATCAAATCATGATTGTTCAGCTTATGTATTGCCTCTTAGCAGCATGAACTAAAAGTTTTATTATTCTAGTCCCAGCAATGTGAAATCTTAAATATTCATATTAGTCAGAATGAAGCCAGATTTTGGAATATAAAGCTAACTGTCTTGATAAAAACCATGTTAGACAGGAAAGTGCTTTCCAACCTGACAGCTTTCGCCCTTGGCACAGCCTCGAGGGGCTCCCCTCGTGTGTGGCGCCCCAGCACCGGGACAGTGTCAAAGCCACAGTTAATTTATTCTTGGATGAATTATAGCAAGCAATGAAGAAATTTCAAAAGACTTAGAAATTTAAGGTCAAGAAAAACCACAATTCATGACTTCAAAATGTTTATTATTAGGGAGAACTGTCTGATTTTACCCAGAGGTCATAAAAAATAACAAAATCTCTTCTTAATTCTGACTCTGTGTTTTAATTATATTACTTTCCTTTAGGCCCCAAAGTGATAATCATTTTGTTGCACAGAAACTTAATTTTTTTTTTTTTACTGCAAACATGTATAACAGCAACAACAACAACAGCAACAAAAACTTTTTAAAAATGCTCAGAAACGAAGGACTATAAATTTAAAGAAGTTTTAGGAAAACCTGCTAGTCTTATTTCCTGTTTTTCTCTTATCCAATTCATGGTTTTTTCCTTTTCTGGTTCTGCTTTTATCTCTATCAATTCAATCAAATAAATCATGGTGAAATTCTGGAATTTCTCTGGGTCAAGTGGATTGGTATATTCTTAGAGATTTCTCTGGCCCATGGGACAAATTTTGTAATTTCTTTCTTTTAAATCTGTGATAAGAACTGTAAAGTATTATGTGCATTGCTTAATTCATACATGGGGAAGTTCAGCAGTATTCTGGTTCACTTTGTTTCTCCTGAAAAATCC
>NW_004524755.1:489028-491018 GCF_000260255.1 Octodon degus | reverse complement strand
AGAGCATATTGGTCAAGCAATGGCCATGACTCACTCATATGGCTGACACTGACAAAGGATCTACAAATTGTGGATTTAAGAGTTTCAGGGTATATACACTGCTGCACTGTCCCATGTATGAATTAAGCAATGCACATAATACTTTGCAGTTCTTATCACAGATTTAAAAGAATTTCAGGCTAAACCTTGAGGGGATTTGACTGACCTTGTCAGATAAAAAAGTTACATTTCTTGTTATATAGGTCTTGCTTTATCTTGGTTTTAGCCATCCAGCATAAAAGTATAGAGGTATAAGAAGTAAAGCCATATTGATATGCTGAGCTGTAAAAGGCTCAAGTCAACAACTCCTGCTGGTTTTCTTACCTTGGAATACCTTTCCTTCTCCTGATGTGGTGTCAAAATGAATCTGATCTTTCAGACCTCAGTTCTACCATGACGCTGCCCCTCAGCCTGTTTACTGCTTCTCCCTTGTGCTTCCAAGGGAGTTTTTGTGTCCACGTCTTTGGTGAAATAACAAGGTCATCACTGATCCTGTTCTTTGAAGGGATTATTTAATTGTTTCTGCTTGAGGTTTTATCCTGATTTTTATCCTGTTTTAGGTCGTAATACATACAATTTCTTTATTCACTGGACACTGATTTTATGTAGAATGCTGCTGGAAGTTCCTTACAGGTTCCTTGTAGTTTCACTTAATTGCTATGAGGATGTCCATGCTTAGTTCCTCTGCAAGATTGTCGGCACAGTACCCTGCTTATCAGCGTCAGATTTGGAGACCTCTACTGTGAGTTCAGGCCCTCCTTTTGCTAACTCTGCATCTTGGGAACATTTATTTAAACATCACTTAGCCTCTGTGTCTCTACATATCAGTAGATCATTTTACTATACTAAAAGAGAAAATATTTAAAATATGCTTAGCAAAGTTCCAGGAATTTAGTTAACACTCCATAGGTATTACCATATACATTCATAATTAAGTCAAAATGATAATTGTCATAGTTATTCTCCTTGTTGGGAGAAAATACCCAAGACCCAAAGTTATGGGGGAAGGTTTATTTAGTTCCTAGTTTGTATCAGTTTCAATCCATAGTCAGCTGGCTCCAAGACAAGGTGGTATATCACAGAGGGATGGCATGTCAGCAAAAAAGAGGAGAGCAAGCCTCTTTCTCTCTCTTATTTTGTAGGCAGGCCACCATAAATCAATCACAGACTTCAGAAGTCCACCCTAATGACTGCATGAAGCTTTGTGGGGACAACTAGACAAAAGCCATAGCACTCTGCCCTTGCCCCCCAAAGACTCATGTACATTCCTTTATGGCAAAAGGCATTGAATCTGATTCAATCAATCAGTTCTGATTGATGAATACTGAATCCAGTTCTGATTCTCTCCATCTCTAAGAGTTGCCAAAGTCCTAGAAGTTTCAGGATTGCTGAAAAATTCAAATCCAAAATCTCCCGTGAGATTTAAAGCAAATTCTTAGCTATGATCCTTTATACAAATGAAAAGAAAGTTAATCACCTCTAACATCCAATATCACAAGCTAAACACTTCTGTTCCAAAATTTACAAACACGTAGATACAAAGGAATGGGACCAAAGCAAGTCCAAAATCCAGAAGAGTAAAACCTGACATTCTGTAGTTCCATGTGCAACATATTAGGCAATCTGGCAAGATGAGAACTCCAGAGGGGTAGGGTGGTTGTAGCTGCTGTTGGTTGTCGCTCCCATGTCTTCTCTCTTGGGCCTGCTCTACCCACACCTTGCAGTTTTCCACAGACAATCCACACTTTTGGCTTTTTCAAACTGCTAGTATTTGTACTGCACCTTTGGCTTCATGTTCACTACTTCATGCACTGCCCTCTCAGGAGAACCCTGCCTAGCCTACTCAGCCTTCTGAAACCTAGGTGGCAGCCTTCCTGAATTCTCCCATTCTGCATGTGCCTAAAACAAGCACTGTGTGGATGATGCTATGGGCTGCTGTCAGCTGGAGCAG
>NW_004524755.1:474819-487734 GCF_000260255.1 Octodon degus | reverse complement strand
TGCTTGTATATTATCATTTTTATATTTGCTGGTGTATCTATGCCCAGCCACTTGAGTTTTTCTCTTTCTGAACAGAAAGAATTCCTATAGAGTTGAGTCTGATAAAAAAAAAAAAAAAAAGAATGGTGGAATAATTGCTCAAACTTGCCTCATACTACTTGACAGAGCTGTTATATCTTTTAGTTGTTTTATGAGTTAAACTACTGAGAACAAGCAAATAGAAGACAAAAAAAAAAAAAACCCACCTTAAACATTTTAACTATAGCAACGTAAGCTATGGGCATTTTATTCATTTTTTCTTATTTTTAATGATCATTGCTGATATACCTTTAAATGTTTCACATTAAAGAAAACTGTACTTTAGCTGGGCTCGGGGTGCTTGCTTGTATCCCAGCAGTGGAGGGTCTGCGGCAGGAGGATTGCTGAGAATTTGATCCCAGCATAGGATGCACAAGTGAATTCAAGAGAAGTCCATGCTATGCGTGGGACCCTGCCTTGAAAGAATAGTCAAAATACAGGAACAAGGGAAATAATTATTGCTTATCATTATCTAGAATTTTGAAAACTGGGTAATCCACGTTTTTTGGGAGTGAACTCACATTATTTACTTACAGAAATTTAGTGTTGTCCATAGTCTCTTGACTCAGATCTGGAAATTCTTTTATTTATATACTAGCTATTGCAGAGAGCATCAAGTTTTATTGGCAGAGAGAAAAATCTATGTTTGACTGCTAAATAAATTATATTTTTATTCTATAGTCCCCAAGCTCACAACTAGCCAAAATTATTTCAAAAATTCATTTGGAATAAATTACAATCGTAATAAATTTTATTTAGGTAGGATTTGAAATCAGGTACAGAATTAAGTGAAATCATCAATGAAGCATGTATCCAGGTCCATTTTAGTACTGCCTTGAAGGATTATTTTTACTTAGGCTATTGGTCTATATTACCAGATTAAGATAGAGGATTGTATTGTATTTTCTTCTTGTAGAAGTAATTTTGAAGTCATTTACCACATCAAAATGTTGCTAGGTCCACAGACAAAACACTTTTATGAAGAACTAATATCTGAATAGCTTTGTTATTTTTGAGTTTATTCATTAAACATCCATGTAAGTCAATAAAATATTCACTGATTAATATATACCGGCCTAGTATTTACAGTCTAGAGGAGTAAAGATACGGGGCAGAAGTGGAGCTGTGGAAGGGCAGGTGGCAGCGGGAGCACATTTTTGTAAGACAAGGTGTGCCCCTGCATGCTAGTGACATGAATACCCCAAGGACAGCAGCAGCTGATGAGGCAGGAGAGAGCAAGACACCTACTTGAGTAGGAAGAGAGCACGGGTGCCAGGACCCAGAGGAGTGACAGGCCTAGCGGGACACTGACATTCTCTTCATTCTAGGTATAGAAAAATATGCACATTCAGGTGTAGATGGAACTGCTCTTCTGGCTGTACTTTTTCTTTCTAAGATGGTAGTGCTTAGTGGAGAGGATGCACTGAAGGCCTGAAGCAATAGGAGCAAGTGGGACATAGCTGAATAAGGGAACCAGAAATTGAATGGGTAAGGAAAAATGGGTCTCTGTGCAGCTCTCAGAGCCTATTTCAGTTGAACAGAAGAATTATTTTTATAAGCTACATTTAGCTACTCCAATTTAAGTGTACAGAGAGACATATTTCCTATTGATTTCTTTCTCTTAACTGTGTTTTTTCTCTCTTTACAAATGATGAGTTTTTTTTTTTTCTGATTTAAGAAACATGAACAATTCACCACCACTCACCAAATAAAATAATTTCATTTGTTTGGAAAGAAAGAAATAACTTTGGATCTTGCAAAGCCAGTAAGATCATAGGAAAGAAAAAAACAAAAATTTAGGGCATGTATGTAAGTGTTTGTAGTGACATAGAATGTGTTCTGTTCCAAGTAAAAAGGAAAGTGAGGAAGGGAGTGAGAGACATGAAATCTTATGAGGATCAATGAAAGTCTTGGTGTCGATAAACTATTTTTAGAGTAGATACAGTAGCAGGAATTAAGGGAAATAAGGGAGTTAATGATGAGAAAGAATATTAAAATGGATATAATAAATATGTTGTTGGGCAGTGTGATATTTAGGTAGGTATAAAGGAAGAAAAAATAGCTATAGGGAAAAGAAGTCCACGTGAGTATGTTGGGACAATGTTGTATGTGATTATTGACATCAAAAAGGAATAAGAAAGAAGTTGTGTCAAATCTAGAAGTCAAGCAACAAAAACAGGAAATAAAAGGAAAGGCTCACAAGTGAGTCGACAGTACATACAAGGAGCGGTGGAAGAAACAATGACATGAGTGGGATCCATCTTGGTACAGACAGTGAATGATTTTAGAGGGAAAAGGAGGGGGGAATTTGTGTGAAACAAACAGTAAATGACACTTTGCTACTTCCAGTTTGCATGCATCAAGTTCTAATAACTAGTATCTGGTTTTCTAAAGTAATATACACTGAGAGGTAGTAGGTAGGAGAGCGTATGCATCACTACTTTTTGGTATCAACAGATGAGATGATAACCTGAAGTAGTAGTAGTACTCAGAGAAGAGTGTGCGTGGCAGGAAAGCACTGAGGTTTTGGAAAAACTGTGGATAAAACCAAAGGATCAAAAGAGGTAGGGTTGGCCAAATAGCTTAGTGGATTAAAGTACCTGCAAGCAGGTGCAGGGGCTGATGGTTCCATCCCCCAGCCTGCCGTGCGATGGCAATTGAGACTGGGTGTGGTGGCGCGCCTGTAATCCCAGCTCTAGGGAGGCTGTAGACAGGTGGATCACTACTAGTCTGATCTAGTAGTGAGACCCTGAACACCCTGTGGAACCTTTCCTAAAAATAGAAAAAGGAAAGAAAAGAAAAAAAGAGGTAAAAGATGATTTTTAGATTTCTTCTTGGATAAGACAATGAGCTGACTAAAGAAAGAAAAAAATGGAGCATATGTGATGAAGGTGGAATAATCAATCTCAATTTTAATTCATCTAATGTATCATTAGAAATTCGGTGGATAGGTCCAAGAGAGAATCTGGTGCTTTGGGTCAGAAATCTGGGCTGGAAACTAGAATTAGAAATATTTCTCTATCTATCTATCTATCTATCTATCTATCTATCTATCTATCTATCATCTATCCATCTATCTGGTCTATCATCTAGTCGCCTGTATTGATTTTACAATGCCAGATGTTATCACTATAGAAAAGTTTGCAGAGATAAGAGGGTTAGGTTAAAGTTTACTTCATTTACTTTCTTCTCACATAGCTTTACTGACTTTCACTCATTCTTTTACTCATTTTATATTTTTGTTCACTTTCATATTTAACTCAAAGGAACATCATGGCCAAAGCTTCTGGTTAGATAAAGGAATAAAAATCTATTCAAAGCTTCTCAGGCCAAAGCACATGAGAGTTATTGCAAAGATGCAGAGGAACAGTTACTGAAATACTATCAAGTTTCATTGGAGGGCCTGTGAGACAGCTCACCTGCTTTGGCAAGCACAGGGACAATCCGCCACCCCACATTCTGTGCCAGTTCTGCCCCTGGAGTGCACTCAACTGGTGAGCCGGTCCGGGGTGGTGGTGCACGACTGTAATCCAAGTGCTGGAGAGGCTGAGCACAAGAGGATCACTATGAGTCCAAGCTTTGTAGTGAGAGCCTGTACCAAATACATAAAATGGAAAAAAAAGTAATTTGAAATGGAACCAAGAATGGCAAATCCAAGAACCAAGACTCAGCTCACAGTGTCTCTCAGATGCTGTCAGCTCTCTTCTGTTGCATGAATCTGCTAAATTGTTCTCTCTTTATCAACCTCCTCTCTAACTTTCCCAGAAGTTCTCATATGGCCCAATATGATGTTCATGGTAAACAGTATGCATGGATACTATTGTTTCACTATTATAAAAGAAGAAACACTGGCTCAATGGATCTGTCCTTGTCTTATTATCTAAGCCAAAACGTGGATGGCTCTCTAGGAAAGTTTGGTGCTAACGATCTGTGGTTCAACTATGCAGTTGAAGTTGAGGGCCTTGTGTGGACAGCATGGGTTTCCTACCAAAACTTGGAGCAGGCAAACTTAGTAATTGAAATGTAAATAAAATGCTTCACGATACTGCTCATCCTAAATCATCAGTATTTTTAATTATACTTAAGGAATTGAATTTTGTATTTCAATCTATTCTTGTTATAAAGGCAAACAGCTATTTACCATATCGATAAACTTCGATCATAACAAGTGAATCTGGCTGAGATTGATACTGCTACTACGATATAATGTCAATGGGGACATGACCAAAAAATTAATAGTGCAATCTTATGCTGCTGGGTTCATAATTTTACTCACTAAACAGTTTTATTTGTGGTAATTTAGTTTATTTGACTTTATTAGATATTAGCATAATTCTTTACCATAGTCTACTGATATTTTGCTTCATCATTTAACCACATTTATTGATTGGGACATTATTGTTGACAGAGCATATTTCTAGTCTCTTTGCAGAAACAACAAAGGAAAAGAAAAAGAATTGTTTTTCCAAAAATCATTCAGCTTTCTCAGAGAAAATAAAAATAGGACAGAAAACAAATTAGAATTTTTTAGCCTATATAACATTGATATAAAGGAAACTATGTTTAATTTCTTTAGGAGTATGAGATTTATGCAGTCATATAGTGTAGCAGTTTTTCTTCAAGTTGAAAAGAGTTTAAAAGATAGAAAATTGACAATGCAAATAGGCTTCAGAGAGACAGAAACTAAATTTCTGTTATTCTCACTGACTAATGTAGCCACACTTGGGACTTATCCCCTGTGATATATTAGAAGAGGGAGAATTTTATTATATAAACATTTTGGCAAATTTGGGGGAAGTGAACAAATCTTAAACCTACCATGATAATTTGACTCTATTCTTTGAGACTCTAGAAAGAATTGAATGATCTCCCTTAAGGAGAGTCATTAATTTTCCTTCTTACATTTTAGGAATGTAAAATGTCAAGTGTCAGAGAAGGGGATGTATTCTTATCATGATTTTCCTATGACGTATCGCATGTTTTATATGTATATTCAAATTCTCTTCTAGGTGAGTGATTATTGAACACGACTATACTAATTACTTGCTGCTGAGTTCCAAATTATCCTAAAACTTAGCAGCTCAAAACAGTAACCTTTATTAGTTCACAGTTTCTGTGAGTTAGTAATTTGGGAGTAGTAAAGCCAGATGGTCTGGCTCAGGATCTTTCCTGAGGTTGTGGTCAAGATGTTGGCCAGGCCCACAGTGAGCTGAAGACCTGACTGGGACTGATGGGTTCCCTTCCAGGGTGAATGGATCAACAGCTGTTTGCAGGAGGTGTCAGTTATGGTCAGCTGTTGCCAGGATGCCTGTGTTCCTTGCCGGATGTCCTAGGAAGTCTTAGTTCTTCATCGCAGGGTCACTTGGGTGTATTCATGACTTCACAACTGGTTTTCCCATAGAAAATGGTCCAAGTAAGCAGAGTAGAAGTCCCAGTTCCTTTCATAGCCAAACGTTGGAAGCTGCACACTGCAATTTATTCTATATTCTATGGGTTCCACAAGTGAGCACTACTCAGTGTAGAAGGAAACTCATAAATGCAAATCCTAGGGTGGAGCTCATTTTGGAGACAACTTTAAAAGTCTTTGCAGAAACAAACTTTCCCCCTCCAGGCACAAAATCTTGCCTCATGAACAACCCCTGAGAAGATGTTGTCTTTTTTTTTTTTTTTCTTTTGGTAGAAATGGGGATTGAACTCAGGTCCTTGCAATTGTCAGGGAAGCACTTATTCCACTGAGCATCTCCCTTGCCTGATGTTGTCTTTTATGAGCGATCCACTAGAGACAAGCCTCCTCTTTTGTAGAAGACAAACGGGTTTAAGGCAGGGAGGTTTTGCTCATTTTTTCAACTCCACTTTCTTACATAGTGGAGTTAATTACTGATAAAGGCGAATGTCCCTTATTAGGTCTGTGCCTTTACAATAAAAATATTTTGAGTACATTCTTGCTGTGGTTTGCACATAGACTGTCCCACAACGGCTTGCAGGTTGCAGGCTTGGTCTTGAGTCAGCCACAAGGCAAGGCAATGGAGCCATTAATGAGTGGGTGCTAGTGGGAGCCTGGAGGTCATTGGAGGTGTGGCCTCACAGCACTTAGGGGACCCTGGTCTCCACTGCTAGTAGGACTTAGAGGACCCTGGTCTCCACTGCTAGTAGGCCTTAGGGGACCCTGGTCTCCACTGCTAGTTCACTTTCAGCCCACAAAGTGAGCAACTCTGCTATGCTCAGATTCCCACAGGTATTTTCAGGACCCTCCATCTCCTGTTAGAGGACTAAAAGCAATTTGCTTGATCATGGACTGAAATCTCTGAGACAACAAAGCTTTTTTCTCTATAAGTTATTCTTTCATGCACTTGTTACAGTAGTAGAAAGCTAACTTGCACAGTATTCCTTGGTAATTTATATTTATTTATGAACTATAAGCCCATGCCAATGTCAGTCTATTCACTTATTTTCAGATGTTTTTAGTGAAGGATGAATCTAAATACAAGTTTTACTACTTTCTCCCCTAGCTTTGCATCGTACACCCCAAAGTTTAGATCACTTGTCCAAATGATAAAAAAATGAAAAGCCTAGTTTCACACAGGGGAAAAAAGAGCATATATTAAAGATGACAAATAATAGTGGTCAAAATGTCAATTTTATGTGGAAAGACATTTGAGGTGCAGCTGCTTGCTGTGGGTTCTTCTCCCTCCCTACTAAGAGCAGATCCCCCTCACATTCATGTCAGCTTTACCCTCCACGGTGCTAGAACTTGGACTGTTTGTAGTCCAGCATCTTCTGCAGAACACGCACTGGCAATATTAACAGCTTGGTTGATCTCCTTCAATACAAAAGGAGAACTCCCATAAGTAAGTTGTTCTAAACATATTAAATATTGTAGATCAATAATTGCCAAGCCCTGAAAAATCATTTGGCTTGAATAACTATTTGGAGTAATTGTGACTCTCCAACTTTATCCTGATGGGTATCTGATTCATGATCGATCGGCATTAAGGGAAGGAGAACAAAAATTTCTTTAGCAATGATTTGTCCTCTTCATAAACCTAGGATAAAGAATAGATAAGCTTTTTCTTTACTATGAACTCTACATAAAAATCTGTTCTTTTGATGAGTGAGCAAAGTTTAAATATTAATAAATGATCCAGCCCCAAATTTTCCATCATCTCTGTTTAAATCTACTTTTATATACTGGCTACTTGTGGTGAAATCACACCTGCATTTTCACAATCTGCATATTCAAAATCAGATATCAACATTAGCTTTATCTGGATGTTTTTGTATTTATAAATGTTATGACCTAAAGATATGTTAATTGCTAAATATTTGTTCATTTGTTCAGGGTTAATGTACTTTAGATATCTGTATATCTTATAAAAAACTCTGAATGGTGAAACCACACTCAACCACACTTATTTCTTGTGTGATTTTACTTTAAAAGGTCCAGAACTACAAAATATCTCCTAAACAGGATGGCAACTTTTCTTGGCAAAATGAAATCTCAGGCTGGTCTTCTTGCCTTCTGTATGCATTCATTTTTCACTAAATACAAGAATCTATTAAGAACTATAGCTTAATTTTTTGTTTATCTTAAATCAGTATTTTCCTGATTTTAAAATGTAATTATCTCTATAATTACTATTAAAATAAAAATACATTGTTTTGGAAATGGTGGTACCATCAAAATATATACTTTTCTTTATTTCTATAATTCTAGAAAGCTACAAGGAAGATGATGTGATTGATGAAGAAGTATAGGTAGATGTAGACAAAATTTCTTTTAAAGAGAAAATACTGTTTTTTCTAGAATGTAAGTGAAGGAAAAAACTTCATTTGTCCTGAAGCATTCACAATGAATCTTCTTGAGGAAATGGATGACAGTGGAGGTGTGTTGCTGTGATTTTCATAATTATTTGTTATTAATTTTTATAATCTGGAGGACCATCTGAACAACTGTCCTTGAAAGAAAAGCTATTGTCTCCATTTTGACTGAGCCTGACCCTATTTCCTCATACTGATATGTACAGAGCTGGCTAGGACTTCTCTTTATCCTTTCAATTGGCCTTAAGCAATGTATATTGGCCTAGCTGAGGTGCTGTTGATAGTCTCTGAAGGTGGCATGCGTGTTTCCTGGTAACCTACACCTGTTGATCTTTGCTGTGTCGAGACAGGACAAAGAGCCAATGCTCTGTGTTGCCAGGTGGGATAGAGCCTCAAGACAGAGGCTATGACTTCTTGGGGCTTGAAGAATTACATCAGAACTAAAGCACCAGACCTCCGAAACATTAGGTACTATCTCAATAGCATAATGCAGATTACTTTCTCTGCATATCCTCTTTGCATATGCCAGTCATAAATGTAGGCTACCCAGCTAGCTCAGCTCACAACAGTCACCTACTTCCCACAATTGTGGGTCATGCCTCCTCAAGCCACTCCTCCTTCACTGAGTAAAACCCAGGTGTGGCCCTGCGTCAGCCTCTTTGTTCCAGAAAGCCATCTTCATGGCTGGACTTAGGGCCCCTTGGCTCCTAAATAATTATAAATATGTTTTGTCTTTACTTTTGCTGTGGTTTGCACTGGGCGTGGTAGATTGGAATTAATTTGTGAGTTCCAGTTACATATCTTTGGGGTGACAAATACTGACTTCTTGGACCGAGAAGAGAACCTGAAAGGGACTCCTACAATCTAGAACAAATGTAGCCCTAGAAACAATTAAGAGTGAGATAGACCATGATATATCATACAACAAATACATCTCATACTTACAAATTAAGATAACTGGGAAACCATGTGGGTCTTGGGAGACTTTGTTTTGTTTTGTTTTTTTTCCCTGAAATTAAGATAGGATCCATAAGGTCTCACTACACAGATCAGACTCGTAGTGATTCTCCTGTTTTCAACTTCCCAATGGCTGGGATTACAGGTATGTGTCACCATGCCCTGTCTCCATCGCCTTGTCAGTGTGCCCTGGGGTGGGACTGGCATGGCACTCTGGGGATCGAACCCCAGCTGCTGCACTCTGCCTAAGCAGGCACTTTAGTCCACTGAGCTATCCGGCTGGTGCTTTGGAAGACTTTTAAGAACACGTGGAAGCCTTTGCCCAGTATCTGGAAGTCAAATAAGGTATTTGTCTGGGCTTCAGGAACAAATACTTTTAGTCTGTGATGACTGTAGGTAAAATTCAGGAAGTGTGTTCGTGCAGAGCTAGACTATAAGTGGATTGTAGTCACTCCCCTGAGCAATTTTGTTTTGAGATAAATTTAGAAAAATTCTGACTCTCTTCCTGAGTGAACAGCAGTGAAGCTAGGAGTCTTTCCAGGAGAGCACAGAGGGGTGCATCCAGAATCTGAATTTCTGTTGCACTGGGGATGTCAGATAAATACTTGGACCCCAACTGCACTATCTGCCGGCTGGCTGGTTGTTGCAGTAAATTCTGTGTTACAGGCCAGATGTAAAAGTGTTATGACCTCAGGTCAGAAGATGGACCTGGAATCACTTCATGAATATAAGAAATGACATTAAAACAACAAGCTTTGCTGATCCTTCTGCATTTGGAGACCCTGAGTGGTACCATCTATTTTAATGATAACATTCAGGGGAAAAATGGGAGAAAAAGGAAGGCAAAAAAAAAAAAAAGAAAAGAAAATTGTGGAAATCAGCTTATACTATGGTGTGAAGATACATATATTCATTTACATAGAATTATTCTGTGCTAATGGATCGTACTTTACACAGTACAATTATGTTTAATCTAAAAATTATTTCAGTCTAAAGAATTATTTCATATGTGAAGAATAATCTAAAAAAGTTATAAGTTTCAAAGTAAATATTCTAGACTTGACCCTTAGAGGGAAAGGGATCTCCAGCCTTAAAGTTCAGCATCATTAAAGCAAAGCTGAACCAAATCACAGTGACGCCAATGGCCACAGCAGAGAAGCTGAATTTCTTGGAACAGTCATTGCCAGGATCTGTGCCCTGACACCCATCTGCTTTATAATGTCTAACATCTACTATGGGGGTACAAAGAATTCCTGTGCTTGTCTAATCCTGTGACTGAGGGCATAGCCCATAGAAGGAAACGTGTACTAACATGTTTAGGCTCTGATTGGGATTAGGTCATCTTTAAGCAAAAAATGCTGACATTTTTGTAGCATTTCCTATAGTCCAGGCATAGCCACGGAGTTTGAGTGTGCTGACTCTTTAATCTCACGAGAGTCACAGGGTCAGCGCTATTATCCTTGCCCAGTAGGTAGGAAGCTCACGTCCAACATCCTGGAACCTGGAATTGTGAATCTGGGCACTGGTTTCTGGAGTCAGTACTCTTTTTCACATGGTTCTTTCTCTTTCAGCTTCAGTAGCTTTTTCCCCTTTCCAGACTCTCTTTTACCTGCTAGAGTGTCTTTTTTTCTTTTCATTTTGTGTGTTTGGTATAGGATCTCACTAAGCAGATCGGGCTCCTGGTGATCCTTCTGTTTTCACTCACCCCAGTGCTGGGATTACAGGTATGTGCCGCCACAGCTGGGCTCTGTCACTGGCTCAGCATGCCCTGGGGGTGAGGCAGGCGTGGTATGCAGCACCAAGAATCAAACCCTGGTCCCTGTGCTTACCAAAGCAGGGGCTTAGTCTGCTGAACTATCTCGCCAGCCCTCACCTGCTAGAGTGTCAGATGTGAATTGAAGTAGTATTTTTCTGGAGAAGCGTTCTGAGCACTCCACCTCACCTGGGGCCACTTATGATGTTGGCAATAATCCATACGTGACTGTAGTGTGCAGTTTTTCTGTAGTTTCCTGAAATAGATGTCCATCTTATTTTCAGTGATATCTGTAAGTCAATGATTTATCTGAATTTATGATCAGTAACTAACCGTTGAATGAATGAATGAATGAATGAATGAATGAATGAATGAATGAATACCAAATTTCTATGCTTAAGTGGCAGCATAAATTTCAGGGCATAATACCTTTTCAAAAAGAAAACAAAGCATAGTTTTGTATTCAGCTTCAATAGAATACAAGTGGATACATTTTAAAGTGTAATTAAATGTCTTTATATGGCATTTTTGCTTTTCTGTGGTAAACTAAAAAGCTTACGAATACCTTTGGTCTTCATTCTCCTCTGATTAAAAATTTTAAAATATTCAGAGCACAAACCAATGTATTAACAAGCTTTAACATTTATTCTGAATCAATCTGGTTGGAAACAGTAATTTTCCATTCATTGGTGAAATTCTATGTGAATATTTCCTTTCATAATGAAACTATTTCAACTTAATGAAGTGTTAGTTACTGGAACAAAAATTATAGCCTTAGAAGAATTAATAGTTCCCCCAAATTGTGCCCATCTTACCACAGTGCTATGGGTCGTGGAGAGACTGGTGAGCTGTAAACTTATTAAGGACTGCTGCTGAAACTGGGGCCTAACTTAACCTCCCCAAGAATCTGAGAGCTTTGCAAATGCAGATAGATTTTAAAGTTGGAACAAAGCAAAAACAAAAATTTAAAAAATGATCTTCACTTTATAAGACCTTAAAGTCAATAATTTTTATAAAACCAAAAATATTTTGGCCAGTTGATTAATATTCAGACCTACAAAGGAATGCCTCATGTTTGATTTCAGCATCTTAGCAGCTCAGATGAAAATATCTATGTAGTTTAAGTGTGCAGGTCTTTAAGAAAACATCAGCTCCACATCTGGGGAAGGTCGTAGTGACTTCACTTATTCATATACCAGGAAATGTAGAATATACTGGTTCTTCATTTTGCCAGAAAAAAGGAAAAACTCTTCCCTCATCTGTAAAAAACAATCCTATTTCTATAAGAAATACTAAATTCAGTGTTTTCTGGAAAGCATTTGCAGTATAAGCAAATGATATTTTAGCTTAGTTCAGTGCTATTAATTAAGTTAGAAGCTATGAGAAACCTAAATAGTTTATGAATAAGCTTGACATATTTTTGGAATTGTTCATTATAAAATAAGAACCTCACTTGCAACTTGCTAAACATAGGTGAGATTATGTAAACCAAGACAGAGCCTTAAAAGTAGAAATGTTATGTGTGTCTTTTTAAAGTGTTCTAAGTAGAGCAAATTTAAAAATCCCCTTATTAATTAAAGTATATTTGAACATTAAGTTGATTGTTTTCTTGATGGAAAAATCTATTATCATCTTATTTTAGCATGCTAAGATTACTAGTGTTCATAATTCTCTCTTCTATAGAAGAGGGAAGTGTTTCTCCTGTTTGTGCAGGACCTTAGTCATATTCTTAGGCCAAGTTCCAGCCTATCCTTATGTCAGAAGTCAATGGAGTGCTTCAGGTTATAAATATTTATAGGAAGCATCTTTCCATTTTAGTTCTTGACTCACTTTCAGTTATTAGGAAAAATTCTTTCAAACCATTGGTAAATTATATGAGTACCCACACACAAAGTGTGTAACCTGCCCCATCTGTAGTAGTTAGCATGACCCCAGAGTCTATCAGCCTGTACTGCAAGCCATAGCATTTTGATTATTATTGATGACTGAAGTGTCAGCTATGTAATTAATAGTTGTAGATGATGAGTTCTGTGGTAGCCAGCTTTCTGTCTCTGTGTCAAAACATCTCAGGTAAACAACACACACACACACACACACACACACACACACACACACACACACTTCATTTTGGTTAAGGTTTCAGAGGCTTCTGTCCATGGTTGCTTGTCTCCATCAGTTTGCGCCAGCGGCGAGGGCACTGTGCTACAGCAGAGCTATGTGTCTCATGGAATCTGGGGAGAAAGCGAAGAAAAAGGAGGAGGGGGAGAGAGGGGAGGAAGAGGAAGAGAAGGAGGAGGAGAAGGAGAAGA
>NW_004524755.1:468325-474506 GCF_000260255.1 Octodon degus | reverse complement strand
ATGTGGTGCTGGGGGATCGAACCGAGGTCCCTGATGCTTTGCCAAGCTTGTTCTAAGTAGGTGCTTTAGACCACTGAGCCATCTCTCCAGCCCCCAGCCCAGAGTCTTTTGGGAACATCTCCAATCCATAGCATTACAGTCTCGTCACTTTCTTTTACACTTAGTGATACTAATCCAGATTAAAAATATAAATTTGTCTGCTTCTAATAACCCAATTTTATTGGAAATGAATAGAAGGCTAAACAATTCTTTTTACTGCAGTTGCTTATTGGTCTTTTCTATTCCAAGATACAGAGAGCATCTTCTAGTTACACCGATAATATTGCTGTCTGCTTTTTAGTGCTAACTGAAACTAAGTCCTTTTAATAGTTAGATTAATTTTTCCTACCTTGATTATAGTACCTAATAATGCCAATATTTTAATAGAAATATTGTGGCATTATGGGAGGCATTCATATTTAAGTATATGAATTCTATATTTTAATTAATTAGTTAATTAATTCTTTTTTGCCTGTTGAGACCTTTCAGGCTGATCTTGAGCTACTTTGTAGCCCAGGCTTGTCTCATGCTGTCAATAGTTCTCTTGCCTCAGCCTCCCAAGTGCTGGAAAAAGTCGGTAATTTTTAAAGGAGAATTACTATGCTTCAATTCATTTTACTTGTTCTTCTAATAGTAAAAATGGTTTATTTTCACTTCTCAAAGAGCCGTAGTTTGGATTATAAACATGACGCCTCTTCCTAATACTTCTTTTTTAAATACCCACAATTTTTGAATTGATCACTATTTCCTCTGAAGATTTTTAATTTTAATAATAACACATACTTGCATCTTACCTCGCCCCCTTTTTTATTTTTAGTTTTTGGAGGAACTGGGGATTGAACTCAGGCTCTTGCACTTGCCAGGCAAGCACTTATTCTACTGAGCTATCTTCCCAGCCCTTGCCCACTTTATTTACTTTATTTTAAAAACTATTTTTTCCTCACAGTAGAAGTTTGAGAAAATTGATTTTTTGCTCTGTGCAATCTTTGAAATATTTGTTGGACCTTTAATTTGCTTCTATTGACATCAAAGCTGTTCAGGGCCAGCCGGATAGCTCAGTGACTAAAGCGCCTGCTCAGGCAGAGCTCAGCGGCCGGGAGTTGGATCCCTGGCACCACAAGTCATGCTGGTTCTGCCCCTGAGGCACTGAGATGGCGATTGAGACTGGGCATGGTAGCACCCGCTTGTAATCCAAGCGCTTGGGAAGCTGCAAACAGGAGGATCACTATGAGTCCAATCCATGTAGTAAGACCCTGTAGACCCTATACTAAATACATTTTTAAAAAAAATTAAAATTGTTCAATTCTTATGCCTTTGGATCATGTGTGCTGATCAAAGGATTGGGTCTCACGAAAGGAAACGCAGGACTTCAGAGAATGATGTCCTTCAAGCAAATACCGTGCACGTTTAACTCTGGTTGTCCAGGTGGGGATGTTCATTTCAGAAAACATTGCACCAATCTTTGAAGATCAGCCTGAGGGAGCTACTGATTTATTTCCACCTTATTTGAAGAGTTTAGCAACATTAGCAGACATAGGCAATTTACTAAAGGTAATAGATTTCTTTGGAGAGTCCGAAGTACATTGGACATGTTATATAGATGCATTACATTACAGACTCAGTATCTAGGTAGGTGTTTTTAAATCAAAACGTTTATTTATAGATTTAAGGATAAGGATGAATAATTTTATTTTTAAAGAATGAATGATGAAGAGCTATGCAGAACAGGATAATAAATTTTTGTTATGGATGTTCCAAATGAGAATAAAATTTCAAAGAAAATAAAAGTCAGAATAGAAAAATGAGTCCTGGATCTGGCAAGGAACAAGGACTCATGACCTCACACAGGGTTAGTATGGTAAAGCAATATAGCTAGAAGAAATTGGTGGTTTGTTTAGAATTTTTCTTTGGGGTCCAGAATTTAATGAGTACTTTCATAAAATGCAAAGGAAGTAGAATTAGAAAGAACATAAATTTTGAAGTGGATAATCAAAAAATTGGGAATATTATTAAAAGAAGAATGAGTGAAAATATTACAGTAATGTGGATTCCGCACCTAAGTTTTTAGAGAGGAAGTGGAAAAAGTAGAGTGATGGTTGGAAGCAGGTTGGGAATGTGAACGCTGGGGTCTTTTGGCTACGTCTGAAGGTGTAAATCACATGCTCTTTAATAAATACCATCATCGCAAAACCTCAGAGGAGCGAGAGCTTTCTATCTTTTAGACATTGCAGGCTGAACCTCAAAAAGCACTTGGCAATGATAAAGCTTTAATGTGTAAAAGTGTTCAAAAGAAAAAAAGCCTTCTTTCAAAGCATTTTCCAGCCTCTTGATATTCCTTTGCCAAGACGAAGTTCTAGCCTTGGGAGCTTTTGCCCTACGTATTAAAACTTTGGCAAGGAGTGCCAACAAAGGGATTGAGTGGGTGTCTGCTTGGAATAGAAATTACAACTGTGTGTTAGACCTGGGAGGTCAGCTTGTGTCTACTGAAAATGTTCTAAGATTCTGAACACCAAGAAACATGTAGTAGACAAGGGTCAAAACTAAGCGTATGGGTGTGGAGAAAGCTTGGGGAATTGAAAAATACCATCCCTTTTCCCTGCAGCACTGTAAGACTTGGTAGGAAGTCATAAATTCTCTTCAGGAAGGTAAAAATATTGGAATCTAACACAAAGTGCAGACTAAAATTGCCCTTTCCAATCATTCAAGTGTACCTATCTGTAAATCACCTTCTTTTCTAAGACAAAATCTTTCCCATATAAAACCAGAACTTTTTGGTCTTCCTCATTCTTATCAAATAGGGACTGAGAAGAATTTCATTCTATTTTTTCTGCAATTTGACTTTTATCATTAAATGTTCAAGTGGTAGAAGTGGGTTTATGATAAAGTATATCTCTTTTAGCATAAGAAAATCCTTGTGTTTAATTTACATGCCATAATATTTTTCAAAATTACTAAGTAAAATTTTTACTAGGTAAAAACCAGCATTATTGGGCCAACCAAATAGCTCAGCAGATTAAAGGGCCTACAAGCAAGTTCAGGGACCGGGGGCCTGGCCTGCCATGCCAGCCCCTCAGTGCACTGAGACAGCAATTGAGACTGGGCGTGGCACGTGCCTGTAATCCCAGCCCTTGGGAAACTGTGACCAGGCAGATCACTAAGAATCCGATCTAGTAGTGAGACCCTGAACACCCTGTAGACGGTTCTCTAAAATACAAAAACAAAACAAAGCACCCAGCACTATACTCGTAGATGAGGAATCAAAGAGTCTGAATTCTTATTGGTCAACCACAATTTTTTGTTCCAAAAGCAATCTCGGGACACTTTGCATGGATTTTATCCCTTTCAGAGCAAAGCTAACAGCAACAATAACAACAAGGTTCAATGCTAATTATAACACAATTTTTCCTATCTAAAAATGTTACAGAGGTTATCTATACATTCCAAAACACAGAAAAGTCACCTGACAGCTGTGGAAAATGATCAGCAAATTACTGATCTTAGAAAGACACAGCACTGCTGACTACTGAAGTATTATGTGTGACTCAAGTTAGATTCTGATCAGAGTGATAGCCAACCATGTGCAAAGAAAGGAGAACTCAAGTCAAATAAAATCTGGGTTTCTGAGCTAGTGAAACCAACCACATGCATGCTGGTGCCAGAGGACAATGGAAGTTTGGATTCTTGCAGTTTATGGACTTAAGTTCCAATAAATGCCAAGAAATAATAAAATGTACTTACATAGTGCATGATTCCTCTTATATGAGAAGCCCAAGGAATAGGTAATGCTTCAATTTTTTCCATTATTTATTTACCAAATTGCATGCCTATCTCTGGTGATCTGAACAACTAATCTGAAGACAACAATGTACAATCTAACAACCATTGTTGCATTCCTATCACTTTGTTTAGTGAAATTCTGTATCATTTCTAAGATTTATTGTTTTACTGCTCTCCATTCTCTTTAAAAAATAAAAAATTAAGGGAAGAGCAAAATAAAAGATAACAGCAAACAGGGAGATCTTTCTTGAAGGAGAAGGAGATGGAGGGATGCAGGGAGAGCTGGGAAAGATGAGAAAAGGAGTGGAGATTTGTTATGCTCATATCCCAACTTTGCACATAAGATATAAACATGTACCACAAACATATATTAATAAAAAGTACATAAAATGTAAAAATCTATGTATTTTTATTTTACTTGTAAAATGCCAAGTGATATAACACTATACAAATTGGAAATAATAAAGATAGTAAAACTAGGGGCCTGGGAGATAACTCAGTGGTTTAAGCACCTGCCTGGTAAATGCAACGTCCTGAGTTCGATACCAAAAAAAAAAAAAAAAAAAAAAAAAAAAGTAAAACTAATGGCTGCCACTTTAACTTAATATAATTATGACTTCTTGCTCTTAATAACTGAGCATGTGAATTTCTGAATTGGTGTCTATCACATCAAGGTCAGATTAAACTGAAGTAGGTGCCCACTTCCAAAGGTGTGTCCAGTTAGTTTTGAACTAAGGTTAAATGTTTGATCATATGTTCCTTGCAGACTGACATATTCCTAGATGCTGGCTGGGAAGCTGCCCAGAGACCAGGAAGGGCTGTCTTGGTTTCTCTGGCTTTTTTTTTTATTGTCCTTATGTGGCATACAAACACTAAATTTGACATGAGCTACCATTCTTTCTCTGATTTTATTCATGATATGAGTTTGATCAAGCAAATTTTATATTCATGCTTTATATATATTTATGCATTTATATGTATATATTATGCATTTAAGCATTCATGCATTTTATGCTTATGCATTTTGTGAATCCTTACTGTGGAATTCCATTTATGTGTTATAAATTCTCTACAAAAGTTCAGATAATTTGTTGACTATGAGAAGATTTTTGCCTTTTACCAATGTGATAATTAATATAAAAAACTGAGCTCACTAATCCAAATTGAATCCAAACCTTTTTTCATGTTATTTTCCTTTTCATTGTATGAAAAAATAAATCATTTTTCAAGTTGCAGTTAAAACTTAGTGCTCAGAGAGCTACTGTAACTCTGAATGGGACTGCCTAGGGCCTGTTGTCTGTGGTGTCTGACATCCTCTGTCTATGGCTCAGTATATTTACTCAGTTACTTACTGACAAAACTATTGACATAAATACAGTTACAGGAAGGACTGTCTGTGCACAAATCAAAAAAGAGAACAGAACCTGGTGATGGTGTAGACTCTGAGAGAGTCAGAAATACAAGGCCATTGTGAAAATAGCATGACTTAGTGCAAAAAAAAAAAAAAAAAAAAAAAGAATACAGCAGATAAAAGGCTATACAGTAATCTTTTAGTTGAATTTCATTTTCTCACATGAAAAAGCATACCTAGGTGGAAAATTACAAGATACTTAAAAGGCTGAATAGAGAACACAGTGATGGTACGGGCTTTAGGAAAGTCTAATTGGTATGTTGATGGTGGTCTTCATCTGTACAAATATATTAAATTGGGGATGTTAGTGGTAGTTTTACTTTATTATTCTAGACAACTTGTGAGAATAATAAAGGAAGAAAGATTCCAACAAGGTACCAGGAACACATTTTTCAATACGAAGGTGTGGAATTCAGTATCAAGAGGTATTGCAGATGTTAAGAGCACATACATTAAGTGCTCAGTAGGTCTTTTCTTTGTCCACCACCCCTTTCTTCTTAGAGGCCTTGTAGAAAGTAGGTATTTATTTTTCAGACATTCACCTCTGTCTTCTACCTCTGTCTCTACAATCTGTTTCAAAACAAAGTGATTTGCTCTTTGGGTGAAAACAAATATAAGCTGGGATGATGAATGTGCTGGTGGGATGAGGCCTTGAGAAAGCCTGGGATCTTTTTCTCCATGACATTTGTAAGCTTCCAACAGTGTTCTGGCAAACAAACTGGACGATGGAACCATGCTGTGGTAAGCACGATGCGAGCTATCATCAACTCAGAGGCACGCAGTGTCCACTATCTGCACTGCAGGTGTCCTCCCACATGAGGGAAAGATGCATGGGAGAAGGAGAAAGAGGAGTACGAGGAGGAGGAGGAGGAGAAGGAGGAGAAAGATGAGAAGGAGGAGAAGGAGGAGAAGGAGGAGAAGGAGCAGGAGGAGGAGGAGCAGGAGGAGGAGGAG
>NW_004524755.1:449273-456702 GCF_000260255.1 Octodon degus | reverse complement strand
TTTATTACAGTGAGATTAGAGTTCTTGGAGGAATGGCTGTGAATATCCCCTTTGGACGTTTTGGACAGCAACAGGAAGACACACAGGCCCAGTGTCTGTCTCTCAGGATGGCCTTTCCAGAGTGGAATGTCACTCTGGGTCCTGATGGGGGCAGTTGGGCTACTAGCTGAGCCTAGAATGTTAGGATTCCCATCTCTTGGTTGGTGCCAGAATGAACGTTTCCACCCTGCTCAATGCTACCGGCTCTCATCAAGGTTCTTTCCTGACTCAGGGGCTGGGGACATTCTAGGGAGCACAAAGTAGGTTCACATAGGTCATGGCTGAGGCCACCTGGTGCATTTATAGTGCTGGGCCTTATCCTGAGAGAGGGAAGATGAACCAAGTGGCTAGTGACATAATCCTCATGGTACGATGGTGGGTCTCAAGATGCAAAGACCAAAGCTATGCTACTAGAGCCAAAAAACCTCACAAGCTACTTAAGGGTTACAGAACTTAAATGAAAATAAGGTGAATAATTGCAAAGAGAGCAAAATGTCAAGTCCTATTTTCCCTGTTGTTTCCATCCTCTCTTTTATATTCTAAGTCTCTTGAAATTCATCGTTATGTGCAAGAGATCTCATTGCTCTTTTGTCTATTTAGTAAATTAAAAATTACATCAAGGAATATGAAAACATAAGGCTCAATATTTTTCCCTTTTTATATACCTTATATGTTTAAGGGGATAGACTATTATACTTTAAATTAATTTTTTTATATGACACATCAAACAAAACTGTGCCATGTAATGTTTTGATACAGAGTTTATTTCATTTTTAATGGTGGGAAGTTATGGAAAGAAAGAAGTTGAAGCAGAGAGAAAAGTGGTCTGAGGAAAAGCCAAGAAAGGCTCACATCTGGAACAGATGTACTGCGGGAGGAATCTTGCTTGAAGCTCTCGGGTGGGCCCTGCAATTTCTGCCCTCAATAGCAGGCGTGCCCACAGGACACTGGAGGGGACACCCTCCAGAGCTCCAACGAAGTCCTTAGAGCTCCAGCCAAGTCCAACGCTGGAGAGCAGAAGATGGCAGATGCGACATTTGCACCATTGTCATGTGACACAGAGAATTCAACACATTGTGCCCCTTAACTTCCAGATTCAGAGGTTTAAACAAAAGAAATTAAAAAGCTAAACAAAATCTCCTATGTTCTCTCTCTCTCTCTCTCTCTCTCTCTCTCTCTCTCTCTCTCTGTTTCTCTTCCTGTCTCTGTCCCTTTCTCTGTTTCACTTTGTCTCAGTCTCTGTCTTTCTGTGTCTGTGTCTGTGTCTGTTTCTCTCTCTCTCTCTCTCTCTCTCTCTGCCTTTCACTCTAATTCATTCACCAGTCCATGAGACTGATCAAGAGGAGTAAAACCTACAGTACATGGGCTTCCATCCTAGACTGCATCCACACTGACTTTCCATTCATTGTTATTATTCAAATGGCCTTATTCTAAGTGTGCACACAATAATTATCTGTCTCTTTAAAGAGTCCTAGTGTTCTTAGTCAAATAGATTTTAAGAGATGCTTTTTATCAGTAGCCTTTCAGAGATGCCCAGATAACCCAGAAACTTGCAGTGAATACATTACCAATGGTGAGTTTTGGAAACTTTAGTATTCATACCCAATAATTATTTTGCTAGATACCAGAAAAATGCAGACTAAATCCACAGAAATAGACCACATGATACTCTTCAGACTGGGAACAATACAATGGCCTGGCACACTTGTGGCCCTGTGTGAATTTTTAATTGCTGGTGAAAATATAAATTAGAATGATCAACACTGGAAAACCAGAGACCATCTGCAGTGACACACACACTGTAAGTCAGCACCTCCATAGTTTGGAATTTCTCAGGCGAGCTCATGTGAAAGTGCTCAGGGAAAGGAGGGCAAGAATGGTCGTGATGACACGGCATAAGGTGTACGGAAAAGCTTGTCAAGGTGACTGCTGTATTTAAGGCAGTGTTTGCTCTGTGGCAGTACTGGGTGCTAAGGAGGGGAGGCGGACCTGCCGTCCAGAAGGTTCCCGTAGGTCAGGATAGTCAGCAGTTTCCCTGGGGGCTTCAGTGTCTTGGTAAGATTTTTGATGAAACTGATAGGGTCTTCTTTTCTTATTTGGGAGCAGGATATTTACCTCATATTTGCATTTGTTCCATTCTTAATAATATATTCTAGGTTGTTCAGCCATCCTAGCTCACAGGTCTTCCAGTTGAACACACTTCAGAGCTTTCCTTTTCACTTTAAAATGTCTTACAGGATGTTTTTCAGAATAATTTCTTCCCAGGCACTAGGCTTCTTCAATGATATACAGCTCCATAAGATTTGTACTTCTGTCTGATAGGAATAAAAAGTAATGCTGATCTTCAGCACTCACTTTTGAGTGTCCTTAGTGTCTCACTGTAACCTCCTGCTGCTGGGCAGGGAACTATTTGGTCTTCGGGTGTGGGTATAACTGAACTGTGGATTTCAGGGAAATTTGATGCATTATATTGTTTTTAAATAATTGAAATGGGTCAGTTTTCCAAAAGAAAATATTTTCTAGGTGGTATTTCAGGTTGTTCTATATTAAATCATCATCTTTTTTATCTGCCAAATGGGAAATTTGATGCAATTCTGTCTGATGTTTCAATATGTCTTTAAAAAATAATAATTCAAAATTTTTCAAGCATTGCATTCTGCCAAAACAAGAGCAAAACATGACTAAAAGAGCTTTAAATTATTTTTAGATTAAGATATTCTACAATTCCAGTGATTATTCCTGTAATATACTGGGTTTATGGTGGGTTTGCTTCTTTAAACATTGACAGTGATTTGTAATCTAGAGTGAGAAAAAGCCTGGTGAGTTCAAGGGGCAGCCTCAAGGAATCCCTCTCTGGAAGCCAACAAGCTGTGTAAATGTCTGGCTCCCTTCATGATGGCAGAGGTTCTGTGAACTTCAGTGGAAGGGACTAAAGACTGCCCGTACACTCAGGGTTCGGACAAGGTGTCTGTTCTTTTTAAAACTTAAGTTGTGCTTGTAACACCACAGAGGAGTTTAGATAGAGTGATACACCTCTTACTCATTTTATTTTATGAAGTGTAATTATACCAAATGAGTTTCCGGTACTACTGACAAAATATTCAAGTTTTGGCTATCTCTGCTAAGAGGTGTTTTAAATATCATAATTAAAACATTTAATTTTCTCTTGCGTTCTCTTGAGTATTACTGGAAAGCAGACCCTTGCACAAGCTGTTCCTTCTCCCCAGACTCCACTCAAACCATGCTCCACAGACATGTGGCTTTGTCCCTGAGAAATTCCTTTCTGTCCCACAAAGTTCTCAATCTTGAAACAATGCCAGGCACACAAGCAAACAATAGATATTGTTGCATGAGTCTACTTATTTTAAGATGGTTCTTTGTTTAAATCTTACACTCTAATAAAATCTTGAAGCCTTTTCCGATGTGCTCATCCTCATGTTATTTCATTATCTTCTTCTTTTTCCTTGAAACAGGGTCTCCTATGTAATTCAGACTGGTTTGAACTCACCTTGTAGGTCAGGTTGACCTGGAACTCGCAACAATTCTGCTGTCTTTGCCTCCACAGTATTGGGATGATAGATATGTACCATACCTATAATAAAAAATAAGCCCGGCTGATTTCTTCATCTTCTGATATGTCATCTCTCTGTTATTAGATCATACACTTCTTGAGGGCAGAGTTTTTTTAGGTGGGTTGTAAGATAATGCAATGGTGTGGTCTGGTAACTTGGGTCAGCTTCTGACCTCATCATGCAATTCCTCTTTTGTTCTTCATGTTTTTCTGCTTGATTTCTTTCTAAAAGCAACTATGACAAGTAGTTTGTGTCTAAATTTAACAGCAAGAGAATAGAGGATTTGAATAAAAGAACTACTGCTTCTTACAGCCAAACTTTTCTAAATGTCTAAAACGGTTGCATTAGGGCTGGCCAGATAGCTCAGCCGGCCAAAGTACCTGATTAGGCAGGTGCAGGGACCTGGGTTTGAACCCTGGTGTGCCATGCCAACCTCACCTTGCACTGAGATGGCAAATGAGAATGGAAATAATCCCAGTGCTTGGGAGACTGAAAATAGGAGGATCACTATGAGTCTGATCTATGTAGTGGGACCCTCTAGACTGTACTAAAATACATTTTTTTAAAAAGTGTTGCATTTAATATGATGCATATGATAAATTCTCCATTAAAAATCCAATCATGATTGTGTTCTTTAACTTGTGTTATATCTAAAGGTATTACCTAAATTGATGAACTGTGAGACCTAGGACTGTAAGAATGGGTTATGATTTTTCTTTTAAATTTGCTCCATACATTAATGTATCTGCTGAGATACATAGCAGTTGTTTGGGGGTAGGATTATTACACAATACTCATATTCCAATATCAGTTTTCAGAACATATTCCTATTTTATTGAGTCGGGAGTGGTGGAAGAAGGAGCTCTGCAGAATGAAAGAAGGGAAACCTTTCAAAAGTAGGAAGAGAGCTGAGATTACATGAACTCCTCTACATCTGTTAGCTGGCATGGGTCATTAGACTTGTGCCTTCCCACAGAAACTGGGAGACAGGGCCCTTCTTCAGATGTTAGCTCAAACAAACAGTAAATTCTTTTGTAAGTCATGAGTTTTCTTAGCCAGACACATGAGAGAAAGTAGGACCATTGCGGAGATGCAGACTTCAGCTATTAGAAGAGATGTTAGGGTTTAGTTCCAGTCTTTACCAACCATGGTTGAGGACTGGTCACAAAGGGGTGCAGAGGACTCTGGCTGGAATTTGGTGAAGGACAGAACTTCATCATCAATTCTTACAGCTAGCAAAGGGCTCTGCTGGGACAATACCTTTGAGGCAGCCCTAGCCAATCCAGCCCTCACCTTCTCTCTTGGCCAGGACACCTTTGTCTTAGTCAACTCAGAACTGGATATTTGACAACCAGAGACCACTCCTAATATATTTCTTCCTCCCTAGCCTCGTTCTCAGTTTCATGGCTACACATCACATACTGTCCCATCTATAGTCAATGGTTACAGTTTTAGAAAATTAGTACCCCCCTATTTTATATTCTTTTGGGCATTCACTTTAGCTACTCTATTTAAACCATCACTGTTCTAGTCCAAGGTCATCTTTCTTCAACTAATGCCTGAGCTGCATAAAATTCATCCTGATAATTTATTCAGCTCTCGTGTCCTCCAGGCTGATGAAAATGTTTCTGAAGATGTCATTTCAAGGCTTTCAACCTTCTAGAATCTCCACATTTCTACCAGCTCCTACACGAAGCCTCCTGCAATGGGTCTTTCCCCATCCTGCCTGCCAAATGCAAGTTTGAGTGTGATTCCCCAGTACTACAAAATATGAAACAAAAAATGTGCAATTTGGGGGCCACTGAGATAGCTCAGCAGCCTAAGTGCCTACTTAAGCAAGCACAGGGAGTGGTGTTCAATGTCCTGCACTACACGTCATGCTGGCCCCATGCCCCTGTCTGCTGAGTGGGCCACCGAGACCAGGCATGGTGTCACACTCCTGTAATCCTAGTCCTGGGGAGGCTGAAAACAGGAGTATCATTATGAGTCTGAGCTGCATAGTGAGACCCCGTATCAAATACATAAATTTAAAAAAAGAAATTTTTATCAATCTGTGATTGTAACTGATGTATGATTCTACCAGGAGTTTGTTTTATTTTAAAACTACCCACAGTGCATAAATGAAAACTATAGAAAACTAATCTAAACTAGGATACTTTCTCTTAGTTTTTTCTTCCAGTTTTCATCCTAGGGAAAATAGCATTGTGTTTTATCAAATCATGAATTCTTTCTAGATGCTGTTTTATTTCTCTATAAAGGAGTTGTAGTCATAAGACTGGGCTCACAGAGATAAAAATGAGTGAAAAAAGATTATTTACAGAGACAATGGAAACTCTTGTGGCAAAAGTGATTCATCCTGAGGGGAACTCAGGCAGGGAGGCCATCAAACCCGGAGAAGGCCTCCATCTGGGCTGCATTCAGCTCAGCGGGACAATAGCTAGGAGGCCAGCCAGAGACAGCTCCTCTGCTGCAAGCCACAGGAGTTCTGGTTCGAGTCTCTGTACTTAGGATGTAAGGGAAGCATAAACAAGAAGTTCAGCTACCAGATGGGGACCCTTCTAATTAGTTAAGTCTGCTCTAATTTTTGGCCACCGGTTGGCAGATGCAGCAGATGCCAAGGGAGTAAACAGAATATGTTGGCAGTTCTGAATTTTAAACCAGTATATCACAAATAGATCCAATGTAGAAATATTTTCCCCTTTGGTTAAACTCTGTAACTTAATTTTGTCAAATGCTAAGAAGTTAGAGATAGATGATGAAAGGCTTCTTTTGAGGCATGCTTACTTTTCGTCTCCGTATCAGTGGCCGTGAAGAAGAGTTTTAGATATGTTATTCCAGAACTTGTAGAGTGTAGTAGCAATGCTGGGGAGAGATTGATATTTTCTCATAAACACAGATTAATGTGTCATTTGCAATTAGAAAACTATAAAATCATAAGAGCTGCATTTTGGGAAAGAACATCTTGAGTTGAATAGGAACACTAAGAAGTTTGGCAAGTGTTGCCTCGATCTTGAAGCGCTCTGCATGGCTTGCCTACCACAGCTTTTTGAGCGAAACAAGACACAGGCCCTGGTGATTTTCCACAGAGACAGGCAAGGAGCCTCAATGTTCCAGCAGAGACCACGGAAGTTGGCATGTTGGATGCAGGTCGCTTTGTGTTATGAGGAGTGTCTAAAAGAACATAGAGGAGAATAAATAATCCTGCGTGTTTGCGTGGAGTAAGTTGTCATGAAATTCTTTCTAGAAGTAATGATTTTCAGTGAGAAGTTTTAAATGTAGGAACTACCAGTAAATAAGTTGAAAGAAGGGCTTCAGGCAGAGGCTAGGTTACAGATAGAGACCTATGTCTGGTGAATTGTCAGTAGTGCGATAGGACTTGGTGCCTGGGATTTTGACAAGAGAAAAGTATGTCAGAAGAGCTAAATATAGTGTACAGAGGATGGAAAGTGATTGAAAAGATAACTCACAGAGTTCTGACTTAGGAAAAGAAGCCTAATGCACTGCAATTCATCAAGAAAGCAAATGCAGGAGGGATATCAGGGTTTAGGGAGAGGATGAAGAGCTCTGTTTTATAAATTCTGAATTGATATCATTCAAAGTGATTTAAATATAATTAATGTGAATATTGTGCTAATAGCAATGACCACGACAACGTATCTCCAATCTGAGTTCCTCTGTACCTTCCTGCAGCTGTTTCTTTATTTCAGAAGCCGTTGATTCATTACTTTCAGCTGTGTGATTCCCAATTTGTTCTGTGTTAGTGTCCTCTGCACTTTTTACTGGTGGAGTTGGGTTCTGAGGTTGCATTTTGTTCCTTC
>NW_004524755.1:439672-449173 GCF_000260255.1 Octodon degus | reverse complement strand
AGAGAGAGAGAGAGAGAGAGAGAGAGAGAGAGAGAGAGAGAGAGAGAGAGAGAACTTTCTACATTGTGTATAGAAATGTAAATGAGAACAACCACTGTGGAAATGAGCATGGAGGGGCCTCAAAAAACTAAAACTCTAAAAATTCCTTTTGACTCAACTCTTCCCTGTCTAGGCATCTTCCCAAAAGAGGTAAAGACACCATGTTGGAGCAGCACGGGCCAAGCCATGTTTAACAACACAGCTCATACTAGTTACATCTTGGAAGCAGCCTATTTGATCATTGACAGCTGAATCCATAAAGGAAATTTATTTACAATCCAATGAAGTATTACTGTTTTATGTAGAAAGATAAACTGGAGTCATTTCTGGAAAAATGGATACACCATGAGACCATGATGGTAAGTGAAATAAATCAGACATGCAAGCTCAAATATACATGGTTTCTCTTCTAGGAGAGATCCGAGGGATAATTAATTTAAAGAGGAAAATGAAGCATGGCTCATAGGAAGCAGAGCAATAGCCCTATGGCCAATGTGAAGGATACCAAGAGCTGTAAGGAACAAGGCCACAGGAGTGGGGGAAAGGAGCATGAAAGAACTGAGATGTTTTAGGTATATGTGCCAACTCCTCACAATGAATGTAATCACTATGAATCACATCCATATACTAATAAAAAGTAAGCATCTTTTACAGAGATGCTTGTGTATACAGAGTGTCACTTCAGAGTTACTTGAGAAGAATGGAATCCTCAGCAGAACTTCTTTACATTAATTTCACTGACTGCAAGGTGTGCAAAGTAACCTCAACACTACTCTCACTTGTCCTCGTCGACTGCTGGGTGGAAGCAAAGGTCGCGGCACTGCAAGTGTCTCCCTGGTGCCCTTTGGAGTCCTGCCTCCCGAGGTGTCCCCGCAGTCATCCTATTTGCAAACAGAATGATGTTATTATTGATATTGTCTTTCCTGCTCACCAACTAAGGCAAATGCCTTCTAAGTGGGCATTTGTGACCATCAAAGAGACCTCAGGGCTTTTGACAATTTTGAGAGGCACTAAATTCAAAACAGTAATAATAAAATCCAGAGAGTTAGTATTAAATCACAGAATGTTTTTCATTTCTTGTAGAGAGGACTTCTGGCCTCCATTAAACTGTATTTTTGATGATGTGAATCCATTTATCTTTTGGAAAATTAAATCGTTTTCTTCTTAGAAGACAAAGAGGAAAACATAAACATTAGGAATGGCAGATCAAAAGTCCTGATTTGTGTTTCCTTTTTTTTTTTTTCTAAAAGGCATGTTTGAAAAATAATGTATTGAACCATATAAATGAAATAAAAACTCACAAACAGAATTATAGCTTTAGATCCAGTCTTCTCAGGGACATGGTACTTACATAAAGATATGGCTGTGGTCATGACTATGTCTGTGACATGGCACAAAATGAGATTTGTGAAAATTTCAGGAAAGATAAAATTTCCTGCCTAGTAATTTCCACATGAATCTAGGACCCTGCTGTGTACTGCTTTAAGAAGGAAAGTTAAATTTTATTGGTCGAAGTTCTTCAGCAATGCCAGAATTTAAGGTTATTGGTCCTCAATTTATTTATTTATTTATGCTTTGGATGAATAGAGCTAGAATTTTTTTTTTTCACAACTGGGGATTGAACTCAGACCTTTGCACTTGCTGGTGAAGCGCTTATTCTGCTGAGCCATCTCCCCAGCCCCCTAGAGCCAGAATCTTAGCAATCTTCTTCCACTGTAGTCTATAAGCCTTTGAGATTACTCTCAGTTATGTCCTACTATGCTTCTGGTCTCAGCACTCTCTTAATTTATTATTTATTATTTATTATTATTTTTCAGTGTATTTGGTGTTACAGGGTCTCACCGAAGCTTGGACTCTTAGTGATCCTCCTGTTTTTAGCCTCCCCAGCTCTGGGATTACAGGTGTGCGTCACCACATCCAGACTCTGCGGCCGGCTCAGCACGCCTGGGATCAAGGCTGGTGTGGCAGGTGGGGCTGGGAATTGAACCGCAGTCCCTGTCCTTGCCTAAGCAGGTGCTTAGTCAGCTGAGCTATCTTGCCGGCCCTCCAACACTTTCTTTTATTGATTCCTTCCAGTCTGTGGGCATGAAATAAATCATGATATGCAAAATATGCAAAATGCTGTTTGACTTTTCTTGGGGTCTAACTTAGAATGCTGCAATGAATGGTTATGATGAAAGTGTCCTTCGTAGGTGCTGTGTCACCGCCTCTAGTGAGGTCATCTGGACCTTGACAACTACATTTCAACATTTCCCTGGCATGGTCTTATCCTTTTGCCTGCTCTGTATTAATGCATGACAATTAGTAGAGTACAGACAATGCTATATTTGATAGCACTTCCTATGTTGCCACCTTAATAGAAATGTTATCACCTCTCCGATGTACATCTTGGTGTCTAAAGTTCCTTTTTCAGTATCAGAAAATGTCAATACTAAATTGTGACTTCCTCCCTCCCTTCCTTTGCTTCTTTTCAAGGTTGATTGAATGACTTTTTATTTTATTCTCTGTCTCTTCCCTTGATTTTTATGTTCATTTTAAGATATGAAAACATCAGTACACAGAATTTATTCATCTCTGTTGTCTGTCACTCAAGAATAAAAGGATTCCTTATGTTCTTCACTACACCTGCTCAGAGACAGCTTGTGCCTGTGGCTTTCCAGTCCAGCTGGCCCTCTGACTTGTTTTGTGTGTTTTCCTTGCTGTGTTCTGGGATGTAGGGACTTCGCCTGCTCTCAGGGAGAATTTTGACATTCACACCTCAGCTGTCTTCCAGGGCCACTGGGACACAGGAGTTGAAGATTGGAGAGACTGAGAAGGTTCAGGTGCCTTCCCCCTCTGGGCCTCAATAGCTCTTCCTGCAGTAGTGCTGTCGCCTCCACTACTTCAGCTTCCCCTGAGCTGATGCTGTGGTTTGAGTATCCCTTCCACAGTCCATGTTGGAATTTCCTTGCCATTGTGGTGGTAGGAAAGGGTAGGTTACTTCAGAAACGATTTGCTCATGATGTCCTTGTTATCACAAGTGGGTGAACACTATTACTGCAAGAGCGGGTCAGTTGCAGAGGCATGGAGTCCTGACTGTAAAAGAAGAGTTTGGTCATTTCTTCTGGGTCTTTCACATCTTCACTTGCCCTTCCGTCATGTTAAGATGGAGCCAGGGCCCTCAGCAGATGTGGCTCCTCTGGCTCTGCCTTCCAAACCTTCAGACTGTGAGTAGTTACACTGTTGTTTATAACTCCAGTCCATGGGAATCAGTTATACTAAAAAAAAAACAAAAACAGACGAAGACAGCTGAATGACTGTGGTCCTAGTTTCTATGAGTTGATCTTGCCCCCTTTGTCTTTCAGTGATAGAGAGACTTTCTGTTGGAGAGAACCTCTTTTTACTAGACTCTGACCTCTCCTGTCAGCGACAAAACAAGTACTTAAACTTAATTTCTGCTGATGAATTTAATATGATTTTTATTTTCCTTCTTAGTATACAACACGTTATTGGGTTTGTGTATCTACCTATCATGTTTTACTTTCTAGCTTTCAAACGCCTCGAGAGACAGAGACAGTTTGGTAGCTCTCAGATCAGATTCAGCAGTTCTTGCAATGGTTTGGTCTTCATTACTTATTGGAACATTTCAATAAGTTGATAGTTATGTACAGGAATATAATCTGTACATTATCAAAGTATAGTGGCTCACAATCATGTCATAGTTTATTATTATTATTATAGCTATTTATGATCTACATCTTTTCTACTTTTTATATTATAAACTTTATTGATAGACAAAAATAAATTGAAAGCTAATGCTAAGCAGAGGTGAGACGACAGGGGAAAGAAAAGAAGGTTTTAAGAAATAGGAAACAATGATAAAATAACTTTCCAGACGACAGATTTAACAAAAACTTATGGAATTCATCGGACAAGGTAAACATTGAAAACAACAGAGAGAGAAAGTCCGAGATTTTTCTTTCTTATTATTTATAGCATCTCAGGAATTCCTGCAACGAGTTTAGCAGGAAGAGCTACTTGATAGGTATTTGCATTTTGATTGATTTGTCTGCTAAAGAGCTTCTGTGGCAGAATAAAGAACTGGAATACGCATCGACATATTTTAGTACTTCGTCCATATTCTGCCTCTATTTGGCGCCAGGAAGGCAGAACTCACAAGGAGGCATGTGCACAGCGATCCTACGTGACGGCCACATTGGAGTGTAGCTTCGTTTCTCGAAGACTAAATACAGATGGCAAAAGAAGCAAAGATTTGGAAAGACTCGGCGAGAGGCGCGCAGAAAATGCTGAGCACCGCGTCTCCTCACTGTTTGCTCAGAAGAAATCCACTTTGGGAAAACATGAACTTTTTTAAATTTAATGTTTTCGTTACTTGAGAGTGATTCCCCCTGCCACTGAAGTGGTAATGCGCAGAAGCACAAGGCGGACAGACACTTTTTTTTTTTTTTTTTTTTTTTTAATGCTGAATTGCATTACACAGTAAGTGCTTCCGAGTGAATTGGGGGGAGACGGGCTAACAACTTGAGTCCAGATCGGCTGTTCTGAAGAAGAGATGATTTCTGATTCTTGTGCCTTAGCTCCATTCAAGCATTTTTTAAAATTTTTATTTTGTTATGTATTTATTACAGGGTCTACAGGGTCTCACTACACAGATCGGACTCCTAGTGATGCTCTTCATTTCAGCCTCCCAAGAGCTGGGATTATGGGCGAGCGCCACCACGCCCAGTTTCACACATTATCTCAGCGCGCCCTGAGCAGGGCTGGCCCGGCATGCGGTGGGGTGGGGTTGGGGCCGGGGTGGATGCAACCGCATCCCTGCGTCTGCCTTAAGCAGGTGCTTTAATCTACTGAGATATCTGGCTGGACCTCTCAAGCATTGTTTGAGAGAAAATTAAATTGATTTGAAAAGAAATTGCATGTATTGGAGCCAGAGAAAATATATGATAATTCACTACATTTTATGTATATGAGATATGGTTAATATACACTGAATATTTAATTTTTTTGAAATTATTACATAAAAGACACAATATCATTAATTCTCCTTGAAATACTCCCCGTTCCTTTCAACACACTTATTCTGTCATTCTTGGCACTATGGAAGTATTTGCGGAAGTCCTCTTTTTGTTAAGTACCTCCAGGTTCACTGTTACGCCTGCTTCCAGGTCCTCAATCAATCGAAGACACTTACTTTCATGGTCATTTTGACTTTGGGGAAGAGCCAACCTATAATGCTTTTATTTGACAGAAAACTGAGACAGGAGCTTAGGATGGGAGAAGCTGCAGTTCTCCAAGTCCTGCAGGTGGATTTCTCCCAAGAACTCCAGCAAACTTTAGATAGCATAGCCTAGCCCTGAGGTGTGGGAGCCCAGCCTTGCCTCTCAGGAGCTGTATGCCTCAGTTCTTTGGGTGTCCTCTAGAGTTGGACACTGAAGCACACACCTGCCCCATGAAGAGCTGGGTACCATGACTTCCCAGGCTACCCCAGGCTCTGTAGAGGCAGTGTGTACTTTTGCTTTTGCCTTTCACTCTTCCTTTTTCCTTGGCCCAACCTTGTTTTGCAGGGTCAGTCTCTCCCTCACTTTTCTCTTTTACTTTCTACAAAAGATGCTGTCACCGTACTTTGCTCCTTTTGTTCAGTTTTTCTTTTTCAAGAAGAGAAGAACTTGGACTCTAATTTCAGAGAGAGGCGAGCAACCCAGAACCCCGGTAACGTTTAGTTGGCGAGCTGCCTTTGGAATGAGGATACCTGGTGCCGAAACTGCTTTAAATACTTTGAATGCACTCAGGATACAGATGCAGCCACGACTGCAGACACCCGAGAAACGAGACTTCCAGTCTGATTGAGAAGATGGAAAGAACGATGCGATATGTGTATTGGGAGCAAGAGGAAACCTTTTGAGGGGACTGATGACAATATGACTTTTACTGTAATAGCATTTTTAAAATTTAAGTAATCACATATCTACTCATCATATCACATAATTTTTCCAAAAAGCTAAAATTGCTCTGAAAAGATAAATATTATTAAAAATCTAAATAAGTTCTTTCATCAGATTCCCAACAGCAGCTTGACCTTAAGCCTGTGTACACACACACACACACACACACACACACACACACACTCACACATTAATGTTCTACTTATTTGCTGATTTTTGTTCTCCTTTCTCCACATTGTCTCTGCCTTGAAGCAGCTCATTTTCTTAGTGCCGCAGACTGCCTCTACTTCCTCAGCTCGTGCCATTCCTTTCTCACATTTCCATATCTAGGAGGAAACAAAGATTCACTTCCCTGTGAACTCAAAACAAGAGAAAAGCTGAGTGAGGTTCATCAGTTTTTGTTAGATGACTGTGTTAGAATCAACTACTGTGGCTGTGACATATGATTTTCCACGAAGAGATAAGTAGGTTTTACTGTGTTAGCTAGACCTAGATGAACTCATCCAAAACTCACAATTGACACAGAGAATCATCTAGAAAGGAAGACGGCAGCAGAACCCACAGTGGGAAAGATACCTAGCAAATACCTACTACAGAACTGAGGTGAACAAGGCAGATTGTTTATACACTAGACTGAGACTTTAATTGTGAAGCTTCCATATATCCTTGAATTGTTTAATCATGCTCAAAATTTAGTAATTATAGCCATGTGACATCAGTTTTTAACAATGAACACGTACATAAAGCTGTAGTACAGTTCCACTGTTGGGTCTGCAAAGACAGGGAAAGACCTACTGCCTGGCCTGAGGGGGCTATCGTGTTGTATGAGAAACAGAGAAGTAAACACAGGTGTGTCCCAGAGTTGCCAGAGAAGGTGTGATTGTTGCTAAGTAACTGGCTGGGTAGGTGTCAGAGAGTAGCTCATTCTAGAGCTAAATCCTAGACCTAAATTTGCCATACAGATGAGAGGTGACATTCATTCTAGCCAGAGAAATCAAACCAAGTCAACAAACACCTAAGTGGACGTAGCAGCACAGAATGTACAAAGCATTTGGAATCTATTAGTGATTCAATAAGAATGAAACTTATGAGATGAGTAGTACAGGAAAAGAATAGGTCAGAAAAGTACTCAAAAGTCACTTGCTACATTTTCTCAAGGACTGAGCTGAGTAGGCAAATGGAGTGACAGAATAAAAATTGGGTTTTAGAAAGGAGGAAGACGGTGTAGTTTGGATTGCTGAGGGGGCACCAGGCAATGAGGGAGACTAGTTTTAAAGTTGTGGGACTCCAGGTGAAAGCTTGTTGGGGTCATGGAAGGGGCAGACAACTTAATTTTTTTTATACTCAGTTAAACACAGATTATACTAATATTTATGATACCTGCATGGCAGTCACTTCCCTTCAGTGTGAGTGTGTATCAAACTGCATGAATAATGTAGGGTTGTTTAGAGCAACAGAAGAGGCATATAAGTTGCCTATTGGTGATCAAAAGCGATATATGCATTTAAGGTCCCTTTTCCTGATTAATGGTCTATGCATGGAAAAGAGCGACTTTTTCCATGTCAGTTTTTCTTATGAACGCTTAATCTGATAGAACTGCAGTGGTGCAATAAATGTAGGTGTTGTGAGAATGACTAGAACAGATGTTGCTTTTTTTGTGTGAAATAAAACTCACGGGTAAGCACAGAACACCAAATCTTTAGGACGGAGGTGCATCTATTTGCTGTACAGTACATGTTCTCTTATATATGTCCCCAAATACATTTGAAAAATCAGTGCTAATTCAAGTCACCAAAAATACTCCATAAAGCAGGTTGCAAATATATACACTACTATTTATGACAGATGCAGTCCATCACCGTGTTCATTAAAAACAAGTAGCTACCAAAGCAATTTGAAGGTGAATGCAAATGTGTCTTTGTTCATAAATTATGTCATAAATTATTGTTGTCAGTAGTATGCCTAATGGAGGCTTCTTAACTATAGGCAAAATGTGGGCTCTCATCTCAAAAGAATTACAAACATTCCTGGAACTTCTAAATCATCATCTATGATTTGGGCCAGCAATTTAAACTTCAGGACAACAAATAATTATTGTATAGAATACGCGTCTGGTAAGACATTGAGGTTCTGCCTGTTATAGCTGAAATATGGCTGGCTGGGGGACACAAATGTTCATTACTTTTGTTGATCATGAGTTGGAAAAGAATGAGAACCATTGGAGAGCAGCCCGTCTCCACCCGCCCTCTGCTTGCTATAACGTAGCTGTCATTCTCCTCTCTTTTATTATTGTTATTAACACATCATAAAAAATACATTTAAGTAGCATTAAGCTTGTAGCACAAACCAACACAATGGGGTCACTTGGTCTTTAACTTGTTCTATAGAAACTGCTTTGTTCCTTTTAGATGAATCTTTGGAATCTTTGAGTATCTTGCTCTTTAGTTACAGCACAAAACAGGTGCCTGGGAGAGGTAATTGCCAATCTTACATTTGGGCTTCTGCTTTATTGTGACTTAAAGTCTTTTGTTCATTGATCATCTAACTTCAATTAGTATCAGAGCAATGGATTCAGGGATGTTTTTTATATCAGAATTTATTACAGTTATGTAAGTTTCTACTTCAGCATAAGAAATAAAAATGTGACATGTACTATAGTCTAGTTGACTTATAGTCTTAAAATTTTAATCATTAAACATTTATTAAGTTTATTATTAGGAAGACATATTATTGTCTCATTTTATATTATAGGTGAGTTTTCTCCCAACTTGTTACACTGCATATTATATCTGATAAATATGAAAATTATTAGATAGGAAATATTTTACCAAATATTCACCTGCTTTGCTGATATTTAGACTTTTTTTCAAAATAAAGATGACTTGATCAAAATGATAATGTTTTATATCAAGTTAGAGGCCAGATGTGGTGCTGCACACCTGTAATCCCAGCATTCAGAAGGCTGACTTGAGAGTTTTGCTGTAAATTCAAGTTCAGCTTGGGGAACCTGGTAAGTCCCAGGCTAAATTGAAATACATAGTAAGACTCTATTTCACAAAAGTAAAAGTAAATATACAAAATTTAGAGTTAAAAACTGTTAAGAGTTCTCTAGCATGAGATAAAGCTGGTTAGTGTGATGTTTCATATGGTCTTGTGTGTGTGTGTGTGTGTGTGTGTGTGTACGTGTTGCATGTGCTCAAATGCACTGTTTTATATGAACTCTCCTTAACTTGTGTGCATGTATGTGTATATACATACAACCAGGCAAGCTGCACATTCCCGTACAGGGGGTGCTTTCAGATTTCCACCCTCCTGATGAGACAGCAAGCAACTGAGGAGTGAACAGTAGAAAAGGGACTCATCAAGGTCTAGTCAGAAAATCTTATGTGGTAAGGCATTTACAACAGAGAGAAACTGACACAGGGAAGTAGTTACGTACTACGTGCTGAAAGCAGTGAAAAAGGAAGAAGGGAAGTGAGGTAGCGCAGAGACAGTGGCAGAAAGTCCTACCTGCAGCATC
>NW_004524755.1:427394-429227 GCF_000260255.1 Octodon degus | reverse complement strand
GCACAAGGTAGCCGGAAGCTCTCCTACACACTCACCGGACCTAGGCTAGGACTGGGTCTGGACAATGTAAAATTAATTTTGCATGCCATTCAGGTCTGATATTGTACCAAGCACTGTAGCTAAACAGCTGCTCAGGTTTTAGTTACTATGGATTCTGGTTGGAATATCTGGAAACTAGGGGTGACTTGTTTCTGGGCCTTAAAAGTTAGGTGAGAGTCACAGACTTAGCAGCCATGTATTGATTGGTCAGAACGAAAATTATAAAAATAGCTTTTGTTTGTTCATTTGTTTTTTATCTGTTCAGTGAGTGGTTCCAACATGGGAGAGGCATGGAGCGATTTACACTGAAACTGCAGGGCTGCACGGCGTTTTGGTCCCTTAGTACTCTGCTTCAGATATCATCTGGCAACCCTCACTTCTTGGTACAGGTACAACTTACATGTGCGTCTTCCACTCCTCATACTTTACCTATAGGTAATGGCCTTTTGTCTTGTGACCCAATATAGAGGCGTAGCGGGAAAGTGACAAAAAAGAGCCAACGATTGAGCTCATTATTCTTTTCAATTGTTATTCCTCTCTCAGTTTTAACTTGGTCATTTCATTGTGTACTTTGAATGAATTCTTTTTTAGTAGAACTAAATACACAGTATTCCCTTCCTTTCTTTCATGTATCCAATAAAAAACTTAAATTAATAATTAGTTAATTATAATTATTATATAATTGCATATCAGTTTTATTTACGTGGAAGATATTTTTGGAATCTGTTGCAACAACATTAGGAATGTCCCAGACCAAAAAATATGTAATTTATTGAGTTACCTTTGTTAGCAAAATACAAACAAAAACAGAAGTTAGAACCAAAAGTGATTTGTTTTGATAGTTTGAAAATGCCCTGGCGATAAGCTCACAAATTTAATTGAGTGAATTAGGATGAAATTGTGGATGCTTATGCTTGAAGACAGAAGTGTTTCCATCCCTTGGAAAAGGGGGACTATTGAAATACTGAGCTCAGAGATCTCCTTTGCCATGATCGCAGGATTCTGTTGAAAGTACTAATGGCAAAATTTACGACCTTTCTTGGGTCAAAACTTGGGATTAGCTTGATCAACTCTGAATGCAGAGATAAAACTAGTTGGGTCTTGCGAAGGGAAGTTCTGCAGTGACGTTAGCATGTTTCAGCACATTGCTTGCCGAGTACCAAGTCCACATGGATTAACAATGGCTGTCTCTTCACAGACGTGTCTATGTGATCATAGAAGCATTTGATATTACAAAGCAAAGCTTCAAGATGTTTTAGTCCCTGTTATTTTTCTTTGACCTCACTAAGTCAGCTTAACATCTGTCACAGAAGATAAAATGCCTTGACCTTTCTTTACATCATAGTTTTGGCATTTGCCACATGATGTCTTAGACATCGAAGTGTCTCTTTGGCTGAATATTTAAAAGACAGTTATTGGCTGCTATGTCTTGGATACAGCTAGTCTATAAATTCCTGCGCATTGGTAAGAACTTACACAAAAGCGATATGAAAAATTCTTTGTGGGTCATTTGCTTCCCAAAGCAAAGTTATTTTAGCTTAGTTATAATATTCTTGGAGTTTTTTAAAAGCATAATTCAGCTTATGTAAGTCACAAATAAGAATAGCTTCAAGGCTGGCCAAATAGCTCAGTGGATTAAAGCACCCGTAAGCAGGCACAGGAGCTGGGGATTCGATCCCTGGGCCTGCTGTGCTGGGCGATTGACACTGGGTGTGGTGGCGCATGCCTGTAATCCCAGGTCTTGGGAGGCTGTAAACAGGCCGATCACTACGAGTTGGATCTAGTAGTGAAAAC
>NW_004524755.1:425703-426743 GCF_000260255.1 Octodon degus | reverse complement strand
TCTTCTAGATGATTAACAACCTAAGCTTGCAGACCAAAATTAGAGAAAAAGGAGGGCCGCAAGGAGAGCCAACATTTTGGCCGTAGCCTTCCAAGGCCAATTAAGACTCAGGACATATGAGATCTTGTTTTGTAATGTCATGTAACTCAGTAGTGTCAAATTTTCTGATCAAGGAGATTATGAGGCCACAGAGGAAAGTGATTGATGAAGTAGAGTGTGCTGAAGGAGAGTCACATGGAGAGAAAACATTCTCTCAGGCTTTCACACGGAGCACATTGTCCAAGCAATGGCTGTGACTTATCCACATGGCTGAAACTGACGAAGGATCTACCATCTGAGGTACAGTGTCTCAGGATAAATCTTGAGGGGATTTGACTGATCTTATCAGATCCAAAAGCTACAACTCTTGTTGCATAGGTCCTGCTTTACCTTGGTCTTAACCATCCAGCAGAGAAGTATAAAAATGAAGTATAAGAAGTAAAGCCATGTTGTTATATTGAGCTGTAGGGGACTCAGGTCAACAATTTCTAACACTCCAGTCAAGCGTAAGACCCTATACTATTACAGATTACTGGACTCTTTTAGAATATTTTGCTGAATTAACACACCTATAACATTCAAATGACAAAACTAAACAAAAAAGCGGATATATAAATGAATGTCCATTTTATATCTGTGCGCTCAAAATGATTAGGATAGATATACAGTTGCATTTTCTTAATGAATAGAGGGATTTGTTATAATAGTGTATGTAAATAGGATATCATGTCTGCATCTTGTACAGCAAATAACCACTAGGAAGAACGTATGCAATGTGTTAATTATTGAACCTGTCCTACCAATTTGATTTGAAACTGTCTCATTGCTATTTGTCTCTCAATAAGATTATGGGAAAAAAGAAAATAAAGAAAAAATAAAATAAAATAAAAAATCATAATCTCCTTTTAAAAATAATCTTCCTTCTGAAGAAAAACAGTATGTTGGATTCCTTAGTTCCTTAACTGCAATAAGTTTTTCATAAGCAAAGTTAAAAAGCTAAG
>NW_004524755.1:419096-425603 GCF_000260255.1 Octodon degus | reverse complement strand
TGCTTTTAAAATTACTCAAATACAAATAACATATTCTGTCCATATTACACATATAGATCTGGTTTCTTCTTTTAATTGGGACATGTTATCTCACGTGGATCACAAATCCATCTCCTAAGTATTATTAAATTTGTCTCTAAATGTTTTCCATTTCAATAAGGTAGTGAATAACGCTCATACACATCCATCAAAGATAAAAACTGGTCCCAGTGGTCAACTCAAAATGTGGCCTCCATACTTCTCAGCCTTTTGGGGGTAGATTTTGAGTATTAACAACTTTTCTCTGTTTAATATCTGATATGCTCCATCCAAAGAAAAGGTATTAAAAGAATTTTTAGTAGGGTTGAAATGACATTTGCTCCACCAACTTTATGCTTTGTTTTGGAATTAAAATACTTTCAGAAATGATAGACAAATGGAAGCAAAAGCCAAATTCAAAGCACGAAATGTACAGGCTCATCTAGTTTGACTTCCACATCACGTAGAAAATTTAAACAAAGTAAGAGTCAACAATGGTAAATAAGGAGAACAGAAATGAATTGTCAGAGTTCTGGCTTCTCTAAAACAATTGAAGTAGGGCTTCTACATTTATAAATTCACACTTGTTCCACCTGTCTCCTTACTACTCTCCGTTTGGTTGGTTTTCCTTTGTTTGGGGCCCTGTGTTGTTTTCCTGAACCCTTCAGGTTGTGATGTCTGAGATCATAAACACTTGAGTCCATGTTAAATGATAAAGTCTAAGTATTGAGATCTCATGGGTAATAGGTGGATTACACTTCCTAGTTAGCACTGTAGAGTTTTTTTCCAAGTTGTATTTAAAGACCCTGAGTACTTTTTCCTCTAGGCCCATGGAGAGACCTCAATGTAACATGAATCAAATAGGAAAACAATCAAACAAACAAACAAACAAAAAAACTTTACCGAGCTGTGAATAACAGCAACATATTGTGAGTCCTGATAAACTGATACTTGGGGCTTGCACTCACTTGGGATCTGCAGGCATCAAGAGGTGCTTACAGATGTGTGGGTGGGGCTAAGAGAAACAATGAGCTAATTTTACTTATTTATTTATTCTGTATTTTGTACAGGGTCTCACTATGTAGGTTGGGCTTAGAGTGATCGTCCTTTTTTCAGCTCCCCAGTGCTGGGATTACAAGCATGTGCCACCATGCACAGATTTGGTAGCAGGCTCAGTGTGCCCAGGGGAGAGGTTGACATGGCACATGGTGCCAGGCATTGAACCCTGGTCCCTGTGCTTGCCTAAGCATGCACTTAGTCTGCTGAGCTATCTCTCTGGCCACAGTGAGCTTTTTATTTTAAGTATTTCTTTTAAAGAGAATAGAAAAATAATAGATAAGATATTCTAAATGATAAAAAATAAGGTATTCAACAAAGGTTATCATATTGTACATTTCTGTCTTCAATGTAGTTGCTCAGATTATAGACTTAAGCATATAAAATTGATTAACTAGGATCTTACTTTATTGAAAAGTTTCTGAACATCAAAAGAAATCACCAACAAAATGAAAAGAAAACCCATAAATTGGGAAAAAATCTTAACCAACAGTCACTCAGAGAAAGGACTTCTATCTAGAATTTACAAAGAACTAAAAAAAGAATCAGGGCCCCAAAATTCAAAGATCCAAAAAATGGGCATCTGAGATGAATACATGTTTCTCAGAGGCAGAAATACCAATGGCAAATAAATACATGAGAAAATGTTCAACATCATTGGTCATTTGAGAAATATGAACTAAGGCAACATTGGGGATTCCACCTCACTCCAGCGAACTCTTGATGCCCTCGAGGAAACCGTGAGTAGCCTTAACCTGACGGGGTGGGGAGAACATGACTTTCTGGATGCTTCTCTCTGGGAGCCAGGCAGCTCAAAGGGCAACGTGCCTCTTCAGGAGCAGTCACAGCTCACATCGCTGCTGTGGGGTTTGGGGTGTCCTGGCCACACCACCTGCGGTCCTCCACCAGTCACTGAGTGTGCGTGCTGAGGGCCAGGTCTTGTAGCCCTCAGATGAGGGCAGGCTGAACTTCTTCCTTGGAGTCAAAGCGGGAGATGTGGTGCTTCTAGAGTGGCAGGTGGATGCAAAGACAGAACAACCAGCACAGGGCGGTCTGGTCTCAATTGTCCTAAGACATTTTTTTGTATTATTTTTTGTGATCCTTACATGTTTTTCCCTAAAAACAACATGAAGTTTCCTAACCATGAAAATCTGTACTGTGTAAACATTTATTGCAACCAGTTTAAATGATTTAAGTACACGTGGCAAAAACTCCCACAAGGTAGTAATCAGATACATGTAAAAGTCATTATCAATTTGAAAAATATCTATATTTTTAACCATCCATGTGGAATCCATTCCACTTTTTGGCTTTACCAATAATAGGATGAAGATATAATGAAATTCTTTATACGCTGTTCATGAAATTATACTAGAAATAGATTTATCAAGGGGGACAACTTGTGTACCTAATTAATAAATTTACATAGACAGCAAATAGAGTTTTAGAAAAAGGAGTTTGGAAGTCTGGGGAAAGCCTGCTGGCAGCTTCGCACCAGGACCGCGTGGGGTCTGGCTGGGTTTACCGGGGCCGTCCACTGGGCTGCAGATCTGGTGGAGAGGTGGGCATGCCTCTCTTCTGCTTCTGACCCCATTTCTGAGGAGTCTCATCCAGAGCCGGCTGTAAGATTCTGCAAACCCGATTAAGCCACTGTCACTGCTTCCTATAACTGCTTAACCCCTGAATGATAAGTAAACTAAGGACAATGACCATGGTGTGCAATTTATTCTTGCAAATGAAACCTACAAGGAATTCAGTTTTAAGAAAAGTTTGAGAGAATGAGTGACTAAAAAAGGACTGCTACTAATAGATTTAGTGACGGGAAAGTTGAAAGCTGGCAACTTCTTACAGATGACACATTTGTAAAGGCTTGGGAGACTATTCTGGTGAAGCTTGCTTTTAAGGTGCAATAAAAAAAATGGGTAACGTTGGGCTGGGGAGATAGCTTGGTGGTCTAAGTGCCAGGACCTGAGTTCGGTCCCCAGTGCAGCATGTTATGCCATCCCTAACAGTGCTGGCCCAGAAACCAGGCATGGTGGCACATGCCTGTAATCTCAGCGCTGGTGAGGTTAAGACAGGAGGATCACTATGAGGCACGCTGCATAGGGAGACCTTGTACCAAATAGTTAATTAGTTAATTAATTAAAAATTGGTAACACAATATAGGTTATAGGTGTGGTTTATGCAAAAGAGTGGGGGATAGAATCCTGGCCTCTGGCCATAACCTGAAGTTGTAACCGAAGCGTTTGTTTAACTTCAAAAATGAACTAATATGTCATATGTGGGCTTCACATAAAAGTTACCTGTGGCTATAAATTTTTTTGATTAATGAAACAATTATAAGGTCTGAATGAACTGGATGGTAGCATTTCCTCTAATTTCATCTATCAAGATAAGGTATACACTTGGAAGAAGGTACATTTGCAGCTGAGACCTTGCTAGTTATTTTATTACTGGTCTTATTTATTTAAGGAAGCAAACTCTTCCTAAGTGGGCAAATCAATTACATTAAGTAAACATTGATTGAATTTCCATTGCCTTCAGGGTAAAAGATAAGTTACTGATCAAGAAATAAAAGAGTATTCTCCCTGTACTTCTTCGGGTTTGCCCGGCCCCACGCCCCTATCAGATCCCGCCTCATCTACCTTCTCTTGGTGGAATAGCAGGAAACATGCTGTGGGTCTCAGGATCCATCGCCTGGGCCCATACTGTGAAGCTTCTTATGTTCTTTTCTAGGGGAGTACAACTCCTGACTTGCTAACAGGCATCTGCTGAGAGTTGATCACTCAATTAAAAGTACTCCATTTAAAAATCATATAATTTTATCTTCCATTTCTATACCAAATTCTCATTTGAAGAGAAGACAAAGATTGATGAAGAAAGCCATTTTTAGGAGGTTCATACTGTCCTTGGTTTCTGGTGTTTGCTACTGGGAGATCTGAGACTTCTCCCCTGTGGATAAGGAAAGCTGTTGCCTTGTGGAATAAAACTAAATATGATTCCATAAAAGTAACATTTGTAAAAAGTGTTATAGAATTCTAAAATAGCTTAAATGCCCATTATTTAAAATGACCATCACGTGTTATCAAAGACATCTAGAATTATAACATATAGTGTCAGCTCAAACACATAAAAAATAAGTAGATGGAAAAAATAATGGAAAAATTTAACTCTAGGTGGTGGTATTAGATTGCAGGTGCTGCTTCATTCTGTACTTTCTAATGTTTTAATAATTAAAATGTACTAACTTTGACAATAAATGATGAAACTTTTAAACAAATGCCAATACTTTATTCAAGAGTCATGGCCCATCTTATGAACTTTTTGAGCCATTGATTTTTTGTTTGTTTCTGGCATTCACAGCTCTGTATCTCTGCTGTGTTCTGTTTCTATTACTCATATAACTAAACCTATTGAAGTTATTTCTTTACTTGTATTTCTCCCTAACCAGATAGAAAATTCTTCGAGGAAAGAGTCTGATTCATACTGTCCCTCGACGGTGACCACATGTTCTGGGAGCACCCCACACGTCTAGACCTCAACCAACAGAGTGGACGTGATTATCGGCGACAGGGTTAACAGGTCCCTGAACTCCTGGAGGAAGGAAATGGGGCGATGTTGCCTACAAGGTTTCCTATCAGCAGACCCAACACAGTTCTCGGGAGATTTCGTGGAATCGTCTTAGGTCAAGACAACCCTAAATTATTTTTAACATCATAAGGGTCTTATTGTTAAACAGGAAAACAGGGTTTCCCTGAGCTTCTTACAGCATTGCTTCAGGTCCTTCATAAATTTCACCTCATGTCTTTTTAGAAAAAGAGGAAGGGAATTGTTGCGTTGCTTATGTAAGCTTTTCAAAAAAAATGTTAAGTATTAGAGTTTTGTTTGGTTTTTCACAATGAGTAACATTTATCATTAATTGTTACCTTTTCCTACTGTCTGTTAGAGAACAGTTCATCTTATCTTTTATCTTAGGAGATTACGACCTTGTGCTTGCCTCACTATTATTCAGAGAGGTAAGGCAGTTTGTGAAGAGATTCTCTCTTTCACGAAGAAGCAGATTCAAAGTTGAGTTTTCAGACTGATGACCCGTCTTCTCCAAAGTTTTGGTTTAGATTAACAGATGTAACTTGAGCACTTCGGTATTCAGATCTTCAGCAAGTGATAGAAAATCAAAGACGATCGGGCAGGGGAGACGGCTCGTTGGAATAAGCACTTCCCTGGCAATTGCAGGGAAGTTCAATCCTGAGTTCATTCCCTGGTTCTGCTCCAGACACAGCCTTGAGCGAGAGAGAGGGCGCAGGTCTGGCTGGCTGCGGCGGCAGGGGAAGCGCGCACCCTCCAGATCGCGTGGCTCGCTGGCCTCGTCGTGGGGTCGGGCGATGTGCAGAGGGCCGGCTAAGCGCTGTTTCTGGGCATGCTTGGGACGATGTTTGCAGAAACGACTGGCGTCTGAGTAAGGCAGACTCCTCTCCCTACCGTAAGGGGCATGTCTGACCAGCGAGGGGAGGAAGAGAACGAGAGGCCCTGTACGCTTGGACTGGTTCTTCCTTTTGGCTTCAGCTCAGACAGTCAGCGGCTCTCGGTACTCCCGGAATTCAGGTCTTCAGACCGGGACGGGAACCTCCAGCCAGGGCCCCCTTGGTCTCGAGTCCGTGAGCAATGCCCCAGCTTTCCCGCCAGCAGCTGCCTGACTCCAGACTTCGGTACCTCCTTCCTTGCTTCCATGACTCTGAGAGGCAGATAGTACCGTACCTAACATTATATGCTGCACAGTAGAAGTTGGGGTACAGTTCTTCCTAAGAGAGAATTAAAATCGCGATATAAAATCGGGATCTATATGATGTGTGAGTGAAATGCACAGTGAAAGTTTCAATTAAGGAAATACTCTAGTGGCGGTCACCTTGGCACTGAGCGTCCTCCAGCTGCCCTCCCTCTGGACACCTTCATCTCATGATTCCTGCCGCGTTCTGAGGCAGTCCTGGAAGTCCTCTTCCGTGACCATCAGGAATTGTGCCGTGGTGGCTTCTCCAGTGTACTGAGCTGAGGCAAAAACTTGCCTTCCATGATCGTTTTGGTCTTGAGGAAAAGTCCTAAGTTGCGTGGTGCCAGACCCAGCGACAGGGGCCGGGGCTCGCTGTACCGTAGTGCGCACACTTCCGGCTGGATGGTGCTCAGCGCAGGAGTCCTGAACTTGGGGTTCAGTTCTGACAGAACTTCATGCATGAGGATCCCAAGTTGCTTCAGCAAGTGGAAAGAAGCGGGAGGTAAGTGTGCTCCAGCAGAGGGAGGATTCTGAGGGGGTGAATGGCAGTATGTCGCTGTAACAAATTTAAAGACTAAACTTTCACTATGTATTTTGATTATACCTTATACATACGACCTATATAATAAGATAGGATAAAATAATCATTTATATGTAAATATATCTAG
>NW_004524755.1:383409-418683 GCF_000260255.1 Octodon degus | reverse complement strand
TTTGGGCTGGGCAGCTGCTCATGAAACCTTCTCATTTAAACCTCCACCACTAGCAACTTCTAACAGTCTGTAATTTCCCCAGATTTTATCAGGATCAGCCAATTTAATTCTTAGAACCTCACTGCGAGGTTTATGCTACTGTTGATCCCATTTTACAGATAAAGAGGCTGACACAGTGAGTAATGAAGAGATCTGTGTAAGGTCATGGGATCACTAACTGGTGGATTACTCTGATAATCAGTGTTTCTGGGGCATTTTTAATAGCTCTATGTGTGAGTGTAATACGTTCATGTTTCCTCATGTGTTTTAAAATTTTCCATGTTTCTGAGTTCTGCCAAAATTTATTCTTTACTCTTCTTTGAGTAATGAATATAACTTTTATATTTCTATTAATTGAATTTCATTCTCTTGGCTGCCTTAAATTATTGTCTATATTGTAATTTTCAAAATCTGTTTATCTAACTGTCTTGCTTTCTCTCAGTGCTGGCTTCCCTCCCTTCCTCCCTTCTTCCCTCCCTCCTTCTCTCTCTCCCTCCTTCCCTCCCTCCCAGTCTTCCTCTTACCCTCCCACCTTCCTCTTATCCTCCCATCCTTCCTCTTGCCCTCCCCTCCCTCTCTCCTACCCTCCTTCCTTCCCTCCTGCCCTTCTTCCCGGTCTCCCTCTCTTCCCCATCCTTCTTTGTTCCCTTCATTATTACTTTCTTGCCTTCTCACATCCATCCATCCTTCTTCCTTCATCTCTTTCCTCCTTCTCACACAACCCAAATACGACCCATTCATCTGCTTCAGTTGCCTGTAGGAAGACAGCTATTCAATGCATTCTGTGTGTCAAGTGCGAGCATAGAAAATGATTTAGAATTGGAGAAGGGAATGCTATAGGAACGAATCATGCAGGGGAGAAAAAGGGGCTAACTGTATCTCTGGATCTAAGGAAGACTATTTTTAGAAAGGGAAGTTTAAAATGAGAAATCATGAGTTTGGAATGCTGTGATGAGGAACTGGGTGTCCGGGATGAGTAAGAGGAAATAGTGAAGGGTCATTGTTGCTGGGGATTTTTTTTTGTTAAAGGAGAGGCTGTGAGCAGTCTCAGGAAACCACCTGAGATGCCTTTGAGACTTCTCAAGTAGAGAAGGGGCCACATTTTTGAATATACAGACATGAAGGTCAAGCAAGGTCAGTCTGCATTAGAGGGTTATTGGAGGAATGGCAATAGGAAATGAAGCAGTACCCTGGAGTCCTAGAGGAGGATCAGGTTCAGCTTTAAGAAGTGGGCAGACAGCAGGAGCCAGCAGAGACCTGAGCAAGGTGGCTGAGAACATAGCTGGAAAGCCAGGAAACTGGAGTGTGACGCTGAGTGAAACTTGTGCAGTATGTTTTTAAAAGAAGTGGTTAACATGGTCAAATGTTAGTCTCAGGTCAAGTGAGATAAAAATTGAGGAGTCATTTGTACTTAGGAATACAGGTGAAGATCACTGGAATCTTCCCCAGAATGGTTTCAGTGGAACAGAAACATGCTTTGAATGAGTTAAAGAGAGAAAAGGAAGTGAAGAAATAGAGATGTGGATTGTAGATAACTACTTTGAGAATTGCAATGTCTAAGAAGATGAGAAAGATAAGAGTCGAAGCTAGGGGAAGGTGGGAACCTTGTTTCACTTTATTTTTTTATGGTTTGCAGTGTGAGACCCTTTCATATGTTTGTTCATCAAAATGGAGGAGCCAGGCAAAGTAGCTATGGAGAGAATTAAATATAGGAGAATTAGTGCAAATGGAGAAGGCGGGACTCATGATTCAGGGTCAGCCCCAGTGAGAAAAAGGAGCAGCACTTCTACTGGACTCAGAATGATGTATGAAAATAAAGGACCAGAAGTGACAAAAGTAGATCTGTAGGTTTGGTAACAGGAATCTACCTGGATTGTGCCCTTCACAGAAGATGTGGGCCTTCAGCGAGGTATCTGCTGTGGACAGAGGGCAGAGGGAGGCTGGACTGGGTGAGAAGAGGTACTGGCTTTGTGTTTCCAGTCTGAGTGTTTGCACTCCTTCCAGTTCACATGTTCACATTGCTTGGCCATGTGGTAGCACAAAGAGATGGGTTTGTCAGGGAGTCCTAGGCCCATGGAGGCTCAGTGCCTTCATGAAAGACTGAAGGAATGATATGTCCCTTCCACCACTGCATCTGCTAGTGTCTTGACACAGAGCTTCTAGCCCCAGACCTGTGAGAAAGAAGTTTTCATTGTTGATAAGCTATCCAGTTTCTGGCATTCTGTGATATAGTCTAACTGATTAAGAATTATTACTATGAGATGTTGCATTAGGAATTGTACCATAAAAGTGTGTTTAATTTGAAGTTTTTTTTTAAAATTGTTTTCATGTCTCACCCATGACACTCTTCAATAAAAAATAGATCTGACAAGATTGGGCATGTTCAGGGTGGTATGGCCCTAGCCTTTCAAGGTCAGTGAGGACTCAGAACATAGGAAAATCTGTACTGTAACATCATGTAACTCAGTTGTGTCACAAATTTTCTGAACAAGGAGATTATGGGGGCCACAGAGGAAAGTGATCAATGATGTAGTGTGTGCCTAAGGAGAGTCACACGGAGAGAAAACATTCTCTCAGGCTTTCACAGAGAGCGGATTGGTCAAGCAATGGCCATGACTCATCCACATGGCTGAGACTGACAAAAGATCTACAAACTATGGTACAGAGTATCAGGATAAGTCCTAACCTTGTCAGATACAAAAGTTACATTTCTTGTTATACAGGTCTTGCTTTATTTTGGTCTTAACCATCCAGCAGAAAAGTATAAAAATAAAGTATAAAAAGTAAAGTCATATTAAAATGCAGAGCTGCAAAAGGCTCAAGTCAACAAGTTCTGACATTGCCAGTCCTATAGAAAAACCACTACTATTATGGACTACCGGACTATTTTGGAATATTTTGCTGAATTCATGCACCTACAATATTTAAATGACAATGGAATACCCTACTCTGACAAAACTAAACAAAAAAAGGGTATATAATTGAAGGACAATTTTGTATCTGTATATTCAAAATAGTTAGGATAGATATACAGCTACTTTCTCTTAATTCAGTGAATAGAAAGATTTGTTCTAATAGTGTTTGTGGACAGGATATCATGTCTGCATCTTGTACTATGAATAACCATTAAGAAGACAACAATATGCAATGTATTAATTATTGAAGCTGTCCATGTATCGGTTTTTAAACTATCTCATTGCTATTTGTTTCTCAATAAAATTATTTTAAAAAAGATCTGTGGAAAAAAAGACAGGATATGTTTATTGTCTCTGCTTCCTCTTGTCTTGTTTCTAACAAAGAGGTTGTGGAAGCTGGCTTTGGAGCTGGCTGTGCTCACCGTTGCTCTGGTTCCTGACTCCCTGGTAGCTTTTCCTCTGCGACGCAGTGATCCCTACAGCTGGGGCAGCGCTGTGGCACTGACCCGAGCTCTCAGGTGCAGGGCAGCTCACAATGGTAGACGAGCAAAGTCTGCAAACTTTGTTCTGCAATTTTCCTGAAACTTCTTCAGTGGTACAGAAAGAAATGCAAAGATAAAGTCGAGGGAATGATAAATTGGCAAGAGACTTCGGCAGGTGAGCTTCATACATATTACGACCTTATTTTGGTCATGGATCTTTCATCTCATTTGACATTTTTGTCTTCTAAGCCTGGTCATAATTATGTTGATAGCATTAATTTACTATGGATGATTCTAAGTGACTTATATTGTTTCTCGTTTAATCCTTACCAAAACTTCTGTGAAGTGACTTCTCTTGTTGTCCTGAGAGACAAGAAAAGTGAGGCCCTGAGAGGTTAAGGATTTTCCTCAAAGTTTCACAGCTATGACCTGGGCTTTAATTAAGCCCCAGCTACTAAGGCTCTGAACTAAGCTGCTCTCCTTGGAAGTGCTCTCTGTGTGTTGAATTGATTAATGTGTGGCCTCCTGGCTTTGTTCACCTGGTCTAATCTAGTATTCCAGTTTTACAGCTGAGGTCCAGAGTTCTGCTCCAGATTGACGAAGGTCATACCGTAAGTGACAGAGCTGGTATTTCATTTCAGCTCTTTTGACTTCTTGTCTTGTTCTTTTTCTACTACACCATAATTGCCTCTTTGTCTAATTCATGTCTGGTGATTCCCTTTTGCCCTTAGTTTTGTTTGCACCTCCAGCCTGTGTACCTCCCGCTCAGTAATGATCTAATACTTACTGTGTGGGCCTCAGAGCTTATTTGATTTGGAGCAACCTAAATGGCCTTTTGGCAAGGTCTAAATATAAGATTGTAAATATGGGGACAAAAACACATATTCCTGACTTGAGGAGACCTCACAGGCAAGGCCAAATAACTAACATGGGTCCTTCGATTCTAAATATTTGCGGTATGTCGTGTAAATTTATATAAAGAGAGGGAACACAGAATTATGGAAATGAAGTTTAATATTTCTAATTCACTGCACCAGTTCAAGAAAGGGGGGGATTTTCATTCTGAGAAATGAATTGATTTTGCGAGCGTCTTGGTTTGACAATCTTATGTCGGAATCACTGTGTTGCATATTGCACGCACCTTGTAGTGTCCAGAAGAGACTGCGTGTGTTGTTACCTCCTTGCAATAACCCGTTGTGACTGGGCGATACTTCTCGCAACACAAACTTGACTGAGAGAGAAACCACAGCATGGTGTGGTTGAAATGACTCACTCAGGCTTGTAAAAGTGGTCTGTGTTAGAGCCAGAGTTAGGATTTGGATCTTCCATCTTGAATGCCATGCTTTGTGTTAAACCACATGGTGTTCCAATATATCATTTGGCCCATTTAAACCACACGGATAATTCATTTTTCAACACCCTAGTTATATGTCATCTCAGCTGTCACTTCTATTAGCTGCTTACACACCTGCAGGTAGTTTATGCCAAGCTTTTTTCTGACTCCTCTGACATGGGGAGCGGTGCTCATTAGGAATTAGAAGCGTGATTAAAACAAAAACAGCTATAACAACAACCACAACAATGACCACAACAGCCTCTCTTTGTTCTGTCCTCCTGTGTTCTACTTCTGGTTTTCACTCATGCCATGTGTTCAGTCCCACTGCATTAAGTAATGCCTGTCTAGGGAGAACTGCCTTTGCTTTCAACGTTGCTGTCTTTTCCTGTAGGTGAATAGAACTTGTGCATTTATATTTGATGGCACTTTGGAGCTATTAGTGAATTTTTAACAACTACTTTGTTGAAGTGGTACAAAGAGAGCCTGTGGTAAGACCCAGAGTCTAACTCCACCTCCCTCATGACAGACTATTTTCAACTTAGCTTCAGCAACAAAGCATTCTAGGTGGAGAAGACATAAGAAACTGGATTCTCAGAGCCCCTTCCCCATATGGCTCCTGTTCAGCATCTGCCAATGTGAGGCTTTCACATGAACCTGGGAGAGAGGAGGTGAGAGAAGAGCAAATGAGTATCAGAGGTGGATCCTGGGTTTGTACATTTTTACGGTCAACAGTTATTGATTAAGATACCATGTGAAGCATCATCCTGTGACCACTTGCGGATATAGGTCCAAGCTTCTAGTCCACGAGTAGATGACGAGACTACAGGCAAATAAATACCTATTTTAGGTCATGATCAATGATATGAAAATAAAGTCAAAGGGTGATGTGCCTTAGAGAAGACAGAATAGAAAGAGGTCCCCCCCCCAGAGGTACTCTAAATTTCAAAAGGATGTTTATCACTGTGGGAAACTTTTCTTTCTGAAGTTTTCTAGGATGTTTTCTTAGTTGTTCAAGGGTGAGTTTCACTGCCCTCTGTGTGCTCTGACAATTATCCGTGATGTCCTTAAATATCCATTGTTTTCAAATGCAGTGGCTTTGCCTACACTGGGGCTGTGACTGGAGCTCTGTCCCAATCTCAATTTTGATGTGCTGTTTGTTCAATTGCTGATGACTGGCCACACTTTCATTTCTCTGAAACATGCTGGATGTGGAATTTCAAGGAAAGCACCCTAAATTTCCAGTAGACTTGTGATTGTGCTCAAATTTACTTCCTAAATGATGTGTGGATTTACAGCATGATTTTCCCTGGTTTGCTTTATCCTGTACTGTCTAGGTTCCCACAGGATCTGGAGAACATTATGAATTGACTCAATTAAGCAAAATTTGATGAAGAGTCTCTCTACCCCTCTCCTCAGGATGTGATAAACAGGCATGAGGGAACTGAGTGTTTCTCCTTTGGGGATTTACTTTGGTTTATGACAGCGGACACCTGGCTATGTTTGTTCTCCTTGAAAGTAGCCTGCTACGCCTTCATTCTTCAAATGAAGAGGAGCTGCACAACACTGTGTTTATTTAACTTATGACTTATGTCTTTTAAAAGGATATGTGCTTTGTTAAGACATTCATTTCACTGGAGATAGACACTTAAATAAAGAAAAATCCTTGCTATTAGGATGTTACTTTTTTTGTTAATTGTTCTTAGGCTGGAATGTTGTCTTAAGAAAAAAAGCGTATATGGTATTTTTCATTTGCGGTGCAGAGTAAAAATTATTTTTCTTCATTCTTTTTTCTTTCCTGTTCCTCTTCCTAGAATGTTGTATTAGCACATATTTGTAGTACATAAAGAGTACAGTCATCATTCCTTACTCTTCACTCAACTCCATTGTCTGATACTGTATGTAGCCTTCCGCATCAAATTGCATGTAGGTGCTTAAGGGTGCTGAAAAGAAATAGTCCTTTTCTTTCCAGTTGAGCTTCAGGACAGGAGCAAAGAGGATGGGTTTTAGTGCTGGCTCTATGCTTGAGTTCTTCAGTAGTCTGGGGACCAGAATATACCTCTCAGGTGGGCCTCTGAGCCTCACTTCAGTAAAGGTGGAAGAAGAGGGTGCTACCAGTACCTTAGCCCTTAAACACCATCTTCTCAGGACTCCTTTCCACACCCTGAGTGTGCTTAGAGTCTTGTGGGGCTCAGCCTGCATTGCACCACCGGCATGCTTGGTTCTTCAATTTATGTGAGGCATAGTATGCGATCTCTCATAATTATTCCACCTAATTCCCACAATGAATCACATCTGTCTGTCTGTCTGTCTGTCTGTCTCTGTCTCTGTCTATCTAGCTATCTATCATCTGTCACCACATATTAATTCTGTCTGTCTGGGGACCTCAACTATATTCTTCAAATAATTTGAGAATGAATTACTATTTGCAATGATATGTAAACTGCAATTGTTTTAAAGTCCTGTGTAAATCTGTGGTTGAATAAATCAAATAGCCTGAAATTAACTTTTTTGGCAAAATTCACACACACACACACACACACACACACACACACACAAAGAGTAGACTGTAAGGGACATGAAGAAGGACACTAGTTTCCTGGGCTTTTCCTTTCGACCAGCACTTCTTGATCACCTCCTCACTTTACATTTTTTAAATCTGTGGCTCATATTTAAATTCCTGAAAAGTAAAGCAAAACTCTTTTAAGCAGGGTGCTCTTAAGTATAGCTTCTGCAGAGAATCCACTCTTAAGTATAGCTTCTACAGTGGCAAGAATACATCGAGGGGTTTTTTTTGTTTGCTCATGCCTAGTCTAGCATGGAAAGTTAATGATAACAAAGATGGGGCTCATCTGTCTTCTTTCTCCACCGTCTTCCAGATGCTTCATTTCCCAGGTTGGAGACAGCTCTCCAGAGTTGCAGGTGCAAGAAGCATTCTGCTTCTTGTTTACCAGAATTGAACCCCTGACATCCACAGGTGCAAGGGGTTAGTTAGTATTCACTACATGGCCATGTGTCCTATCAAATTTCATGGGTTCTTGTCTTGGTTACTTTTCTATCATTGCTGGGACAAACTACCTGATACCCAAAATTAAGGAAAGAAAGAGTTATTTTTTTTTTATTTATTTTGTATCTGGTACAAGGACTCACTATGCAGCTCAGAATCATACATAGTGATCCTCCTGTTTTCAGCTTCCCAATGCTGGGATTATAGGTGTGTGCCACCCTGCCTGGTCTCAGTGGCCAGCTCCTGTGTCCTGGGAGTGGGGCCCGCAGGGCATGTGGTGCAGGGAATCGAATCCCAGACCCTGCGCTTGCTTAAGTGGATACTTATTGGGCCAAGCTATCTTACTGGTCCAGGAAGTTTTCTTTAGCTCACAGTTTGTGGAGGTTTCATCATCAGCTGCCTCCAAAGAAGAGTGGCACACGGCAGAGGGGAACAGTGTGTGGCAGTGGAAGACAGCAAAGCAGCAAGAGCACACAGGGAAGATCAGTGGCTGTGGTGGCCAACAGCAAGCCTCTCCTTCGTATTGCATTCAGGCTATCTGTGGGTGTAGCCCTCAAACCCATCATCCCAGCATTGGATTATGAGTTAATCACAGGCAGGCTAAATAGCTCAGCAGATTAAAGCACCTGCAAGCAGGAGCAGGGTTGGAGGTTTGATCCCTGGGCCTGCTGTGCCAGCCCTGCCCCCAGGGCACGCTGAGCCAGTGAGTGAGACTGGGTGTGGTGGCTCATGCCTGTAATCCCAGCTCTTGGGAGGTTGTAAACAGGCGGATCACTATGAGTCCGATCTAGTAGTGAGACCCTGAACACCTGAACACCCTGTAGACCTTTCCCTAAAATACAAAAAAAAAAAAAAAATCACAAACTTTCAAAGCTGCCCCATGACTGCATGAGGCTTTCCGGGGGGCAACTAGATACAAACCACAACAGCTATCTTATTGAGGAAGTAGAGAAGGAATATTGCTTAAATCTAGTTGCTACGCTATAATATGAAAAAGGATCCTACCCCAAAAGAATTTCAGAACAAAACGGCTGAGGGATAGCTCGGTGGTCCATCAGGTTTGCAGCAGGTGTAAAGCCTTGGGTCCACCCTGGCATCAATACAGACCAAAGAGAAAATAAGGAAACAAAAAGTACGTTTTCATGAACTGAAGGACTAACTGTGCTTCTTTATCTTGTATAAAAAGTGAGAGCGCCAACTAGTGAGGTCATTGTGTTCACTAACAGCTTTTGAAATAGCGCTGTACAATGGAGTTAGAAAAATCTGTATACATTTATGGTTTCTCTTGAAGATGCTGATGAGGAGTAAATGTTTTAGAAAGCACATACCCCCTAGTGTTGATTTTGATGCTAAATAGCATTCACAGGTATCTGCAGTAAAGAGAAAATCTTTCATATTTACATGCTTAAAATCTTACAGAGAAATGAAAATCTTACAGAGATTCAAAAAGAGTCTTTAAAAATCTTTCAAGGTTGTTTCAGGATATTTTAAATCAATGCATTAGAAATAGAGAAAATAATACATACTAATTTGGATGAATATACCCTTCAATAATATGTAAGAAAATGGAATTATACCAGCCTGGCTTAAACCTGAAATATTTTGACTGTCTGAAGATGAGAATGAAAAGCAGTTAGCAGCACAATATTCCAATGCTACGTATATAACTTATGAAGTTTCTTTTTAAGCTATGACAGGTTTTAAAGTTAGGTATAAAGAACAGTTATATTTATTAGAGCATTTATTTGTAATATTAGTTAGTATTATGTCAATTAAAACATTAATATCATATTGTTATTACACTAACTTTTACAAGTATCTTTGATTAATATTCACTTAATTTTTCTGTGATATTTTGTGCCTATTTTATGAAACAAATAATGGAATGATTGCGAATGTGTACACAACGCAGAGCTGCAAACAAGCATATGATGAGTATGTTTAAATCATTTTGAATGATGTTGCGGACAATCCAAAAGTTTAGCAAGTAGTGGTTTCCAAAATGCGTTTGTGTTAGAAGAATGCAGTCTTTTTTTGTGAAAGAGAAATATGGCATGCCAATATTAAGTTATGTACCGACATTGGCAGACTCTGTGTGTTTGGCAGAAGGCTGTAAGTGTCTAGTCGATGGTAAGAAACAAGCATGTGGAGCCTTTAGGAGGGCTTATTGCACCATGTCCTGAGCTTCTGAGTCACACTGGTTTCTTGGACTTCGTTGTGGCTTGGGTCTAGATGTCTTCCAAAGGCTTGTAAGCATACAGGTGGCTCTTTCAAAAGGCAATTGGATTATGAGAGCTTTATTGCGGCCTGGCTATTGGGGCGTGGTCTGCTTGGAAGGAGTGCGTGATTGGTGGCGTGGCCATTGCGGGAGGTCTTTCTCCCTGCCTGTCTTCTTCTATTTGCTTTCTGCTTTCTTTCAGTCATGAGTAGAGCAGCTTTCTCTCTACCATGCTTCTCTCCCATGCTGACCTGCCTAGGAGTCAGTCAACTATGGGTAGAAATAATGAACCAAAATAAATATCTTTTCCCTAAGTTGTCAGGTCTTTCATCTCTGTGAGGAAGAAAGTGACCAAGACAGACCCAGAGTCTCACACTGGAGAAACCCTTGTATGTTAAAGTCGAGGGCCACGGTGAGTTGCCTTCTGAGACCATGCGCCTCACTGTTCTGCACCTATTCTTCTCTTATCAGTTTGCCTCAATATTGGAGATGAAAATTCAGAGTCCTTTGCAGCAAGTTTAGCAAGGTCATGTAAAGAGCTCTTTGGAGTAGTGAAAAATTAAAAAGAAGAAGAAGAAGAAGAAGAAGAAGAAGAAGAAGAAGAAGAAGAAGAAGAAGAAGAAGAAGAAGAAGAAGAAGAAGAAGAAGAAGAAGAAGAAGAAGAAGAAGAAGAAGAAGAAGAAGAAGAAGAAAGAGCTTCCACTGGAGTCCTGAGAAATGTGTGCCTGTGGGTTTTTTTTTTTTAAGTCAAGAATTAATGCAATGTTATTTGCTATGCCTACACATTATGATTTTCTTAGCCATACAAGGGATTACTTAACTAAGAAAGTCTTACAGTTCCTTATGCTAATTGGAGAGACCATAGCTTCCCAAAGTTAAGCCTTCTACCCAAACTTTGAGTTTAAACTCCCTTGGCCCAGTTTTATTCCAAGATTGTTCTGTACTCTTTAAATTCAGTTGACTTTCATTGAGATCAGAACTCACAACTTCTCTTGTTGACTGACAAATACCAAGAAACTTAATCTCATTAAAATTTCAGCATCGCTCTCAGCTCCTCCAGGTATGCATAATTTGTTGCTGAGGAGACAGCCCAGGAATGCAGTAATGATGATGTGGTTTGGTAGGTGTGATGCCAAAAGTGTGGACAATCATGAACTTGGAAGCAGTTGATTCAGATTAGGAGAAACAGTAGAGTTAAGATAATTATGCAACTGGTTACTCTTTATTTATTGAAAAGAAAGGTTTGTGCTAAGATTGTCTGCAGATGATGTGCCTATATCTGGTACTCTGAATGACAAGTATGAAGACAACAATACTCAGTGTATTAATCATTGTAAGTTTCTTACTAACCTACTTTGAAACTCTGTCTTATTGTTGTTGTTTTTTTTCTCTTTATGAAAAGCACTTTGCCACTTGTAAGTTTCTTAGTCCTCTAAATTCCATGATTCTCCTATTTGCCCTTGTTGCCCTTTCGCTGGCCTTGCTGTCTCTCTTTGCCACCGGGTCACTTTCAGGAAGCTGTGGGCTAAGTTGGATGTCCTCCTCGCTGGACACTCATGACACAGTCTGCACTTTTCTTTTGTCACAGCACTACACAGTTTGAGTCTTTTCTAGATGTCCCTTGGTGTAGGAACCCGCTAAGCTCCACAGTGATGTGGACAGCTTTTGCCTTTTCCATTGGTACAATTTCCTGAAATAATCATTGTAGCACAGTTTTTCATAAAAATCAATTAATTAAAAAATTGATGTGAGTGAGGAAATTCCTTATCTACCTCTTCCCAACACATGTTTCCATGCTGTGTGTTTGAAACCTAACAAAAACAAACAAAGTCACTGTATCTCCTAGTGTAGTCTTTATTTTTTTTTAAATTCTTAATATTTTCTAGATATAAGGCCTTTGTCCAAGGGACAGTGAGCTAAATTTTTTCCCTGCTCTGTGAGTTGTCTCTGAACTCTGTGTGATTTCCTTCTTGGTCCAAAAGCTTTTTATTAAGCTGAGCTTCGTTTGCTGACTCTTTGTAATATTTCCCTTGCATTCTGGTTTTGTTCATGAAGCCTACATCTGTGTCTTCGAGATTTCTACCTATTTTCTTTTCCAGTAAATTTAGTAGCAAAGTGCTTTTGAAATGCAAAAACTTAGGAAAATTCTTAGACTTTGCTATGGACCCCAAGTCCCTAAATTGACTATAGCTGGAAACAGGGCTTCTAGGAGGTACTTAGAATATGTTTGGTGGTGAGGGTAAGGGGTAGCTCTCGGCCACACAAGCAGAACTGAGTTTAGAATGCGCTGTTATTATTTGACTGAAGAGGGCTTTCAACTGATTTGCCACCTCAGCAGCTTCTCCGCACGTGCTTCCGTTGGATAGTGCTCTTCTCGAAACGGCAGGCTGCTAATTGAGCCTGACACTCCAGATGCGACCTGATTAGGTCAGTGCACAATAGTGCGGCTCTCGGCTTTCTTCAAAAATCAAATCTAATCAAAGTGGCTTCCTGTTTGCAGATTTCAATCTGATTCTTTTCTTGGTTTTTACCCATCATGCGATATTTACATCGATCCTCCCATTCCTATTTCTTCACATTTTCTGGACTGTTCTTCCCCTCCTCTATACTTGAAGATATGTATCTCTTCCTCCATTTTCTCTCTGTCTGCATTAAAAGTCCTTTCTTTTCAGCCTTTTTGCAGCTTCAGTCATCATCTTTTACTGTAATTACCTCAGAAGCCTCCATCACTGTAATTGTAAATAGTCCCAGAATACTAGAGGCAGAAATCACCAATTACTTACCTCTCTTTCACCAGCTTTGATTTTCTCCTTCACACAATACAGTGGTAAAATTTTTCGTCAATTAATAAATTACTACGGCATTCAATTATATTAAGCAATTAATCACAAATGCTTTATTTCTATTACTGTACAAAATGACTTGTTAGACTTATTTTTAAAAAGCCTAATTACTCAGCTCATCCTTTTGACTAAATTGATGAACGACCTACTTATGCTAATGTTGTCCCTGTAGCAACTCAGTTTAGCTCCACAGAAGCCAATACTTGGGGAGAGGGATCATCTATCACTTTTAGAACAGCAACGATGTACCTTTGGAGCACACCTGGAAAGCAGCCATGACCACCACATCCTTACAGAAAGATAATTTAGGCTTAAAGCACTGGAGTGTTTGATGGAATTATTACAGCTAATGGTAGTGCTGGAACAAAAACCGAGGTCATCCCTGGTTGGTGCTACTGCTATTTTAACTTCTCTACACTACTCTACTTGGTGCTGTTGTCTTCAGTTCATCTTTCATAGACACTTATCTAGGCTTTTGTGTTTTACTCTTTTTTATCACTTATCTGCAAGATGATTAGGGTTAACAGCACTGGATTGGGACCTCAACTGCCTAGGTTAATAACTGTGGTTTTGTATCAAAGTTTAGCAACTTTGGCAAGTGCTTCCTATATGCTGAGCTTCCTTATCCACAAAATAAATATATAAGTATTTCCCACTTCATACAGTTCTGTGAAGACTGAGAGATTTTATATAGGCAAGGCATTTTGGAAGCATTATATGCTTTTCTAAGTTCTTTTAGTTGTCACTAATCCATGCAGCAGCTATTTTCATGGTAGCCCAAGCAATTGGCCAATGTCTTGGATATTTTCCTTGATGTTCAGTGCCCTTTTGATTTTGGAAAAAGTTTAGTCTTACAGCAAAGTTGTAAAAAAAAGCAAGAAAGAGCTACTGTGCAAGTTTCCCCCAGTGTCTTCTGATATTAATATAGTGCTTAACAGTTGACCATTTGTAAACATTGACACAGATTGACCAGATTATAGACATCACTGAGGTTTCACTAGACTTTGAATTAATGCCCAGAGTCCAGCGCTGGTACAGGGTAGCACACTACATCTCATTCTCCTTCTGGGCAGTGCTCTTTCAGATGGCCATCTGTGGTTGGATATGAGAGGGCTAATACAGGCAATTTTGTTCAGAAGATGGACGGACCATTACCTTGTTCATGCCTCCAGCTGCTGTACTTTGGGGACACCTAATCACTCTAGTCTCCTGTCAGAGACCAGAGCATACAGACAGCATAGATAATTGGTTTCCCCATTGAAAGCTGCATGCTCAGCAATAGGGGAGCACAGCAAGATATAAATAGAGGGCAGGGAAGAGAGCTGCTGCTCAGGAAGTCTTGTCAGGCTTGTGGGATTTTGTCTGGAGCGATGGTTCATAGGAAAACAGGTCAACTGGTTATCTTCTATGCTCCTGATTTGAGAGAAAGTTGATAGAGGCAAACATTTGTTAACTTAGTCACATGTCTATCAAGGACTGATTAGCAGATTTATTGTTGAGGCTAGATATTGTTAAATAAATCAGTTAGTTTCTCAACTCCTTCCAGCAATGTAAATGAGCAAATCAGTTTTAACTTATTGAAATCATATGATCACTTCATTAATTAATTCTTATCATTTATTAAACTATATTATTACTTTAAATTCCTTGAAGGCAATGAACATATTTTATCCTTTTTTTGTGCGGCATTTGTTTCATAATTTTTTGGCTTTTAAAAGGCATTAGCTTAATGATAATGGTTGGAACATTAAACAGGAAAAGCATAAAAATGAAAAATCAGTTTTTAAACATTGACTGTACGCCAGACACTGAAGTCCATTGATGTCGTTGAGCCAGAGTTTCTTTCAAATCCTTCAAGCTGGAGTTTGATTTTTTACTTCTAAGGTGAGTAAACTGAGACCTGGAGAGATGGGGTGAATGTGCATGCGTGCTCATGATTGAGGAGGAAGAACGGGGACTTTAACACCGTCCTTTCTGGAAAACTAAACCATCTTTGGATTTAGACCAGATGGCTGCCTTATGGAGTGCGAGGAGGTTGCCTCAGACTGAGCAATCAGAGTTTGGATAGACTTCACCGAGTATAAAAAGCAGAGGTTCACTATGTTGTGTATGAAAGTGTGAATGCGGTTGCCAATAAAGAGGATGTGACAAGTGAAATGTAGTTTTGTTTTTGTACCCAAGAGTGAAAATTCATTGGTAGATTAAGGGAATCTGAGGAAAAATTTGTAAAACAAAAGTTGTATGCAGTGATTTCGCATTACAAAATCAAGTTGCTCAGCAGTAAAATCAGTAAATTTTAAGGTTTTCTGTGATGATGAAGAAAAACAAAACAACACAAAACAAAGCCAGAAAACAGAACAGCTGGGGGAGGTGGCTCAAGGCCAACATGAATACCTACCTCCCCAGCCAGGTCCCAGCCTAGCTCTGCTCCCTGGTGCCCAAGTCTGCACATCACTGCAGACAGTGAGTGGATGAGGGCAGTAGACAGAGTCTAAGCCGCTGCTTTATCACTCTGCTGTCTGGGCCAGAACCTTAATCTTTCCATTTGGTGACAAATCTGCAATAGTTCCGACACACACCCTCTCTAGGTTGTGCTGTCCCCAGATGTCCACCAGACCTGCTGGGCCCTCTCTCAGGTTGGAGGTACAGGAGGGCGACATACAGATTTGAGTCACACGTGCTGCTGATGAAGGAGAGGGTGACTCCTCGACTTTGCTCTTCTCTGGGCACTTATGCCTGTACTTGTTCATTTCTTTCTACCCTTGAGCCTTTCTTATACAGATAGCAACTATTCGGAAGAAATCCAGAGAGTCATTATGATTAACTGATGTGAATCACAGTTTTGGCTTTTTTTTGCAGGTGGTAGGAGGGAGGAGATCCTAGAATTTGAGGGATTACAAGATTAAGTTTGAATTTGTTCTTCAAAGGTTTATAGTCTGCTTGAAACTGAACGAGACAATATCAGATGCTGTTTGGATGGATTGTTATTCATTTTACAGACAAAAAGGTTAACTGTTTCCTTAAGACACAAGATTGGAGCTCAACTTGTAGCACTTCGTTGCTGGATCAGGATTCTCTCTGCTATGACATTGAAGGAGAAAAGGAGAAAAAAGATGCAGAACCACACTGACAGTCAAATTTAAATCTTGATTTTCCCTGAGGTTGACCAGAATCAACAGTAAGTAATTGGTTAAATCTTTAAAAGAATGTCAGGGATAAGTGCTATCATTTTTCACTCTTTAAAGTATTCTTAGAGGTTTGGAATATTTTAAGTAATTTCTTTAGAAGCTGAGTAATTTTCAGTAATTTTAAAGGGAGGAAGAAATTTCTCCAAGTCAGTCAGATTTCTGTGACTAGTTCAACAATTTTCCTAAGAAATCTATACTATTATAGTTATTATTTCCCATCACTGCCCATGAGAGTTCAAATCCACAAAGGAAAAGAGCCACAACCTCCTAGCAAGAAATATTCCCTGCTTAAGATAAAGCCGTGTAATAACATAAGAGTGAATTACTAGCGCAGGGCACAGCAGACCACCTCTGGTCACGCATCAAGTTGCAAGACTGCAGCGAAGGAGAAGGAGGGCAGAGCTTCATCTTTATACCCACTTGGGGCTCCAGGCTTTCAAGCTTTTCAGAAATTTCTGTCTGTGTGATGTCGTGACAGGTTGGGTTGTTCTTATCAGTGCAAGCAGCCACAGAATGGGCCCGTGCTCCGGGTATTTAGCCTTGCACAGCTTCTTCTGATGGGAGGTGGTGATGCACAGGGACTAAAGAACTGTGCTGGCTGCAGTTCAGTTAGTAGTTTATTGCTAATCATGTTCTGGGAGAGTTTTTATTTTGTGTGTGTGCACGGGAGAAGGCAAACCACAGATACACAGTAAAGTGAATTTCCTAAGCATTGTCACTGTAAAATAAGGACCTATATGTGGATGATCTTGCTACTGTTTTCTAATACACATACCCCAAGACTCATGCATGCTTCACGATTTCCTCTTCTCATGGCCATGAGATGAACAGACTTTGAACATTTACAAGGAAAGGGAGGGAGCACGCACTCATTTTTCATTTTGTCTTTCTTTCTCTCCACATACACTCAAGTACGGCATCGCTCTACTCCACTCCCATTCCTCGTTGTCCTGTATGTGATATATATGACAAACACTCCTTTGAGATTGCACTCTGTGAACTCTAGGTGAGAAGAAGCCCCCTTCCTTTACATCTGTGCCCTAATATTGCATTGAAGGATCAATGGGAAAAGATGGGAATTAGCTAAGAAGGCTAAGGGCTCGCCACGTCACTTCCATTCTTAGCTCTGTGTTTGATCACCCTTTCTTGGTGAGAACTATCTTTCTTTGCCCTTTCTGTCTCATTTATTTAGTTCTGGAGGTATTTTAGAAATTCTCTAGGCCATCTCTCTGATTCCAAAAAAACATAAACACCCAAGATGAATGCCATCTGTGTTTCCTGTCTTCTTTTGTTCTCTTCAAAGTAGATTTCTTTTTTCAGAAGTAACATGATAACATGGAAAGGATATTGGTCTTGGTTTATTGGTTTTCTGCTGTGTCATTTGAGAAGGATAAGGCGTCTTGTAGGATTATCGCGAAGATTCACTTAGGAAACCCATTAGAAGACTACAGTGCAGACTGCCTGCCGTGTCTGTCTTCAGAAAGGCTGAGTTGTTTTTTCGCACAGCACCCAATCTCTCTATTCATGATAATCACTACATTTAATAATTACAGCATCATAATTTTGGACACTACTAAATCTTCACCATTAAAAAGCTTTAGGAATATTTTAAAGCATAGAAAGTAATGTTATTCCAGATTTTGAAGTCATTGAATATACTCATTCCTTTGTTCTTTCATGTAGTGATCTAATAATCCCATTATTCATCCAACATTTGTTACCACTGGGAACCTAGCACAATGATGCACGTAATAACACAGTTGCAACAAGCACCACTGGTATTCATTCAGTGCTTGCTTTGCCAGTCATGTCATCATTAGGCGTTTTGTAGTTCTGGTCACGTAGTTCTCACCAGCCTCCAGTGGAGTGGGTGGGGTGGCCATCTTCATTATCATCACCAACATCATCCCACGTAGAAGTGAGGCATGAGCAAGAGCAGAACGCAGAGGCCCTTCTCGATCTGCCTCTTGCCACGCAAACTGCCCCACAAAGAGAAACAGAAGCGGTCTCAGCAGAGTGAACAGCAGAAAAGGGGATTCAGCAGAGAAGGTGCAGAGCCCGAGTGGCTCTGCTGAGAAGATGGGGAGCCTGCCCTGGCCTGCCCTGGTTCTAGCAAGAAGCTGAACAGCCTCCCTGAGTGGGTCTGCCTCAGGAGTCCACATGAAGTCACCTGCTCAGATGCAAGCAGCCCCCCAGCCACCCATGACCTGGCATGCCGCCCTCCATGTGGGGCCCAGAGTTGCCTGTATGTTCATGTTCATCAAAAAATGGTGGACGCCCATTGCCACTGATGGACTCGCCATGCACCAGGCAGCCGTGGGACCCCCACTCACATGTGAGTGTGGAAACTGCTGGCCATGCACACCTGCAGCTGAGGGCAGCCTGTGCAGAACTACTTGTGAAACTATCTTGTTCAAGAGACCTACGTCCCTGGTGGCAGTGCAAACCACTGTCCCCTCAGCCTAGGCTAGTGATGGGGAACCTTTCTGAGACTGAATATCCAAACTGCAAACCAGTTACTTTTTGCGAAGTGTCAACATTACAACTAAATCTACATACTGAGGTTTTAGTTTAGAAAAACTAGTATGCCACCCCTGACATGATGGCATCATTTCTGTGTGGCCCTGGCAGCACACATGCTGTAAGTCCACCCCCGCTGGCCTAGATTATAGGACGCCTGAGACATCACCAACATTGATGCTGACTCAGGAAGGCACATAATGTTCTGAAGGACCCTGGGAAAAAGCTGATGGAGTCTGGCTAACTGATAGCTTACAACACATTTTAGCAGAAGTTCTTTTACTACATGACCTACTTTGGTCTACAAGTGGTAGAGACAACTGATTTATCAGGCACACAAATCGCAACACAAAGTCACAAGAAGCCAGCAGAACAAGGCATCATGAGGCCCCTAAAGGAACAAAGTAGCTCTCCAGCAATCGAGGCCAGATAAAGAGAAATGGAAAATTCCCAGAAAAAGAATTCACATTAGTGATTTTAGGAATGTGAATGAGATATAAGAGAATACAGATATTCAACAAAGACAGGAAAAAACATTCATGTCCTAAGTGAAAAAATTATCAAATAGATAGAAATAACAGAATAGATAGAAATACATAGAAAAAGATACAGAAAGAAATAGAAATTTTGGAGCATTAAGACTCAAACTATCAAGTAAGAAAATACAGTTGGAAAGTTCAATAGCAGACTAGATCAAAAAAAGTAGCTTGAGAGCTTGAAGACAAATCTTACTAAAAATAATCACCACTATATGGATTAAAGATTTCAGTTGAAGGTCCCAAATCATGAAATCATTAGGAAAAAAATAAGAGACTACATCAGAACACTGGTCAGGGAAAAATAACTTTTTGGGGTGAGCCCAAAATATTAGGAAATAAAAACAAACAAAAAAATGGCACGTGGAGTTTTACAGACTGAAAAGTTTCTGCACAGCAAAGGAAATAATCAACAGAGGTCAGAGATAAATATTTTCAAATTATTCATCCAACGAGGAAATAATATGCCAACTACATAAGAAACTCAAAGAACAAAAACTAAACCCAAAGGCATCAAGCAATTCAGTTGATATATATAAACAAATATCCTGAAAAGGCCTTCTGGGAAAAAAGACACTCCTGTGACCAGATAGCGTAAGAAAAATGCTCAGCATCACTAAGCATGAGGGAAATGTAAATCAAAACCACAATGAAATGTCGTCTTACCCCAGTTAGAATGATTATTAGTTACCAGAAATCTAAAGACATGAACAGTGCTGCGGTGGGTACAAAGAAAAGGGAACCCACATACATTGCTGGTGGGAGTTTAGGTTGATACAACCATCATGGCAAACAGAAGGCAAGGAGGTCCTTAAATATCTGATCATAGAACTTTCATATGACCCAGCAAACCCACTAGTACATATATACCCAAAGAACGTGAAATTAGTGAGTAAAAGAAGCATCTGTCTCTCATGTTTACTGGAGCATGGTTCACAATAGCTGAGACCTGGGATCACACTGAATGTCTATCCACGAAGGAATAGTTAGAGAAAGTGTGGTGTATGTACAACGGGGTGTATTAGACCATAAAAGGAAGGCAATTCTGCCATTTGCAGCAACAGCGATAAATCCTGAGAGATGATATAGTCAGTGGAATGAACCAGGCACTAAAAGAGAAATATATGACCTCACATAGTTGTTGAATCTGTAATGTTGATTTCATGAGGAGAGAGGAAAACAGTGTTTAAATAGCCTAGAAAGAGTGGGAGGGAGGCAGAGTGGTGACAGGGTAGTTGATGGGAACAAAAGTGCAGTTGGATAAGAGAAATAACTTCTCGTGTCTACAGATCAGTAGAGCCTCTATAGTAAATGACAATTAATTAAACCTTAAATGTTTCAAAATATTGCAAAGTGGACAACATATTGATTTTTCACATTCTCCACAGAAACGATAAATATCTCAATTGATAGATATGCCCATTACCTAAGCTCATTACAACCTATATGCATGCATTGAAATGTCACACTATGAATATAAAGAATTATACTCCATAAATATATAAAATTTCTGTGCATTAATTAAACTTTTAAAAGATAATTAGAAAAGAAAATGAAGGCACTGAGTCCCATACCTTATATGTGACAGAATGGGTATAACATGAGAACGTAAAAGGAAGTGACTCTGTCCCCCCAAAAGCTCATAACCTAGCAAGGGGAGAAAATGGCAAATAGATAATATAAAAATACATTATGATTTACAATACAAAGGGCTTATATTTTGCTCTAAACAACCACTTTTCCCTCAGAAATGATTAATTTCAAATAGAGTAAAAGACAGCATGCAATTTGGTTTGCATTCGGAAAGACAGAACAATACAGAGCCACATGCTAGGCCAAGCAGAGGGGAGCACCCGACTGCAGCACTAGGTGTGGAGAAGGCAGTGGTAGTCAGAAAAAAGGAAGGCTTCAGAATAAACAGCAAGGAGAAGCTGAAGCTGGAGAAATTCAAAAGGTGTTGACCATTCAGGGAGCTTGAATATTGTAGAAATTTGAATTTTTATCCTCTAGGCAAAGGAGACAAGCTTTGGGAGGTTGGAAACCAGAAAAGCTGTAGGATGCAATTTACATATTAACTGGATAAGGGGGCAAGAGGCACTAGGATGATCTTAATGTTCATCTGGGTGAGAGATAATTAGGCACAGACTGCTGTTGATTTGAGAATGGAGAGGCCGGGGCAGTTTTAACAAAGATTTAAGAATTAAAATTTCTTGTAGTTTGTCACAGGGAGAAAAAGCTCAGGTGCAGAGAGAAGTGGAGTCAAGAGGTGAAGGGGAAACATTGCTGCTTATCTCTGATTTCTGTATGCAATTGCTGAAGACCATTAGCACAGTTGCCTCTCTGAGTTGGTTACTTAGTTCCATTTCTGTTCTATGCTAGTAAAAAAAAAATTGATATCTTGGCATTTGGAAAAAAAAAATGTTGGTGACCATCCCAGGAACCACAAGGATAAGTTTTAGAAAATAGCAGAGACGATGTAGGATATGACCTCACAGGTCGACAGATGACAGATGACACTGCAGGACTCCGCAGTGTTCTTGCCTCACCTATCTCTGAAAACACAGCTCCTTAACCAACACACGTGTGCTGTTGCAGAAGAGACAGATGCGAAGAACAGAGAGCTTGGAGAGGAGATTCAGTTCACCTCTGTAAACTGAGGTGTCGTGATTGATGCTATAATGAACCGGATTAAAAGGTGAACAACATTTGTGATACAGTGACAGAATGGAAGGCATTCAAGATGGAGGAAGAAAGGGTAGAGCTCAAAATGACTGTCTTGAATTATTTGAAATGTTCGGAACTGGAGCTCCATGACAAATGTTTCCTTCTTTCCCCTCAGAACAGAGCAGGAGGAAATGGATTCAAGTTGAAGCCGGATCTATTTAGGTGAATTATACTGGAAAGCTTCCTGACCTTGAAGGCTATTTGGCTTAGGGAATGGATTGCTAAGCTAGGTCAAGGAATCTCTTTCTCCAGAGAGAGAATCAGAAGGATGAAGGGGATTTGGAAAGTCATTTAAGCAGATGAAAATTGATCTTCTTTTAAAAGACCAAGCCCCCTGAGAAAGAAACGCCATGACTTCATCCCGGTGTCGAGCAGCCTTCGCTTTTTACTTGTGCCTAATTTAATGTTTCAGCTTCATACTATTTTCTTATTGTTCCTTTCTCAGTAGAGATAGAGAATAGGTAGCCGGGATCTTTAAAGTCTTTGGTTATTTTAAAGGTCAGTATTAAACCATCACTCTTGTCCTCCTTTGCACATTAAATGATTTTGTTGCTGTGGTCTTGTCTCATAAACATTGCTTTCTAATCCTTTAATTGTTGGTGTGGTTATCCTGTGAAAAGTCTGAATCATTTCCTATCTGCACTTCGGGAACCCCCAAAATGGCCACATTAAGTTAGCAAGAGTTGTAAATGTTGAATATAGTATAACAGCTGCTTCTGAGTTCTTAAGCCGTTTTGCTCTGGTTCTTGTCATTCAACTCAATATTTTTATTTTGCAACTAGTGATAATCTCCAACTGTGTGTTATTCCATTGAGCTTGTTACATTTATTTTCTGCTTTCATCTAATTTCCCCCTTAGTCTTTAATGTAATTCTATGCCTATAATAAAATACTCAATAATGTATTGAAAGAAGAAAAAAAATGCTCCCTGAATAAATATCATGTAAGTGGGTTGTTGTGAAGATCTGATTTGATTATTTATAATGTAGTTCTTTATAGCTTCAATGCCCTCTTGTCTTTCATTGAAGAAAACCAATTTATATTCATGTAATTGAAATATACCCCTTCAATATTGTGACCTGTAGCAAAATATTTTACATCTTTTTTTGATAGTATGTATATTGAAGGATCACATATCTAGTTTGATGTTGGTTATTCAAAGTTGTGAAAGCTAATGCTGAAAAGATAGTTTAATTGAAAACATAAAGTGAAAGTCTTCCGCCTCCTCCCGACATCCAGTGCCAGTTAGTACCCAGATGTCACTATACTTGTAGCTTTTCATTTTTCCTTTTGTTACACAAATGACATCACACTGTGTGCCCTATTTATCACCTTGCTTTATGCACATGTTGCCCATTGTGTATGATACCCTGAAGTCTCACCTCTCATTCTCTTGATGTTGTCTTGTCCCAACCTGCCACTGCCTCCTCTGAATTATATTCCTATCACCTTCTAGTTTGTCTCCCAGCTTTCAGCTTTGCCTTCTACCCTGTCTCCTCACAGCACAGTGCCTTGTAGAAAGCATAAGACAAATCTGCTCATTTTTTTGTTTCTAGCCTACTTTCTCAGCATAAAGACAAATCTTTACAGTAAGTTCCCTGCGAAGCTCACTTCCCTAGAAGCTACATTTTCCACTGCTTCTCTGACTTTATCTTTAGTCATTTTTCATCTGCACCATGCAGGCAGCCCAGCCCTTTTGCTGTCCTGAAATAGAGCAGACAGGACCCTTACTTCTCTTTGCACTCCTTGGTGCTTGGCAGAGACTCCAAAGGCAGGGCTCTGTCGTCCCTGTGTATAGGCGCATCTTTCCAAAGGAAACCACCAGGCAGTGGTGTGAGTGTAAGTCCTGGCTTATCTGCTTTCAAATTGTGTGGGTGTATCAACTATTGCATGGATGTATATGTGTGCATGGATACATATGTATTGCATAAATGTATATGTATAGTTATGGTGTCATTAATGCTATTTTTCTGTTAAAATAGTTTGCAATAAATTTTCAACCCATTTTCCTATAGTGTGTAATATTGTAGCTTAAAGTGAACACTAACTGCATGTGCAATGAAGGCAGTAGTCCACTTTAGTTTAATTTATTTTTTTGTGAGTTCCCTAGTTGTTCTGTAAAGAGACCATGGAAAACTACAGAAAAGGAAAGCCCAGAAGACAAATGAAAGGCCTGAGATTGAGTAGCCCAGAGGAAAAGACACCTGCGAGGCTTAGTTTGTCAAGGAGACCTGTCTGACCCTGGAGGTTGTAAGCTAGGACTGAACTGAAAAAAAAATCTCCAGAAAATGTATGTTTGCCATGTGTGTGCATGCGTGTATAGAGGTGTGTGAGGACAGTCCTCCTACCTTTGTACAGGGAAGTGCATGCAACGTGGTCATTCCTGCCATCATTAAAAAGTAAGCATAATGTTGAGTTTGCTCACAATTATGATCACTGTTTGTTAAACATTGCTGTTTTGAACATGATTTGCATGGATGGGTATGAGGCCAAGCAAAAAGGTCATACTGCGAGTCACTGAGACGATTAGTCATTTAGAAAGTAGGTTATTACATTTGTTGCATAAGACTCAGCGTCGTATGGTCTTTACGTCAACCTCATGGAGATTAATTAGCTGCTCTACTCATTCTGAGAAATAAGAGCTTTCCAAAAAATAACCCAGCAAACAGTAACTGATTTGCTTAAACCGACACAGGAAGCCACCAGTATGCAGGAATAGAATCAAAAGTTCCCAATTCCCTTTCCTTTGCTGATGCCACTAAATAATTTGTCACAAGACTTCAAAGCTTTTCTTTCAAAGGCAACTGAACACTTTTCATGAATGTCTAAGTTTGTAAAATTCACCTTCTGAAGGAAGGCTGTTTTAAAACACAGTGCTAGAAAACAAACAGTTCAATTTTATGGTGCCAGCTTTACTCTTTGCAGCCTGTGTCTGTGCTGTCTGCTTACCACCTTGCCCTTGGGGTGAGGTGGGGACAGAGTTGCTCAAAGGGAGGGACTTGGTTTGTTGGTCTTGGATGTAGGGCCAGGACAGAGGAGGCCCATCAACATGTTGTTTAATAAACAACTAAATGATAGCAAAAAATATGCTAATTGCTATAGGATTTCCCTTTGCATGATGACAAAGCTGTGGATCTAGATACTGGAGCTGTTTGTACAGAAGTGCAAATATACTTAATGTCACTAACTTGCATACTCTGAAATGATTACAGAAGTAAACTTTGTTTTAAATGCATTTTACTTCAATAAAAATATTTTTAAAATTTTCAATTAAAATAACTTATCTTTTGAGAAAGATAAGTTGAGAAATATGTTTGTCTGCTAATAGGCATCTTTCTGGATATTAGATATACAATTAGATGAATTTGCAAATGAAGACAATTAAAAATAAATCAAAATACCCATTTCATTGCCACTGAAAAATATTTGTAAATACTTAACCACTTACTAGCTTTGCCTGTTATAAATGTGCTTATAAATGGACTCTTTGAATATGTACTATTTGGCATAAGGGGTTTCAATTCAGCATAATGCTTCTGATTTTCAATTTGCACAGCCATAGTTTTTCAAGAGTGAAATGAAACCACCACCAAAAAATCTTTAATGAAGTTAGTGCCGTCCTTATGAAATGAAACATTTAAGTAAATGTGTTGTCTCAGAAAAATGACAGCCGTAAAATATGGGTGCTGTGAGAACGTGAATTTGGGGACATTACAGGAATCATTTGGACACTGGAGAATAGGAAACCCCAGATTGCCCTGTGCCCCATGGAAATTTGTTCAGGAGTTTGCGCTGGAGTCAAAGGTGCAATGTTACCTCTGACTCAGTGAGAGCTTTATAAAATCAGGCCTGTGGGGGATGGAACACATCCAGGTACAAACAGATCCTCGTCCCCATCTAAAAACCATGCATCTGGTTCCAATGACGGGTACCGATGTTTTATCTTTTCTTACCTAAAGCATAATATATCATATTAAAGGGAACAGGGTACATTTAAGAAAACATTGCAACCCCTGTTTTCTAGATTGAATTGCCTTCACAAAGAGCTGACAAAACTGAATTCTATCACTACCCAAATGCTTCAAGTTTACTTTAGATGACTTGATGCAAACGTATGATTTAGATCTCTGAGAACTACAGCAGCTCTGCTAGGCTTCGTTATTTAGTCTTGAAAGTTCTATTATTTCCAGACGTTCTAAGGAAGAGGCTGCCAAGAAATGGGAGGATCAGAAGGCCCTATCAAAAGGTGTGCTGCCAGGAGGCCGGCAAGACAGATATCATTTCAACACTCCTCTGATTTGCTTTGCTTGCCAAAAAGGAGAAAGTCCACCCTTCTCCCCGAACAAAATCCTCTACAACTGAGAACTCTATTTGAAGTTCTGTCAGCTGAATTCTCCCATCCTGCAAACATTCCTCTATTTCCCAGGGGTGAACTGAATTGAGTTCTGAAAATGAGGGCCTGGGCTGCTGAGCAAGGCAAGGAGACAGAGGACCACAGCAAGGAGGGTCTTCGATAAAGGTCTGTTCTTTATCCTGAGGAAATTATTTATAAATTTATTTTGACAAATTAATGCAATGAGAGAATCTAAATTAAGTTACAAAGCAATTTTGAATTCTCAGCTGAATATCAAAGTGATTTCTTAACTTATATGCACTATATCTGTTTTTGGATATAATAGTCTGAACCCAAAACTTTCATGTGTCTGGACACAAAATGATAGCTGATAGCAGAATGAGGGATGAGATGATATTAACATTTATTTTTATAAATTTATTAAAATTATACAAATTAACTGATTTTTCATGAAACAATAAATTACCAAAATATACTATAAAATATTTCCTGGAACAATAGTAACTAATTTCCCAGATTGTAAGCCAGTCTCTAAAAACCATTTTTAAAATTTTCAACTTTATTTCAATTGTGCATTGTAAACAACTTCTGGGTTAGCATATTAACATCTGTTAAACTTAGAGGAATGTTAATTTTTAGTTAAATCAATACGAGAATTCTCTAATTTATTGAAAAATGTCACTTGGTATTTTTATTTTTTCAATATTTTTTACCTTTTGTGCGTTTTCCTGTGAATTTATAAGTGATTTTATTAATAGTATACTAGTAACCTTGACATTTGGTATGCTCTGTCTTTTTAAAAGACTTCCATTTGTTCATTTATTCAGTGAATATTTGTTGTGCAGTAAATCTGCTGTGGGTCAGGTTTTCAGGACAAAACAATAGTGAGCCCCCAAAATCTTTCATTATAGTGGAGAGTGGATTATTATATTATGTGAAGAAACAGCAATTAGGGCTTCACTCAAAACAATTTCTCAAAGTGCGCCAAGATCTTAAGTTCCTTGTTAAAAAGTCAACACAGGTTCACCAAGTTAAATCAAAGAGAGGGCAGATTATAATCCCTACTTAATGAGAACTAAGGATTGTAGCTATAGCATATAGCATTCATGTTAGTCAGTATTCATCTGTATTTGCCATGTAATCCATTACTATCATTAGTTATTTTGTTGCTTGATTTGTTCAAGGTTTGACCATTGGGAATGCCTTGAATTAGCTTTTCCTCACTGTGACCGGTTGCCTCAGATGGAAGGAGGCATGTGTGTTAGCCAGTGCTTTCAGGAGACTCCAGCTCATGGTTCCCTGGTTGCTTTGGCATGTACAGTAAGCAAGAACATCGTGGCCACAAAAGCCAACGGGGCAGGAGCCTGCCTACCTTGGTGGCCAAGACACAGAAAGAGAACTTACTTTTGCAACAGGACCTCTCCACCAAACATATCAGTCTGTGAGTCCATCAGTAGATGGCTCTGTTCAGGAGCCTGGAGCCCTGGAGCACAACCACTTCCCTGAGAACCTGTGTGTAGATCGACGTGACCAAGCCTTCAACACAGGAGCACCTGGGGGACTTATAGACTGCAATGTTGAGCGCAGTCCCATTTGCTCTTGTAGCCTTCAGCAAGCTCTCATCCAGTTGGGAACACTGACTTACTCACTGGTCACTGGTGTTGCAAGCTTAGTGAAGATAATAAACTTTCTGTACTGCAGCCCTAGTGTCAGCCTTGGTGCTTTGAATGGGGAATGGCATTTAGGAGCTGAGATACAAATGCCCAAGGCACGCATTACTCTGGGAATGCCATTATCTCTAGGTCTTCAAGGAAAAAAAAACCTGCTACTACTGCTACTCAGTAACACACATGCATGTGCCCACACATAAGAGCTAAGCATAAGAGTATGCTTAGCTCTGCCTACCTGTACCTACATAAAGAGTACCATTGTACACTGGGGTGTCTGGTATCTTTCTTTACATGTAAATTCCTTTTCCAACACTGAGAATGGAGAGACATGGTTCTTCCTATCTACAATATATTTAAGTATTTAGTCAATCCCGGGTCACACTAAGTTCTTAGGTCTTAAGTGCAGAGATTTCTCAATATTCTCATTTCTTCAGAGCTTGACTTATAGGGCCCACGTATAGAAAATCTGCTCCCTCTTTCGAGTAGTGTAGCGGGCATTCAGTTTGCTTTGACAGGGCACCTCAGAAGGCAGCAAGTGATGCCCACTTCATGCCAACGAGGACTTTTGCTTCCTAGGAGAAGCAGAGAAGGAAAGGTCAGAAACAATGGTGCTCTGCATGGTTGCTGCCCACATCCAGGTATGTACTATGATGGCCTCTTCCTTAGAACTCTTCCTGTTATTGTTGGCAGAAAAAAAAAAAAATCCTTTCCTAAGGTAATGAGCCCTTAGTTCTTCCAAATGAACTGTTATCATGTCTGCTTGCATCTAGCTAAGGTAACTGAATATGTTCCTGTTTTCTCACTGTCTTTAGATAGAGGTGATTGGTTTAGTTGGGACCTTGTTTCTACAATGAATTCAAAGTTTGCATTTGAAGTGCAAGTTCTTGGCAGTAGTAAGGTTATGCATGAAGGTCATTCCAACCCTAGATTTCCGAATGAGAAGCAGAAGTGCTGTCAACACATGTGCTTATGTACAGCTTTTCCTTTGTTTTATGTTCAGTTCTGTTCTTGAAGGAAATATGGTAAGACTGGGACAAAGTCCTGGCCATTCTCTTCAGTGAATCAGAAATCCCATCTATCTTCTTTTATGTATAGTTAATTTTTTATCTTATCTATAAACTCTTTCCTCAGTACAAAGCCATAAAAGTATTCTTATATAGTTATAGAAGGATTTAAAAATTTATCTTTCACATTTAAATTGAAACTTTTAATTCACTAAGACTGAATCTTGTATGTGGTATGGAATAAAAATTTAATTTTTCACATTATGAGATTCTTTTTCCCCATTCTCTAATCATCTGTGGTTCTGAGTGACCTTGTTTCTGAGTCCTTTATCTTTTCTTAATTTTTCATCTGTGAACTAATATCTAATTATCGTTTTTATGCATTTAGTACAGGGTCTCACTACACAGATTGGGCTCGTAGTGATCCTACTGTTTTTAGTCTCCCAGGTGTTGCAATTAGAGGCTCATGCCATCAAGCCCAGTCTCAGTCACCCTCTCAGCACACCCAGGGCCGGGCTGGCACCGCACTCCGGGGATCCAACCCCAGCCCCTGCCTCTGCCTGAGCAGGTGCTTTAATCCACTGAGCTACCTGGCCAGCCCTTAATTGTTTTAATTACTATAACTCTTTAGACTAAACCTAATTCTTAATAAACAAATATCGCCCTGTTATTCTTCTGTAGAAATATTTAGGTCGTAATTTTCAAATAATTAAGTTAAATAATTTTCTTAAAATAATCTGTTGACATTTTGATTGGCACTAGTTTGTAATTTTCATTACATTTTAGAATAATTTATATTTTTGTAAAACTTACTGTACATATATTCTAGAAGGATCAGAATTATGAGAGATAATTCTGATTACTATGATCTATTACATAAATATTTAGCAGCTCATATGTAATGTCAACGGATTTGAAGTTTGTTTTGAGGAGACATTCCTATTAATGATTCAGTCAGTTTCTGAGACGTCATTTACTTTTGAAACAAACTTTCTCAATGACCATTTATATTATGCTTTCACTGTTTCTAGTGCTAAAATTTTCTTAATTTCATTTTCTACCTTTGCTACTAGTATCCTGTCCTTTTCATTCCTCTTAATATTATATCATTTGAAAAACATGAATCTAATTTTTCTAAAATATTTAGTTGTGTATTTTACTCATTAATTTCTAGACTTAAGTATTTTCTGATATATCAACTGAGGCTATACATTTTTCCTAAGAATTATTTTATTTTTTTCTTTACGATAGTTGTTTCTTGGGACTTCATTTAAAATATTTTTATATTCTATAGAATCTGTTGATTTTTAATAAAATTTAGTATGAATTCAAATAGGATTACCTATTTATCAACAGAATCATTTGAATATAATTATGGTCTAACAATATTGAACATTAGAAACTATGAATGTGTTTCTCCTAATATATTAAATATTCTTTAATTCCTTTTTTAAACATTTATGGATTTCATTGTACAATTTTTTTTTTTTTCTTTTGAGACAGGGTCTTGCTATGCAGGTCAGGCTGGTCTTGAGCTCACTTTGTAGCCTGGGCTGGTCTAGCACTTGCAATGATCCTCCTGCCTTAGCCTCCTCAGTGCTGGGATTACACATGTACGCCACCACACCCAGCCCATTGTAAAGATGTTATGCATACATTTTCAACTTTATTTAGTATTTCTTGATGCTATATTAAGTAATATTTAAATTTCTAATTTAAAATTGCAATAATCGATATTACAGTAATGCTAGCTAAAATGCAAGATTTTTTGTGCTTCTTATTTTATCCTTTAGCCTTCCTCATCTTCCTATTTGTTCTAGAACCTGTTCTGTAGACTTCTTCGGAGCCTTTGTGTACATAACAATGTCGTCCCAGCAGCTGTAGTTTTGCCTCTTCCTTTCCAGTATACGTGACTTCTATTTCTTCTCTTATAGTTTAATTATGGCTTGGGTTTTAATACAAGTTTGTCTAGAGGTGGCATTCCTTTCTTTGAATGAAACCATTTCATCTTTCATTATTTAAATTTAATATTAAAATTGAATGTTTCAAAGTTACTCTTTATCTGAATAAAGCTGTTCCTAATTCCAGTTTGTTGATTTTAAACTTCGGTTAAATTTTTCAATTTAACTGTTTGCCCTAGTACCTTGTAGATGCTTATTTCTTTTCAATTTCATAACAAAATTGTCCTTTGTATGTTAAAAAAGTCCTTTAATTTTAATACATTTCCTACTTTGTCAAAATATATTTATAGCTTGATTCATTAATCATTGTTAAGTATTTTGTATGTGGTTTCTAGTAACTTTTGCCTCCTCTAATGACTGTCCCAGGTTTGGATATTTGTGTAAATGAGAAATGATGAACTGCTTCTTTCCTCTATATTTGCAGAGATTTTGGCAGCAATTTGTATTGTTTATAAATTTTGTGTTTGAATTAATTCATGGTGAAGCCAGCTTGACCTGGAGTTTTATGGTGGAAAGATTTGTATTTAAGAGACATCATCTGCTACTTTGCCTCAGCTGCCCAAAATACTTGGACGTGCCAGCTCAGACTGGAGAGAGATTTGCTGGTACGTGCTTTGCTGGAAAATTTTTGGCTACGGTTTCGAGGAATGTATTTGACATTCTGTTTCTTCTGATGTCAGTTTTGATAGTTGCATTTTTTTTTTAGTTGACATCTTTTAAGTAATACGTCCATTCGATATATCCCACATTAATTGGAAGAAAAGTTCTTAATACAATTCTTTATTATTTAGTAATAGCCACAGGATCTCGGAGGCCTTTCCTTGTTCATCCTTATACCTGCTGAACAGTCAGGACTCCTTTCGAAAGCGGTTCCACTTTGCTGGACAGCCGGCCGCAGAGACACAGTGAAGCTCCCGGTTGTGCGCTGGAAAGCTCAGGGGTAAAAAAGAAAGAGACGCGGGGAGGCCAACGGAAAGCGACTTTCGAGGATCCAAATCCAGGGCGGTTCCCGGACCCCAGCCCCCAGCCCCCAGCCCCCAGCCCCCAGCCCCATGCCGGGTCCTCTCCATCGCGGGCAGGACTTGGCCTGGTGCAGTGCGCACCCAGGAGGGCTTGGAGCTGAGAGCGTCAGGGCAGCCCAACGACGGTGAGAAGCGTGTGAGAGGACACCGCTGGACTTGGGGAAACTGAAGACAAATGGACAAGCCGGCTGGGGACCCGGATCTGAGTGCTGATGGGAAAGCAGCAGTTCTAGGGACACGGGAGCGGCTCGTGCCTGTGAACAGAAGATCCTGCGCAGGTAAGAGGCCAGAACGGACCAAAGGTAAGCACTTTCCAACTCCTCTGTGAACGCTGAGAAGGGTGTGCTTATGGGGAACCCAGCCGACCACCCACAGCCCTGGATGGGCACCTGCTCGGGAGCTCCAACCAAGCCCTGCCGGGGTTGCTAACCCCGAGCCACGCCGAGGCTGCGAGGAGTGCTGCAGCAGGAGAGTCACGCACCGGGGAGAGTGTTCAGTCATGATGTGGTGGAGATCCACGGAAGATTAAGACTGAGCTAATCACAGCACATCAACCACTTTTTGCAGTAGCTGGGCAGGTGGTGTCTAAAAACAAAGGAAAGGCAGTGCCCAGAGCGTGACGGGCAGTGAGAGGCCGCAGAGATCACCCCGGAGGGCGGCTGGTCAGGTCAGGTACAAGACTGCCTCTGAGGCCTGCGGTCACCGACCATCACTGCGGGATGGGAGGGGGAGGCTGAGGAGATGAGCGCACTTGTGATCACAGCAGCGCTCCGAGTAGGCCAGGACGTGGGGGAGCCAGGCCCAGGCATGCCACGAGCCCGCCTGTGTAGGGCACTGTCTCCCAGCTGTGGACGCCCTGGGAGGAGCGCACGTGTTTGTGCTCAGACTGCAGTAGAAAGAGAGCACTTTCGTTCTACATATTTGCAGCGGTGCGGCATTCTGTTGTTACTTCTCTTTGCTCTTTTTTTTTTTTTTTCTTCTTCCATTCTCTTCTCTTTGTTCCCCCCTTTGTTCTCCTGATCGTGTCTGAAGGTGTGCAAGGAAGACTGAGGGCTAAGTTCCGCTTTAATCCCACAGGAACTTCCATAGGTGCTCAGGGTAAGCACTACCGAAACTGCGCAGGGAGTGCAAACGTAAGCTGCCTGTCCAGGCGTCAGCAAGACCTGACGTGTTCAGATTCCCTCAGTTTCTAATTACGTGCCCTTTTTCTACTCACAAATATTCCCTGAAATCACTTTTAACACTAGCTCTTTGCTCCATCTATAAAAACAATTCAAACAGAGTCTGATTTCCTATGATTTTCATTTATTGGTATTTTATATCTCTTTCTCTCTTCTTGCTGTTTAACTCATTCCTTTCTCCCTTTTCCCCTGCTCCCTCTGTATGGAAAATTGATTTAAAAATTGGAATTGTTAAAATAAATATTAATGCACATAACTGATGCAAGGTTAGACTTGTGGACATTGATGTAAATGGTAGTAATTCTCCTCTTGAAACAGACTAGGCAGATCCAAAACTATTAAACTGATCAGGTCAAAGAGGGAGCTACACATCAAAATGTAGGACCAAGGTCACGTCACTGGAAAGCAGACTGCAGAGATCTCTAGACCTACAGTGGTCTCTGCACTGTAACTGGTCCTCAACCCTCAGAACAACAGCAGCAACAAAGAGAGCATCAAAATACAAAAATGAGAAAAAAGGCAACATAATGCCTCCCTGAACTCCCAGCTTCCTCGAAGCTGATCCAATGGGCATCAATGGGGAGAAAAGTAGTTATAGAAAATACTGAAAGAGGACATAAAAATCTGATCCACAAGTTATCCTGCAACTTGAAGATGGTACAGTTAAGCCAATGATGAATTTAAAAAAAAAAAATGTAAGGAGTGAGCCTAAGAAAGATACAAAGAAAACCTAACTGAGCTAACCAAAATATTTCAAAATATTTAGTTAGCGATCAGTTTATTAAAGAATTAGTCCATGAAATTACCAACTATAAATCCAGGAAGTGAGAACCTTTATTGTAAGTACGGCCAGCAGAAGTGACTGATGCGAGAAGAGATTCTCAGCACTAGCAGAAAGGGCTGATGTGGGTGACCACAAACTCTGAGTTGCCTTCAAAACCACAAGACATTGAGGTTAACTGGTCCCGTAACTAGTAGCTGCTGGGTGACGCACAGAAGACTACCCTAAGGTTAATGTGAGTGAGAGAAAAATAAAAAATAACATAAGTGGCATAAAAATCTCTTCACCAAAATCACATCAGAAAAACATTCCAAGCATGATAGCGTATAGAAACCCCAGTAGCCACGACCAGAAAGAACCCTATGATACATCATAGTTAAAGTATGCAAGTCCAACACAAAGGTAGAATCTTGAAAGCTGTTAGACAAGCGCAGAGCTTATGAAGATAAACTCTTTAGAACTACAGCAGACTTCTCAACACAAAATTTACTGGCCAGCAGAGCTTGCAATGAGGTGTTTCAAGACCCAAAATAAATCAGCTTTCAAACCTGACCAAAATGCCCTGCACAATTATCTTTCAAACTGATGGAGAAATAAAGGCCTTTCCACGACAAAGATCTTTCTTTCAATTCTTTTATCTTATCTTCTTTCCTCTTGCTCTATCTTTTGTTCTCCAACTTGTAAAAGGATCTCCCCACTTCATACTACGTATCTAATAAGAGAAATTGGGGTAGTTAAGCTTGTGTATCTGATTTATTTCATTTAATAGGATGCTCCCAAGATACCTTCATGTACGTACAAATACCTAACGGCCTGTATTCATAAAGACTGACTTTTATCAAGAAGTCAGATAAGAACAAATCCTGACAAAAGCAGCAGAGCACAGCCCCTTTCTGCATAGTTTGGGTAATTATCATGAGACTCTTCAAAGAGCTAACAGTAGAAGTTCCATTCAGCGCAGGCCTTTCATTTCTAGGTATCTTCTCTAAAAAGTTACAGACCTAATATTGCAGTGACACATACACAGCCATGTTTATAACAGTACAACTCCTAATAACTAAACCTTGGAGTTAGTTAGATGGACTAAACCTCTATACATCAATAGAGGAGTGGAAAAAGAAAAGAAGATATTAATACACAGTGAAGTATTATTCTGTTATAAAGAAGGATAGATTTAAATCCTGTGAACCTTGACCTCTAATGTTAAATGAAATAAATCAGACACATCTGCTTAAATGTGACATAGTTTTCCTTGTATCAGAAACCCCATGTGAAGGATAAAATACAACATGGAGAGTAAGAAATAGGTCTTGGCCAATGGAAGATCTAAGTGTAAGGGGAAGGCAAAAGGATAGAAATATAATTCAGATATGTTGAGGGCTGGCCAAATAGCTCAGCGGATTAAAGCACCTGCAAGCAAGAGCAGGGTCAAGGGATTCTATCCTTGGGCCTGCAGTGCTGCCCGCCCCCCGGGAGGGGTGCTGAGATGACGATTGA
>NW_004524755.1:380663-382124 GCF_000260255.1 Octodon degus | reverse complement strand
CAGCGCAGGACGTTCAGAGAAGAGTGCCGGTCGCCGTTCCTCTCCTCGGCCCTCGCAGAGCTCAGTTAGTTCTTGAGCGTCGTTCTTGGTCTCCTTCACTTTCAGACTTTCAGTTTTCTTACTTTGTTAACTGTGGTAAGGGAGTGTTAAAAATCTCACGCTAAAATGGTAGTGTTACCTACTTTCATTTTTTTCCCATTAGTTTTGCTTGATTTTCCGAAACTCTGTGATTGTGTGCACACACATTGATATTTGTCATGAGCTGAATTTTCACTATTAAGAAATGCTCTTTTTAGCTCTTAGAATATTTCTTGCCCTGAAATTTACCACAGCTCATATTATTAGTATCACCGTTTCTCATTTGCTTGGATTATGTGACATTATTGTCAATCATTTTATGTTTACTATGCCTATGCACTGTGGATTGATTGTGTCCCTTGAAAATTCATATGTAGAAATCTTAACCCTTGGTGTGACTATATTTGGGGATCTTGAGGGAGCTAATGAAGGGTTAGTGGAGGGATACTTCGTGACTTCAACTTTCCTGCACCTGTGTCCTTGTAGAAGGGGAAGATACATCAAAGAGCTCTTTTTTCTGGTCTTTGAGGACCAAGAGTGAAGTTATGTGAGGACACAAAAGGAAGGTGGATGTCTACAAAGTAGACCCACTATCCTAGGCCTTAACATTTAAAGGCTACTTGCTGCAGATGCCATGGAGATTGGGCTTGCTGGTGAAGAAATAGTCTTATCATCTCTATAACTGGATTGTATAGATTATTTATGCTTAATATTATTATTGATGTTTTTGGACTTATATGGCTTAAAGTTGCTTTTCCTTCACCCTTTCACTTTTGTTTCTTAATTCTATTCCTTACCTATAAATGCTATTTTTCATGCTTTTTAGTATTTTGTGTATTTTCTTTCCCTTCTTTTCTTTTTCTTTTTTCTTTTTTTTTTTTTCCAGTAGCAGCGATTAAACTCAGGACCTTGTGCTTTCCAGGCAAGCACTTATTCCACTGAGCTATCTCCCTGGCCCCCGTGTGTATTTTCTTATGTTATTTATGAGATCTTTTTGTTTCACTCATTTTTTTAAAGTGATGGCTTTAGGACTTACATGTTTTTTCCTACCAGAGTTTATCTTCAAATTAAATGACATATGACCTCACTTTCAATGAAATATTGTGAGGTACAGAATTTTGCTTTCTCTGTACCATCATTGATATTGTATTTGTTGTACATATTTTCTGTCTATGGCATAAATTTTGCAAAATATTGTTACATTTTAAAAGAAATTTTAAAACTTAGACCAAGAAACCTTTTGTGTAGTTGATAATGTATCTGTTACTTCCAATATTTTCATTTGTGTAACACAGCTCCAAATTGTTCATTTCCTGCAGCTAGAATAATTTTCTGTGGCTTTAAAAAGAGACAGCTCAGTAGAATAAGCTCTTACCTGTCAAG
>NW_004524755.1:374930-380563 GCF_000260255.1 Octodon degus | reverse complement strand
TATCTATTTCTTTTAAGAAAGATTTTTTTCAGTGCATATAAAATTCTATGGATCTATTTTTTTCTATTAATGGCATAAAATTGTGCATATACCTATGCTCTGGCTCCACTCTTCTTTTTTTTAGGTAGAAATCAGTGAACAACATTTACACTGATCCTTTCTATGTGACCTCTGTTTTTCCTCTGACAGCACATAAAATGGATCAATGCAGGGATCGGCAATATTATTATGATGTGCTTTTTTGTTCATTTTGCTTTTCTTTCACTGAACTTTTTGAAAGCCTGGTTTTGTAAGTTTAATGGAATTTGGACATTTTGCACATTATTTTTCACAAAAACTTTCTGTTCTTTGTACTTGTTTAATGTATTTAGTACAGGGTTTAGGTATACAAGGTCTCACTATGTAGATGGGACTCATAGCGATTCACTTGTTTTCAGCCTCCCAATCGCTGGGATTACAGGCGTGTGCCACCATGCCCAGTCTCAGCTGCCGTCTCAGTGCACCCTGGGGCCAGGGCTGGCATGGCATGCCAGGGATAGAGCCCGGCCACTGCGCTCTGCCTAAGCAGGTGCTTTAGTTCTCTGAGCTATCTGGCCAGCCCTGTTCTTTATAGTTTGGGCTCAAGACTGCTTTGCATTTTGCTATGTATCAGTCTATTGACCTCATTTTTAATTGTGTGCTCGCTATTTGGTGTGATGCCTTGTCTGTTGCACTCTCTTGGAGTTTGCAGTTTTCCCATTTACTCATCTTCCCACACACCAGGGCTCTCCTTCTACAGTGTGCAAACTGGTTCTAAAGCCACCAGCTGACATTAGTATTTCTGACATGTTGTTCCCTACTAGCTGCATTTAGTTCTTTTAAATATATAGCATTTCACTTCTCATTTCTTTCATATTTTCTTCAAAATTTTTAAATATATTTTTAGGAACAATTGTTTAATTCTTGTCTGATAATTTTTGTCATTCATACCTTTTTATATATGCTAATTTTATTGAGGAAGAAATAGCAATGAGACAGTTTCAAAACAGGTTAGTAGGACAGTTACAATAATTAATACATTGCATATTGTTGTCTTCACAGTTATTCATAGTATAAGATGCAGACATGATATCTTGTCTAAACTTGTCTGATAATTTTATTATTTCTGTCACTTTTGGTCTCCTTTGGCTTATTGATTCTTTTTTTTTCTAATTTTTTTATTAAACAGGTTTGAAGTATGTAACGATTACATTTATCATGAGGAGTTTGTATATTTTGATAACACATCTGAAGTCTTTTTTGTGCCATTTTCTTCCTATTCCCTGCTCCCTTCAGCGCTTACTGCTTTTACATTTGCAAAAGTTGTGTCCATTTCTCTCTTCAGTTTTCCTGCTTTTTAGAATCTTTCTCCTCTTTGAAGCTTCTCCTCCTGCTTCTTCCATCTCTCGGGCCCCTTTTTATTTGGGAAACATCTTTGTCCCTCCTTCCTATCTATGTTGTGTTTTACTCTTCATCTACATTTTGGATTTCTCACAAATTTGTATCTGATTTATTTCATTTCATTTATTTCACTTAATGTTAAGGTCTCAAGGTGCATCCATTCATTTACAAATGCCTAAAACTTATCTTTTTTAATTGTAGTGTAGTACTGCCTTGTATGTAATACCACATTTTCTCTGTATATTCATCTCTTGTTGGGCATATGGGCTGCTTCCAAGATTTAGCTACCTTACATTATGTTGCTGTACATATAGGGATCAGGCGTCATGGTGAATAATAACCCTAATTCTTTCTGGAAGATCGCTAGAAGAGGACTAGCTCAAACAAAGTCTTCCTCACATCTCTAATAATTTTATTGGTAGTTGGTAGTTGGATGCCCTAATTTTATGTCTATGCTAGATTTTATTGTTTTACTTTAAGGAGTTTGGAGATTTATTTTGGCAATTTGTTAAATTATATTTGCCTTAACATTTTCCTTTTGAACCTTGGCTATCATGTGGTCAAAGTAGGTAACCTTCGCTCCAGAACTAGCCTAGTCCTGCTGCTGAAATGTGAGGGTGGTTCTCTCACATCCACCAGTGTTTGGATAAGATCCTCTATCCTCACTGGTTGGAAATTGCATATTTCCAGAAAAGAAGAAATATCTATGAATTTTAGATTCCAGCAAAATTTCAAGAAAATGCAGATTTCTGGGTCTAATTTTCTGTTTTTTTCCCCCCTTAATTCTGATGTTTTGCCACATAAATTGAAGTCTTCTCAGGCACTTCAAATTCCATCCCAGCCTCACTAACTTAATGGGTTAACTTAACGAGTTATTGTAGTTTCTATTTAAGATTTCTCTTCCTGAACTGTGGCCTACTAGTGTTCTTTCTGATCTCAAACTAAGGCCTTTGGGTTAGCTTAGTTGACTAATTAATTAATTTGTATGTGTGTGTGGGGCAGGGTCTCAATAGAAGCTTGGGCTCCTAGTGATCCTCCTGTTTTCAGTCTCCCGAATTCTGGGATTACAGGTTTGTGCCACCATGCCTGGACTCCATCAGTGGCTCAGTGCACCCAGAGGGTGGGGCCAGCATAACATGTGGTACCAGGGACTGAACCCTGGTCCCTGTGCTTGCCTAAGCAAGTGCCTAGTCTGCTGAGCTATCTCGCTGGTCCCCAAACTAAGGCACTTGTAGGTCTCTACTATGTAGTTTCCTTTTCTCACAGAGCCCACTCCTGGTGTACCTAATTCTCAATTTTCAGAGATCTTGTTCTATGGCTCTTTCTATTTGAGTTCCTAGTTGGTTGACTTCAATGTGTATTTTTTTCCCCGTAAGACAGAGAGGTACTGACAACCTGGTATCAATTAATTTCCCTTTCAAAATTCTTGGCTTACAATAAAAGCCCTAATTTGTGTTTTTCATTGTACCCCTCACCTCTGATTATTTTTCTTCTGTAGAACTTGCCTGCTCTTTTACCCTTGAAACTCTCCTTCTTTCAAGTGTGTTTACTGCTAAGCATTTTGAACTCAAATTTGCCTTTTAGAACTGGAATGTGTGTGGGAGGTCCTAGGAGACTTCTTTTTAAAGTATGGAGCTACAACAAAAAGTATATTTTATTTAAGATCTGGTTGTGCATATAAGAAAGGGTCTTCAGATTATTTTATTCATCACTATGTTGCTAGATGGGAAATTCAACTGCACTTCTCTTCTTAACCTGAGTCAATTTATAGGTATATTTCTAATAGTTAATGCCTTTTCTTTTTCTCTTTCTTTCTTTCTTTCTTTCTTTCTTTCTTTCTTTCTTTCTTTCTTTCAACAGAGTCCGGCTGTGTAGTTCAGGCTGGCCTTGAACTTGTGGCCATCCTCCAGCCTCACCTTCCCAAGGGTTGGAATTATAGGCATGCAACTCCACACCTACCCCTACTTTTAGGTCTATATTTGAGTGTTTTCAGATTGTGCTATTTTCTTACCTCCTGTCAGAGCATGCCACTGTGCTATGGGGAGAATGAAATATTACCTGGAGAGGAGACTTCAATTCAGCCCCTAAAGGACCCAGAGGGGCTGCTACTTCAGCACAAGAGAGCTTTGGAGAGACAGAAGTGAACAGAGACCTCAGTAGTTATTTATTTGTAAATCAGGAATGCATTGGGGGCTACTACAAAGCAGCACTGAACAGGAGTTAAATGAACCAGTGGGCTTTCCATGTGTCCTTGTCAGTCTGCCCAGGGCCTAGGCCCTTTGTCTGGAGATCAGCAGGGACTCATAGTAAGTGAGCCTCTGTGAGCCACTGGTTCCTCCTGAGGCCTGCAATGTGAGTGCAGCCATGAAGCTTCAAAGGATCAGACAAGGTCACAGCTAGGGACACCTGGCTCCAGCTTCACCTAGATAAAGGCTGTGGCCTCAGGCCCCTCACTCCTGGGTGGAGACCTTCCCGGAGCTAACATTGTTCTCCTAAATTAACATACTGTCTTGCTTGGAGAAGTCCTTGAGTGGTTCCCACCCTTCATAAGCATTCTCTTTCTTGTTCTGATGAATTAATAGACCATCCAGAAAAGATGTTGGTCTTAGCTCCAAGAAAATCTCAAATTCTGCGAAAGGGTTTTGATTCTCTTGGAGCCTTGAGTTCATTCTGTTTGTCTCTTTTATTAATCCTTCACCTTCACTCATTTGGGAGATTGCAAACCTTATCAGTTTTCAATAACTGAGCGATAATATTTACTTGATAGATAGGAGCACAAGGATGTAGAAGAAAAGCACTAGGAACATACTGTATAGGTGCTGTGGTCAGAAGGCAGCACTGGAATGCGATGGTTTGTCATAAGACACAGCTTGACCTAGTTCAGCCAATCTCATCCAGGCAGAGGGAACACATTGGTCAAAGCCAACCACTCTGAGAGTAACTTGCTCTTAGCTGTCCTGCAGATTCTGCTCTAAGCTCTAGCCATACATTCCAGGGCAGTTACAAGTTTGCTTTCTATTGCCCCTGAATTCAGCCATTTCTTTGGCACCTCCCCACAACCCTCTTGTGTTTCTTAGCATTAACATTGATCTTACTCGTTTCCTTTGAACATTGGGGGCATTGTGATAATTAAGTTTTTTGGTTTGGTGTTGGTTTGTAGGTCTAGTTGTAGTTTTCAGTTGATCATGGTGCCCAGATATTTGATCCAACATTATTCTGGATATTTCTATGAAGTTGTTTCATGGAATATGAATAGAATTTAAATCTGTGGACTTTGATAAAGCAGATTGCCTTTCCTAATGTAAGTAGATCTAATGTAATCAGTTGAATGCCTCAACAGAACTAAAAGACTGATTTTCCTGGAACAAAAAAGAATTCAGCCAGTAGATTGCATTTAAACTCAAACTTCAGGCTATACTTTAGACTCCAGCTGGAGTGATCTATCCCATGAGATTTTAGACCTTCCACAATTCTGCAAATCTACAAGCATATTAGCCAATTGCTTAGTCTCTCTGTCTATCTGTGTCTGTGTCTGTCTCTGTCTCTCTGTATCTCTGTCTCTGTCTCTTTTTCTGTGTGTGTCTCTCTCTGTTCTTACACGTATGTAAACACTTTGAGTCGATTCTGTTTCTCTGAAATTAAGGCATATGCACTTAATAGTTTTTTAATGGGTCGATGTGGATCTTTTGTCTGCATCTATAACTCAACAGTTTCTCTAATTTTTTGCTCTCCGTGCTTTCCCCCTAGCTCCTAGAATCCCTCAAGATTTTATTTAGGAAATTGATCATCATCATGTCTCTAGTTCCATTTATTTCTTAGGATTTTCTTATTATTTACTTAAACAAAGCCTTTAATATTATTCTGCAAGGGTTTTTGAGTGACAAATTTCATCTACTTTCTATCTCCTTTGTTTGCCCTAAATCTTCAACTGTGCTTTTAGTGGGTACTGATTTCTAGTTCGTGATTACATTAAAAAGTTTATGTATATAGAGGTATTTTTTGGCTGCTTTTTAAATTCTTTTCTTTTAATTTTCCTTAGTTTCATTATGATGTGTCTAATTATAAGATTTCATTCACTTAACGTTTTTGAGACTTTTAAAAAAGAGAATATGAAAATATGAATAGAAACACATTAGAGATGACACAGAATTTCACTAAACAAAAAATAAAGATAAAAACTCAATGATGGTTGTTATATTGCATGTTGTTGTCTT
>NW_004524755.1:359643-374830 GCF_000260255.1 Octodon degus | reverse complement strand
AGAGAGAGAGAGAGAGAGAGAGAGAGAGAGAGAGAGAGACTGCTCCTTTCAATACAGTAACACAAGTCAGCAGTGCAATTACCCAAGCTGTCCTGTATATACACAAATGTTTATTTTCCCTCCTGTTTGTTTTCTTTTGTCCTTTTCCTCATCCCAGTTGTCCCTTCACTTTGAACAGTTTCTTTCCCTTTCATGGTATCCATTGTGCCTTTCAAATTTTATTTATTCCTTTAAGTTCTTACACTGGGGAGGCAAAACAGTTTATACATGCAGTTCTGATTTATGTCACTTGTGAGTGTGGTCTCTAGTTGCATCCATTTACCTACAAAAGCCTCAATTTTATCTTTTTTTATAGATAAGTAATACCCTACTGTATAAAAATGCTACATCTTTTCTATCCATTCCTCAGTTGATGGACACTTGGATTGCTTCCAAGATTTAGGTATGACAGATTGCACTGCTATGAATATGGGGTCACATATATTGCTTGCTATAAACATAGGTACACATTTGTTTTAGTTCTGGAAAATTACCCAGGAAGGAAATAGCTGGGTTGAATTGGGCCTCTAATCTTAGGTTTTTGAAGAGTCTCCACACTGAGATAGTTTTCTTGATGTTGATGTGATTTAAATGTTTTATGCTACCATTGTAGTATTATAGTCTCTTACTCTAGCATTTTATGTATGTTCTTTCTTACTTTACTATGTATGTTATTGGATATAAGCATGAAAAATTGTTCAAAAATTATAAAAAGGAAATAAATTTTTTATATATATAGTTATGTATATAATTATATTTATTTTTCTTGCATAGTCTATGCTTTCTCCCTCATTGTGGCATTTGTGTATTTTCTTTATTGTTATCTTTCAATTTACAAATCCTTTGTGCTGGGTAAAGTCTATTATTCAATGTAGTCATTTGTTTTGCCTTTTAATATTTATTTCCTACATTTTAATTTTATTCTTATATTCTTTCCAAATTACGTATCTCATTTGCACATGTTTCTGATTTTCAAAAATATTTTCTTTTCCCTTTCAGTTCTATAAATTTTAAATTTTTGAAATTCTAATCCTGCTCTTTAATAATCCTGCTCTATTCTAATCCTAATCTTCCTTACAATTTTGCCTTTTTGTACTTTCCAGGAGTCTCACACTCTGCTGGACCACTACAAGATCTTTCTTCCTATTTGGAGCACCTGGGTCCCACTTTATGGGAAAACTATAACTAAAATCCAGAACCATCTGAATTCAAAGATTGTAGTTTCGAGTGTTCAGGTGATATTGTTTTCCTGTTGCAAATTCAGGCAAAGAAAGACAGTTTGGCTTTCTTTGTTGTGAGTAATTTCCCTTTTAACCTGACCTCCTGTTGTGAGTAACTGCCCTTTTAACCTGACCTCCTGGATCTTGATTTTGATTGTGTACATGGGCAAGTATACCAGGCGTATCTTCCACAGCTTTCAGTTCCAACTCCTCAGTACCTGTCGCTAGCCCAGTACTTCGCTCATTGTTTGGAAATGAACATGAATGCACTGAAGTAGCCAGCATAGATCATTACTTGGGGTGGCTTAGTGCTCACCACTGTGGTGCTCCATTTTCTTTGATCTTATCAGTTATCCATATGTGAGCTTGGCTGAGTTTTTAAATCCTAGTAAATATGCATTTAAATATGATTTTCTGTACTTTGCCCAATTCTAGTTATTTGTCGTGAACACGCTGGACTATCACACTGACATTTCAAACAGCTCTATTTGCCAGGTGCAGTGGTGCAAGCCTATGACTCCAGCACTCAGGAGGCCGAGGCAGGAGGAGGATCATTACAAGCTCCAGAAAGAGAGCTCAAGAGCAGCTTGAACTGCATAGTGAGACCCTGTTTAGGAAAGATGAAGCAAACAAACAAACCATGTTGACAGAGCTAACTGTGCAGCTATCAAAGAGCAGAATGTCTGGTAGCAAGTAGTAGCAGAGTGCACCCCACTTTCTAGAGAAACGGAGTGGTCTCGGAATCACTGCTGTGGAGTCGGTTCTGCTTCATGCACATGGAGCACAAGCTGGTTTTTAATTTCTGTCTTCTAAGGAAGATGGAACTTCTGGTGAATGACATGGAAAAATTCATCTTCTAGTTTGTTGGCACATTTTCATCCTAAATTTCTTCTTAATCAATAGTAGGTGACTTTATTTCTTTTGCAAAATAATCTTTTTCTTTCCAATAAGTTTAGGTTCACAGAGAAGCTGCAACATGAGTATGGAGAAGTTTCTGCCTAGCTCATCCATTTTTCTCCTTTGTTTGTATCTTATACTAAATCTTGAATATTTGCTAGAACCAGGAGCATGACCTTTGTATATCACCATCTATTTACGTCCTGATAGGGTGTGTTCTTTACAATTTTTTTTCTATTAATTTTGAACTTTTATTCCAGGAGGCAATATAGGATTGCCAAAATTTCCCCAACACACACTTTTCTTAGTTGCCATTTCTTAGTTTTTTTCTGGTTTTATTGTAATTTAGATTGTCTTGAGGAATCTGGGCCAGAGAACCCACGGAACAACTATTAATCTGGTGATCTTACACAGGGACAAAGATAATATTTGTTGTGACAATTTTTGATAAGTACTTTAGAATAACATTGCTCAGAACTTCAACTCTAAGTATTTTATAGATGTTGTTTATTAAGTTCAAGAAATTCTTCTCCATTTCTAGCTGGCTTAGTTTTTTTTTTTTTATCATGAATGGTACTAGATTTTTGTCAAGGAATTTATTGCCATTAGTTAAGTTTTTAAAGAATTTTTTTTTTTGCTCCTAATGCCTTCAGGGCAGGTTTGGTGGCTTGAGTTGTGGGGATCAAACCACAGCAACCTGAGCCTGACTGCTTTGTTGAAGCAGCCACTTAAAGAACTGAGCTAAGGGGCAGGCCCCCTAGTTAAGTTTTTAAAAATTAAAAAAAAATCTTATCTATTTGATAGTGGGTCTCGTTATGCAGCTTGGACTTGTAGTGATCCTCCCTTCTCAGCCTGCCCAGCACTGGGATTACAGACATGCACCACTACACCCAGTTCCGGGGACCGCATGGCATCTGGTACTGGGGATGGAACCCAGGTCCTTGTGCTTGCCGGGCAGGCACCTAGATGGCCAAGCTATCTCCCCAGGCCTGCCATGAATTAATGTGAGCAGATGAATTTTCTTTTTGGCTCATTAATATGGAGGCTTGCATGATTTAATTTTGCAAGTTAAATAGTTTTGTATATCTGAAGTAAATCCTAACTAGTTATGATGTATATGTTTATGCATGGTTGGGTCTTACTTGTTGGTATTTTTGAGGCTTTTTGCATTTAACATGTTGGATTATGTTTCTCATTTCTTGTATTCTTTTTTTCTTTCCAAGGTACTGGATAATATTGTCTTCATAGAATGCCTTTGGAAAGATCCACTCCTGTTGCTGTGATTTGAATTTCTCTCTGAATTATTGATATTAATGATTCACTAAATGTCTGGCGAGATTCATGTGCAAGTACCCTAAACCTGAAAATTTCTTTTTTTGAAGTGTTTTTATCAATTTATTTTCATTAATAGACATAAACTATTGAAGTGTTCTGTTTCTCCTTGTGTAATGCTTGGTAGTTTGAGGCTTTCGAGAATCTGGTTCATTTTATCTCTTATATTTCTGGGCATAGTATTCCGTTAACACTCTAATATTCAGGACATCAATAGACAACATTGATTTCATTCCTGAGGTTACTAAATCAAATATTCTCTTTTTTTGTTATTGTTTAACCTAGCCAGAGACATATCATGTACTGATTTTTCAAAAGGATGAGTTGATTCTGTTTCAATTGATTTTTAAAACAATTTTATTTATTTATTTATTTATTTATTTATTTATTTATTTTTGTTAATGGGCATTTTTCAATTTCATTGATCTTCCTCTCATTTGTATTAGTTTCCTTCTCTCTACTTTGTGACAAATTGTGTCCTTCCCCTACCCAGCTTTCTAAGATTTTATTCTGTTTTATTTTCTCTTCCCTCTGTGTTTCTTTATTTTATCTCAATGTAAGTTTCTAACACAGCATTATTTGTCAACCCAAAGAATCTTGTGTGGAAGATCTGCTGAGAAAGAATTCCCACAGTATTTATTGACCCAACAAATCTTTATCTCTCCATTATTATAGAAAGATAAATTTGACTGGGTACAGAATTCTGGGTTCATAGCTTTTCCTTCTTTCAGTACTTGAGGTATTTTATTACACTATTGTCTAGCATCCCTGATCCCTGATGAGTTCACTGTCTTCAGCCATGTCCAATGTATTATAAACCTATGGGTGATGTGTCTTACTCTTGTTATACAGATTTCTCCTTCTTAGAATTTCATTTTAATTTTTTCTTATAGTTTCCATTTTATTGCTTGCATTATTCTTTTACATGTTATCAGCTTTTTCCACTGGAGTCCCAAGTATGTTAACCATAATTATTTTCCTCTGTGTCTGGCAGTTCCAACATATCTACCATAACCAAATAGAGTTCTGATGATTGCTTTGTCTTATTAAATTGTTGTTTCCCTTTGCTTTGGTCATGCTTTGTGATTTTAATTTTTTGGAAATTCAGACACGTGGCATTGGATAAGAGAAGCTGAAGCAAATAAACTGGTAGGATGGGGTTTATGTTAATCAGGCTCTGCTTTGTTTAATGTTTTCACTGTGTGGCTGTAAATACCATTGACTCTACTTCTCTAATTGGGCTTCTTCTGTCTGTTCTTTTGCTAGGCTTTCCTGTGGATGTGGAGGAAGGCTGTGTCCTATAGCTCCTTTAGGTGTGATCTAGTGCTACTATCAGATGGTCAAATGTAACGAAGGAGAAGCTTAAGTGAACCATAACGGTGAGCTTATTTTTGAATTGTGTTGATTATTTTTTCCCTTCCTTCTCCATTTCTTTTCCTGGCTGCAGAATTTCCAATCTATCTCTTTGAAGCCTTAAATCCTATTGACTCCATTGTCCATAGGGCCGCTAGTAAGAAACTGAGCTTTTTAGGTGGCTGGGTTGAGAACTGGCCTACCCTGAGCTGGGGCAGGTCTAGGAGATCTTTCCTTGTAGCACAGAACAAAGACCAGACATGTTTTTATTTTATTAACAATACATTAATCATATTAACTTTCATTCTGTTGGTCTAGTCTTTTATACCTGCAAGAATAAGAGTGTTGGGATCTATAAGAATGTCTCCATATGATATTCTTATTTTGTGTGTGTGTTATTTTTACTTTGGTAGTCATTTTCTACTGCTGGAAACCTACCATGATAGAAAATTCTATGCTTCTTTCAAGAATAAACTGTCATTTTAACTAAATTCCATTGAGATAAATCACACTTTTACATAGAAATGAAGAATTAATTTTCCCTCATAAAAAAAATGTTCCTCAGACTTTGAACCATGCATATTTACTGATTCTATTAAGTAAGCAAATGCAAACAGTAAAAATTCCAACTTCTCTCAAAGGCCAATTTTAAAAAGGCTCTATACTGGTATGAGTCAAAAAACTTCAAGGCTATATGGGATATAGAACAACTAATTTATTGTACATCTAGTGTAAAATACGTGCTTTGTATATTAGAAGGTTGTAAATTAATTTATCTTTAGTTTGAGAGATTATAATGTTTTCTAGATCTTGATAGTAGTGACGCGTAAATTAGGAGGCCCATTCATTCTTTCTCCTGTGAAGAGAAGAGAAAGATAGCATTTTTGTGGGATGTGACACATATGTATAGTAATCTTATTAAGGTCTTTTAGGGTCAAGTAATACAATTAAGAAATCAATAACAAAAATACAAAACAGATGACAAGATATTCTGTACTCACCAGTGAGGGATGGATTTTCAACTGGTTACTATTCAGGTATCAGGGTAAGGGTGCTCGTGCCAGGGTGTGGCCCCACCTTTGTCCTATTGTGTGACTCGAACAACATCCCACGTTCCAAGGCTGCAGAATGGCTAATGTTTTCTTGTGATTCTTTTTGGTCTGATGCAGTTTTTCACTTTCATATAGAAACACAATAAATCCTCTTTTTCATCTGTTTCACCCTGAGCCATTTGGTTTTCTTTTGTCATGAGAGATGACTGAGAGATGTTGACTGAGGCCAGCCATGATGCAAAAGTTGGAATGAATCACCCTAAATTTGCTTAGCCATAGGTAAACTCCTCTAATTCATGTAAACCACCAGAGGAAAAGATTTAAAAAAAATCTATCAGTCCTATGGTTATGATCACAGTTTAAGCAAATCAAACATGCAAATAAATTTGACTAAAACAAATCAGAGTAGCAAAATATTGTGTTGTTGAAATGAACAGCAAACATGAACACTTGCACCGTTGGTAGCATGTTATATATAACAGCTAAACAAAAGATTTTCTTTTGTTCCTAGAAACAAAGGTGATGTGAGTGGAAACACAGTGTTGGATTTCTGGAATGTCACCTCAAAGGGACTTGCCAAGACTTGCTTTTGTTTTCAAATCTTCCAGGTATCTCTTCCTTTGGCTATAATATGATTTGGTTGGAATGACTTTGATTTTCTGCATGTATAATGAAAGTTACAGATTTGAAATTTAACAAATATTTGTAGATATTGTATTGTCAAGAAAGGAATAAACCATTAGCCTTGCCCGTCAGCCCATTTAGTTTCTGTTAGACGGCCTCTGTCTTAATGCCACTTCTGACTCCAGGATGGGACGCATATTGGCCAAGAAGGCTGGTAGGAACTCACAACATCAACTGAGTTAGCTGTTCCTTAAATTAGAGGAACTGTATTAGTATTCTTGTTTGTAAATGCAGTCCAACATAGCAACTTTATAAAGAGTGTGTTTTTTCCTCCTTAGATCCTGTTTCACCCTGAGAAATATAGAAAGCCTGGTTTTCCAGCTTAAAATTCGTAAGTATTTGTTAATTTTCCTCTCTACTGAAGATAAAAGATTGTTTTGGCAACACTGCAGAGAAGGTTTTTAAATTTTATCCCAAGTTAGTAAACATTGTTTTACCCATTAGTGGTTAGGCTTTGTTTGGGCTCATTCTAAAATGAACACCCACAGGTTTGGGTTTCGAGCCCCCCCCAACCCTCACCCCCTGCCATGCCATCCCCACCCCCCAGGCAAGCGGAGGTGGCAATTGAGACTGGGCGTGGTGGTGCATGCCTGTAATACCAGCACTTGTGAGGCTGAAAACAGGAGGATCACTATGAGTCTGATCTTTTTGGTGAGACCCTGTAGACCTGTACTTAAATTAAAATAAATAAATAAATAAATAAAAATGCCCAATTGATGGGAGCTGGTGCAATGTAGACATTTCTCTCTATCTTATGCAGTTATCTGCAGTCAATTGGTGCAACTAGAATTTCACTGGCATCAGGTTTTGGCGCCTGGATCACGCGATCATGCTAACTCAACACATAATCTGTTAATAGCCTGTGCGGCAATCACACCACAGTTTCATCGTCTGGAAGGTCTGTGGTTTCAGAGACCTTGCTCAGTCGCCTTCATTTGACATTCCAGAAATCTGGCGCTGTACTTTCACACTCAGCATATTGTCCAGCAACTAGTTTCAGAACTACATGCAGGTGCAAGAGAGGCTAGAGCACACAGTGCTTCACCTAGGTGACCATTACATTCAGTGGAAATAACGTTTGTTGGGGGTTTGGGATGTGGCTCTCAGGCAGAGAATTTGCTTAGCACACGAAATGATCCTCAGCATAGGAAAAAGAAAATAAAGAAGACGAAAAAAAAAGGAAACAGGAATAAGAAAGAAGAAAGAAAATACTACCAAAATGATGAGATAGTGAACTAATGATCCCAGCAACTGTGATGGCTTTTGTGGATTTTGATTTTTGTTTTCCTTGAGAAAGATGCCTCACCATGGGTCCCACATTGGTCTTGAACTTGCAGAGTTGGGCAATCCTCCCACTCACCTCAGTCTCCTTAGAAGCCGGGACTACAGCTCTGTGTTCCCAGACTTGGCTCTGCGATAGCTTTTTGATTGTGACCTTGGCTAAGTTGATCTAGAGTCCCTGGTCATTCAAGCGAACACTTTCACTGTTGCTTTGAAGGGATCTTGCAGATGTGACTGTGGTCCCTCATGATTGGATCTAAGATAAAGGAAAAGGACTCTTGTTCTGGGAGGCCTGAACAGCCAGTTGAGCACCTTAAAGATGGATTTAGGTCTCCTCTGAAGTTAGAGAAAGGGCTTGTGTTCACAGGCTTCTCTACTGATTATGGTCGTCTCTTTCCAATTTTCTTTACACATGTCTTGGTTACTTTTCCCTCATTATTGGGACAAAATGCCCAATACCCAAAATTAAGGAAAGAAAGATTTATTTAGCGCACAATTTGAGGAGGTTTTAGTTCATACTCAGCTGGCTCCCAGGCAGAGTGGCACATGGCAGAGGGCAGCAGAAAACAGCAGAACAACAAGAGCAGAAAAGCAGGAGCAGCAAAGGCAGAAACAGAGAGCAAGTCTGTCTCCCTGACGTTGCATTCAGGCTACCTGCCCCAGGGTGGGTGTAGTACTCACACTCATAATTCCAGCACTGGATCATGACCTAGTCACAGACTCTAGAAGTCTGCCCCAGTGACTACGTGAGGCTTTGGGGGACACCTAGACACAAACCCTAACAAGACATTTTCAACTTGCTAAACCAACCTCAGGACTTCCACAGACCAGTTCCTTGTAGTAATTCAAACTCCCTCCTCTCTCTGTGTAAGCAAACACACACACACACACACACACACACACACACACACACACACACTCTTCCTACTAGCTCAACTCTGCCGGACAGGGCAGCTTGTCACAAGGTGTAGTCACAGTGATTCAGTGCCTACCTCAGTTTTCTTTAAATTGTTAATCTCTCCTGGAAGTGGGCTTGTGCTGTGATGTTATTATTGTAGTCTCAGAGGTTCCACAGATTAAGGCTACAACATATCTTTCCTTGGTTCCAGGGCACACGTAAGACCTAATTTTACTCACTGCCTTAGAACAGAGAATTGCTTCCTAGTTCTCAGAAAGACAATTCTGAGCAACTCTGAGATAATTGTTGGAAAACAACTTTCCTTCTTGGCTTTTCTGTGGGACTGGGAGAATAGAGGTCCCCAAAGATTCTTCCACTGAACATAAAACAGAAGACAGCACAAGACTGAGGTGGACACAGAAAGCTGTTGGAGGGTCAGAAACATTGTATTGTTTAAAACGTGTAAAACCTAACCAGTCTTACCACTCTGTGTTCCTCAGAATTTCTAAGTAAACTAATAGATTTTGCTAATTGCTTAAGACTGGTTGAATTGGGATGTATGTCACTTGCAGCAAAATGTACCCTAACATGTCAAATGATTTATTTTATGAATAATTAAAGTTAAACTAATATCTAATTTGGTGCTGCCTGAAGGTAGTATCTGAGAATTTCTAGAGTGTGTCAAAGAGTAGTAGACGGCTGTTTTATTTGGCATGCAGACAAATTTCAATTTAGAGTTAAGTACCTATGCATACTCATTTGTTGATAATTTTGAATATCATGTATAATAAACCAGTTAATTAGAAAATCACATAGAGCTCTATGTTTGCTGTAAAGATCAATACAAATTATATCAGTTCCTCTTGAGTCTCTTTTATTTTCTACTCAAGGAAAATAATGGCTATATTATGTGCCCTGAGTTAAATTGTGGCCATGGAATATAAAGTCCTAACACCTGACACCTGTAATGATGAATTTGTTTGAAAATAGAATTTCTGCAGATACAATCAGGATGAGTTCACTGGGTGGCTGTTGATCCAGTATGACTGACGCATCGTAGGAGGAAAATGCCAGCCTGTTACGGTTTGTGTCTAGTGTGCCCCAAAGCCTTAAGCAGTCATGGGGCAGACTTCTATAGTTTGTGGTTAACTCATGATCCACTGGGATTATGGGGGTAAGTGCTGCTGGGATTATGGGTGTGAGTGCTACACCCAGCCTAAGGCAGACAGCCTGAATGCAACATAAGAGAGTGACAGACTTGCTCTCTCCCGCTGTTGCTGCTACTTCTCCATTTTGCTCTCTGCTCTTTGCCACCCCCTTGAAAGGTTGCTCTCTGCCCTGTGCCACCTTGCTTTAGAGCCAGCTGAGTATGGACTGAAACCTCCAGTAAGTGTGAGCTAAGTAAACCTTTCCTTCCTTTATTTTTTTTTTAATTTATTTATTTTATTTATTTGTGTGTGTGTGTGTGTGTGTGTGTGGCCAGCTCAGCCCACCTGGGGGCGGGGCTGCTTGGCATGTGGTGCTGGGGGATTGAACCACGGTCCCTGTGCTTTGCTAAGCTTGTTTTAAGTAGGTGCTTTAGACCACTGAGCCATCTCGCCAGCCCTCCTTCCTTTATTTTGGGTGTAGGGTATTTGTGTCAGCAGAGAGAAGAGTAACAGAGACACAGGCAAAGCTGCAAAAATCCCCCCCCCTTTTTTTTTTTCATGGTACCAGGGATTGAACTCAGGACCTTGCACCTGCCAGGCAAGTACTTATGCCACTGAGCTATCTCCCTGGCCCAAGATCCCTAGTGTAGAAATGAAAATGGGCATCTAGGTCTAGGAAAATCTTCTTTGATGCATCGAAGATATAGTCCAAAAATGTACATTTGAAGTTGCCCAGCAATCTCTTGATGGTGGATCCTCTCTGCATGACAGCCATGATCAACTTTACTCTGGAAGTAGTAAATAAAAAGTTCACTAAATAAGCAATGTGAGTTGTAAGCACACAAAGCTTGAAGCAGCATAATGAAATCTCTGTCCTGCTCCATCCCCTGCAGCCCAGCGTACCTTACTGTGCATGTGACCTTCCAGTTTATCACTTAATTGGCGTGGATATCAGATCAGTAGTCGTGGCACTGAAGTACTTGTGTTGAAGTAGCCCTCAGTTTACGTAGTATAGTGGCTAGAGCGGAAGGGTGGTGATGCTGGCAATTTGGGCTCAACAAGGTGCTACGAAGGGCTTTATTTAAGTGAGGAGATGGCACTTTTCTGCTTTGGGAGGGGAAAAATCACATGGGGTGGTTTCTCAGTAACGGTTAAGTCTTTTGTCTGTGAAAAAGAACAAAAGAAACCCAGGCCAGTTTTTCTGTTGAATCTCAACATCCTAAAGTTACAGCCACTGCACATGAACAGAGGGCTAGATCTTGTCCAGATTTCAGAGTCCAAGGAGATCTTACAGAGCTTCCCCTGCAGATAGGGGTTTCTATTATAGGACCAGCCCTTCACAGAGGATGCTGCTTATGTTCTGAATTACATGCGTGCAAGAAAATCTGTATGTAAGTCAACTCTCCTGCCTCCTGGTTTATCAAATCTTGAGTCAGTCATTTAATTCCTGGGGCTGTTATTATTTCTTTTTTGTGTGTGATTAACATTTCATTTATTTTTTTATTAATTTTAATAAGAAAGAAATTGCAATGAGACAGTTTCAAAACAGGTTAGTAGGACAGTTACAATAATTAATACATTACACATTGTCTTCATAGTAGTTATTCAGAGTACAAGATGCAGACAGGATATCCTGTACTACTAGTACAAATCTTTCTTTTCACTGAACTAAGAGAAAGTATATCTGTATATCTATCTTGTTTTTAAATAATTTTATTGAGAAACAAATAGAGATGAGACAATTTCAAAACCGATTAGTAGGACAGTTTCAATAATTAATAGATTGCATATTGTTGTCTTAGTGGTTATTCATTGTACAAGATGTAGACATGATATTTCTTTAAAGGACTGATAATGCCAGAATGTGCTGTGATAATAATCACTTGATATAAAGAATGTATTGTAGAAATACACAAACTTATACAGATAATACTGAAAAGCAATAAAAACCCTATCACATAGCTTTTTTTTTTTTTTTTTTTTGCATTTAGGACAGGGTGTACAGGGTGTATAGGGTCTCACTGTGTTGATTGGATTCATGGTGACCTGCCTGTGTTCAGCCTCCCAAGTGCTGGGATTACAGGTGTGCGCCACCACCCCCAGTCTCAGTTGTCTCAGGGAGCCCTGGGGTGGGGCTAGCACAGTAGGCCTGGGGATTGAACTCCCAACCCCTGAGTCTGCCTAAACAGACACTTTAATCCGCTGAGCTCACATAGCTAATTTTTCACTTTCGTATTGAAACAAATTTAAACCAGATGATAGGAGGCACTTACCAAGTTGCCTTCTTCTCAGGGGCCTCTCTCTGGGGACTGGCCCATCTCTCCTGGTGATCTGATTGTTTTGTAGCCAAAACAGTAACTTATTCTTGTTTGTTTGTTTTTCAAAAGGCAAAATTTAATCTTTTGTTGTGGGCCACTAAGGGAACATTCCTGAGATTCCAAAAGAGGAAGTCTTCCCAACTGAAAGGCTTTTCCATGCCCCAATGAAGTCCAACAAATCTTATTTATGGCAGTAACGTTTATCTTGAGGTTGCAGTTCTGAAAAGCTAAGGTTGCATCATTTCATTCAGTGTCTCCTGTCTGGATCCTGAAGTTTAATTCTTCCCATCTATTCTGATAGAACCTTCCCATAGGGTCCACATTCAAAGCTGCTGGCTTATTTAAAAAAAAAAAAAAAAAAAGTAAGCCCGTTTTATTGGAAATCTCTTGAGCATCATTGTGCACATTCAAGCCAAAATTCTGGGCTCCAAGTCACCTTTCTGTATCCATACCTCTGCCAAAGATGAAAACCCTGGTCTCTTTGAATCTCCTGTCTGTACCTGGCCCTCAACGGACAACTCCTTGAGCTCAAGTGTAGTGGAACTCTGTCCTCTTTGAGGCAGACAGGCTGCCCACGTGGGCGGGGGCAGGGGATAGCCGGCTAGTTACCTGGCAATCTTTGGACAGCCTGTCTGTGCGATGGAGAGATCGACATGAACACCGTCTACATCTGCCAACTTCAGTGTATTTTCAAATTGAAACTTTCTGATAATGAAATCTCCCCCATTGCTTGACTAGTTTACCTTCTTAGTTACATCAGAAAATAAAACAGCAGGCGCTGAAAACACTTCTTAGGTGGGATCATATTCCTGAGCAGCGGTAGGCTGGCACTGGATGCTCTGCCTCCTGAGAGCCTATTGTTAAATTAGCAGAAATTTTGCGCGCTGACAAAAAAGATATTATCTGAATGTACAGTTCAGATGACTGTTTCCTCTAATTTTGTATGTTGTAGTTTTCTCTTGGAAATGCTACGCTGTCATACACTACCGTACATCTTTTCCTAGTCCACTTCAGTAACTTCATACAGCTCCTAAGTCAGCCGTGGTGGGAGAATTTGCACTGTGGAAAGGGACACATGCGCACACCGAGGCTTTCTGGGTGCCTCGCCTGGAGGAGCAGGCTGTTTTACACTCACTGCCTGTACTACTCAGCACTCTGACTGCTGGACAAAATGCTTGGGAGCTGCAACCAGAGGGAGCAAAGACTTAATTTCGATTGTACTGTAAAAGTGGCTCCTATGCTTATTCTGAGAGAAGCCAGATTCTTACTGTAAAATGTGATCTTCTAAGAGTGGAAATTTACTTCGGTCATCACTGCATTCTCAGCATTTTAACAGAGCACGCTAGCAAGAAGCTGTATCATAATATGTGACAAATACAAAGCTACATAAAAATAACAGCATTATCAATAACAATAAATTTATAAAGCAATTATTTATAAGAGATTGTTTTACACCTATCAATTGTTTTAATGTTTGCAGTAGTTCTATGATGTTGAAAACATAGTTTTAATATATAGATAAAGAAACTGAGGCACAGGGAAGCTAAATATTGTCTTCAAAATTTCACATGATCAACTATGTAGTTGTCAGAAAGAATATACTTTTGTAACTTTGTAAGATATGACAGCTTTTAAAAATAAACTGAGGGCTGGCCAGATAAGTCAGTGGATTAAAGCACCTGCCTAGGCAGACGCAGGGAATGGGATTCTATCCCTGGCATAATGTGCTGGCCCAACCCTTGGGGTGCACTGAAACGGTGATTGAGACTGGGCATGGTGGAGCTTGCCTGTAATCCCAGTGCTTGAGAGGCTGAAAACAGGAGAATCACTATGAATCCAGTCTGTGTAGTGAGACCCTGTAGATCCTGTATTAAATATATTAAAAATATTAAGCAAATCACCTGGGTTGGGGAGATATAGCTCTGCTGGCTTAAGATCTTGCCTGGCAAGTGTAAGGACAGGGTTTGATCCCCAGTACCACATGCCATGCTGACCACCAAAACTGGGCATGGTGGCGCATGCCTCTAATGCCAGCGCTGGGGAGGCTGAGATAGGAGGATCACTGCGAGTCCAAGCTTGTTAGTGAGACACTGTACCAGGTGAAGAAATAAATCTTTAGGTTCTTTTTTTCTTCCGTGTGGCTGGCTCAGCCTACCCTAAGGGTGGGGCTGCTGTGGCATGTGGTGCTGGGGATCAAGGATCTAACTGCAGTCCCTGTGTTTTGCCTAAACTTGCCAAAGCACACACTTTAGACTGCTGAACAATCTCACTGGCCAAAGAAATAAATCTTTTTTTTTTTATGCATGCTATATTTATTATGTTTTCAGATTTTTTCTTCTTCTTCTTCTTCTTCTTCTTCTTCTTCTTCTTCTTCTTCTTCTTCTTCTTCTTCTTCTTCTTTTTTTTTGGCAGTACCAGGGATTGTTAGACAAGTGCTTATTCTACTGAGCTATCTCCCCAGCCCTAAGAAATAAATCTTTAAAAAATAAAATTAAAAAAAAAACTGTAGAGTAACTACACAAGTTTGTACAGTTAAATAAATACATTTTTTTTCCAGGACAGGTTTTGTTCAAATTACTTTAAACCTTTGATACCATTTTTTTTTCAGTTTAGAAATTTAAAAAATCAACGTTCTTTCTGTGCTGAAATGCTATTATTTGTGTTCTTTTATTTCTTAATTAAAAATCTTTTATTTATTTATTTGGTACAGGGTCTCACTATACAGTATGGACTCACAGTGATCCTCCTGTCTCAGCTTCCCCAGCGCTGGGATTATAGGCATGCGTCACAATGCCCAGTTTCAGGGCTGGCTCACCGCACCCAGATTCCAGGGCCAGCGTGGCTTGTGGTATCCGAGATTGAATCCCAGATAGACCACCAAGCTAGCTCCCTAACCTGTTTGTATTATTTTAGAAGTCATATAAAATACTATCGCTTGTGCTATAAAACCTTTGATTCTTAAACT
>NW_004524755.1:356868-358725 GCF_000260255.1 Octodon degus | reverse complement strand
TTTTCCCTTTACAAAGACAAGAAAGATGGTGAAGGTGGGAGTTTGTGGAACATGATGAAGTTAAAAGATGGGACTTTGTACAAAGTTTCCCGGTGCTGGTATTTTGGCTCCTGAGCAGTAAAATAGAGACTCTCTAGAGAGCAGAAGGGAGTGGCCGGGGACAGGATGCAGGGAAGCTTTATACTTTCAGTTACTTTATCGCTGTGGAAAAAAAAGAGAAGCAGCGATTGTGCTATCTTCAACCCAAATGTCTATGCAAGTATTTTTAATAACAAATAAACAATAACTGCGAAAGAGTGCTTGGGGCCAGGGAGGCAAAGCTAGGCCTCTTCCATTCAGTGAGTCGGTGGCCTCGGTACTCACCTGTCACTTACTTCTTCCTCACACCGCCAGATCCTGAGTTACCCAAGTCCAGACTGAAGCCAAGTTTTTCCCAAAGGGCAAATTTCTATGAGAAATATATAAGAGAACATATAGGTGTTTTGGTGTTAATATTTGTGTATGAAAAACGCATGTCGAATTCATCTTTACTTTGGACAGCATGCTTTTGCTGAGTGAATCACTGCCGTTTGTATGTGGCAAATCCCCCTTGTATATTGCGTATTCATTCACTAGTGTCTGTGCTGTCTGGACTTTAAGGACATTGATGAGCATCATCGCGTGCTGAAGCTTAGAAAGCCTTTGGTGACACTAACATGCAAACTTGCAATTCGCCTCTTCATAGATCACCCTCAAATGCCCCCTTGGGCGGCTTTTATGCAGCAGTGCAGGGGACGAGGTGCTCCCTTGGAGTGGGGACAGGCACAGTGAGAGGCATCATTCTACCTGATGCTGGGCAGGCCCAGCCTGTGGCGTGCCCCATCTCAGCTCCTTATGGCTACCTTTTCCTGCTGCTTGACTTTATGTAGTCAAAGTGGAAAGTGGCCTCCGTTTTTCTCCCATTTCTATGCTAGTATCAAAATGCCATGTTTAGTGAGTTGCCTGATAGTAAGTTACAAATAAGGATGTGGTTCTCAGCAATATTCTGTCCCAGAGGAAGGGGCTCAGGCCGATGCTAAGCCATTACGCTGAGGTTGCTCAGCCCTGGGATGCGACCCGGCATAAGGCAGGCACAGGAACAGCAATGGCTGTGTTCCACTGAGGTTTGCTACACAGAGATTAGTAACTGGAGGGAAGCAGAAGTTGTCTGCAGAGCAAGATTAGAAAGCTTGCCTTGATAGATCAAGTAAAAAGTTTAAGAGACCATCTGAAATTGCTGCTGATTTTGGGGACAGATGACCTGCGGATGACAAGTGGCATTGGCTAAGGGAATTGTTATGTATTAAATTCATACTACAGAATTTATTTTTTGGTTGAAAACAATTTTATTGGTGGAGGGGAATGGGGGAGAGACAGATGACTCTAGGTATCTACTGAGATTTGGTTAACAGATGCAAGCTTTCAGGTAAAGGAATATTAATCTCACCCATTTTTTCCGCATAGCATTAAAACACTCTTCTACAAATTCTGGGTATAATTCTGAATTTAATGGGTGCTATCCAAACAGAGAAGGTGAGGATGTGAGGCATCCCTGACAGGTTAGTGCTAGGGAAACAGTAACAGGAAGTTTGTTGGCAATGCCGAAGAGCAGTGCCACCTTCTTTAGTACCATGATAATCAAGTGAGTAGATTTCTTCTATTCTGCCCAGTAGCCTGGGCCAACACGGCAGTCTGCTTAGGTTCTGTAACCTTTTCTCCTGAACTACTCTGAAGGCCCTGTGGGGTGGCCCCTAAATTTCAACCATTTTGCTTCTACTTCTTCATTTTAAGCAATAACTGTGAGTCAGGTTAATGTGAAACAGTTTATTATAAGAATAT
>NW_004524755.1:347393-355818 GCF_000260255.1 Octodon degus | reverse complement strand
AGAGACAGAGACAGAGACAGAGACAGAGAGAGAGACACAGAGCAGTTACCCACATCTGGGTACATTCTGCAGGTGTCCTCTTGACTGTTCACCAGAGACTTGTGATCAGAGACAAATCACATTAAACAACTGCTGAGCATGAAACGAGAAATGGGCATGTTATGTGATGAATGAAAACACTGTACAAAATTCCTTTAAGTACAGTCGGTATGCCAGAAATTAGGTCAATCAAAAGTAATAAGCTAAGAACAAGTAAGAATCAAAAGAGGGAATTTAACTATGCGTTAGCATTCTATCGGCTTTATCAAAATGAACATATTAAGTGCCTGATTGTGTAGGAAACACACAGAGATAGGAGTGTGTTTCTCCTGAGGAGGCCCCATATTTGCAACATGGACAGTTTTAGAAACTTGTAGTCAAAGAGCAGTAAGAGACAGTCAGGACTTAAGTGCACTGACTTTGCAGTCAGAACTTGGTACACTTTCTGGTCCTGCTACTTTTTTTCTAGGACAATGAGCAGATCACTTAACATCTTTTATGCTTCCATTTCTTCTCTGTAAAACACGGAGAAGTACTTTCCTTTTTCCATCTATCTTTTAAGTACTAAGTGGTATAGTAATATGTATTCAATGGCATACTGAATAACTGTAGGTAATATAGTATCATTAGCATTTTTTAGAATGTAGAACGAAATCATGAGATGACCAGTGGCCTAGTATCCTAGGGCTACTACAAAGTGTTACCAACCAGGCGACTTAAAGAATAGAAGTTTATTATCCCAGTGCTGGAGGACAGAGTCCACAATCAAGAAGTTGGTTACTTTTGAGGGCGAGGGCAGGATCTCTTCCAGGTTCTGTCCTTGACTGCAGATGGCTATGCCACTAAAATCTCATCGCCCCCACGCGTTTGTCTGTGTTCACATTTCCACCATGAAGACATTATTTTAAGAAGATTACGTCTGGAAATGCACTGTCTCCAAAGAGCTCATATTCGGAGATACAGGGAGTTAGCATAGGGATTCTGTGGTTATACAATTTAATCCTTAAAGAGTAGGTCACATTGGGAATGGTGGAAAGGCTTGTGGATGTTTAGGCTTGAAGAGGAAATGACAAAACATTGGGAGGAGAAATTTTGATAGATGTCTTCAAAAGATAAAGTTAATACATCTACGTTAATTGCAAATTTTCAATAGTTATCTATACTTATGAATACTGAGTATAAACTGTGTATCAAGTAGTAGAGTATACAGTAAGGACTTAAAGCTGAAGATGCTTAGAGGCCTTTGTTGTGTGTAGCCTAGGATTAAAATGCCAATTAATGTGAAGCAATTATAAAACATAGTTGTTTGCCATTCAATAAGGAACTTTCTAAAAGGCAAAACTGCTAAAAGATGGAAAGTTCTTCTTGTGAGGTACCAAACCTCTTTATTTCTTGTATTGGAGTATATTCTGGAAGATAAAATTCAGGGCCTCAGGCTATGACAGTTAAAATGCCAAAGAAGTGAGGTAACTCAGTGACTTTTACAAATCTTTCTTACTTTAAATTTCACTATTTAATGAGTCAATTCTTTTAAAGAAGATGAGTGAAGGGTATCAAGAAAGCTTTTCAGAGCAAGTGCGTAATATTTGTGTTCAAACAAAATCTCTACTCTTTAATTATATGGGAAAACTTTGTGTAACTCCAAGAGCTGTTGAAATGATAAAAGAAAATCTTCTCAGCCAGTGTAGTCTGCAGTCTTCTAGCCCTGAAGTTCTACAAGATCAAGCTGCTGAGTGAGGGGGAAGTACTTGGACTGAGAGGGCTTCGTTATGGTTATTAAGATTTTGTGTAAGAAGCTGAAAGAGTAAATAAAATCAGAGAGGTACAGTAGATATTGTGGAAGGGAAAGAAGGTGGTCAAAAGGAAAGAAGAACTGGGATAGGAAAAAGCAGAAAAGAAATGAACAGGGAAAGAATATATATACATATATACGTATATATGTATAGATAGTCATATATATATATGTAAATAGCTAAGATAATTGTATTACTAATTTCTATTGGTTTATTGAAAGGCACAGTAGATGCTGAATTGTTTGATCATTGTTGCATGCCTATATCTGGTTATCTAAAAAATTACTTTTAAGATAATAATATGCTGTATTAAAACCATTGTTAATTTCTTATCATCTTGTTTTGAAATGCTGTATCTTTTTATTCTCTTTAAAATTAATAAAAAGATTTGGATAAGTTATATAACATCAACCTGTCTTCAGGTAGGGAATATGCTCAGTGACTCATAAATAAAGATAAATATTGAACTTCTTTTTTTGCCAAACTGAATTTAGGAAATATTATATGATATATACTCACAAGGGAAAACGTTAAGTTTTCAAATTTTAGAATAAATTTCTAGGATACCGATGTCACTATGTATGCGGTTTCAGGACTTCCAGAAAAGTAAAAGCAAATCAACACATTGAAACCCCTCAACTAGAGACACAGAGCACAGAGATTCCAATATTCAGGCTGCAGAATAAGGGCCTATGAGAAGAAAGTGTCATATGTTCCAAGATTGAGTTATTTTGAGTTATGATTCGCGTAAGCTGATCCAGAGTTAGTACTCAGCTCAGTAAACCATTAGACAATAGAGATGCACAGACTTAGCTTACGATGGGGGCTACCAACTCCCAAGGTGGCGGGTCATTCCTCCTCATACTGGCTTTGGGCTTTGCCACGTGACTTGCCGTGGCCAATGGGAAAGAAGCAAGGAAGAGGCAAGCAGCTTGATAAGATGCTTGGCTATCCTGGCCAGCTTCTTGGATAATTCAGATTAGAATACTGAATGGAGAAAAGATTACAAAGGGAAACTACTGGGATTCAGACCAGCTTGGATATTTGGGACACAGCTGAGTTTCTATTTCAATGCAGAGCTCAGTGCGACTTCTGTTGTGATAGGTCTCATCCTGTTAATCCACACCAATTCACAAAATCAGGCGAAATAAGAAAGAATTATCATTGGAAACCAGTAAGTTTTAATTTTGTTTGTTATATAAAAATGGATAACCAAAACACCACTTACACGGATCTATAGTATTTCTTTTCAATGATTTTTTGATTTCTTAGGCAGAAAAATCCATTTGATGAGACAATGGTATAATTATTCCCTATTGTGCTTTTACACTCTCCAATATTTCCCTATTTTTTGAGAAATAGTATAAATACTCCCTGTGAAGAAATGTTCTTATGAAGAAATGTAACATTTTAAAGGCTTTAAAGAATGTTTTGGGGTGCTTGGAGCCATTTATTAATACATCCAGATTTATAGCTACCTGCCTTTAGAGACAAGTTGTTATGATACAGTTTGGGCTGACCTTGAACTCACTTTGCAGCCGAGGCTGGCCTTGACCGTGCATTGATCCTCTTGACTCAGCCTCCTGAGTGCTGGGATCACAGATGTGCAGTACCACCATGCCTAGCCTATGTTTTTAGTTCATACCACATTAATTATAATCGAGCTTATACTCTATTACAAATAAACTCACAGAAGATTTTTTTTTCCAATGTAAATCAGAATTTGTTTGTGAAAATAAACAAAACTTTTTTATGAACGCTTTTTTTTTTCCTTTTTAAAAATACTAAACTGAATTATGGTTCATTTATTGATTGATTATTCTCTTTTACCAGTGTAACTTAGGATTCCTGACATGTGTGTCTTTTACTTATATTAACACTGCTAAATTAATAAAAGCAATTTTTATTAAATTTAAGTGGGGCTGGGGAGATAGTTCAGTAGAATAAGTACTTTCCTGGCAAGTGCAAGGGCCTGAGTTCAGTCCCCAGTTCTGCAATTAAATAAATAAATAAATAAATACAAAAATAAATAAATAAATACATAAACTTAAGGGAAAATTTCCATTACATATTCCATTGTAAAAACAAAGAATAATTATATTTTAGATTGTCTCAAAAAGAAATAAACTTGTATGCTTTCAGATGTAAATACATGAACGCTATGTACAATGAAGTACGATTAGGACCTCAACAAACTAAAATCAGAAGAGTAGCTTCCCTTGGGCTACTATTATTCACAAACTAAGTAAGAACTTCCTTCCTTAAAAGATATACATAGATAGCAAATTCAGTTATGTGGCAACAGGGGTAGAAGGATTTAAATGGACTATCTAAATGCAATTTTTATAAGAATTTCAGCATGATAGTACAATAGAAGTCTCCCCTTGGTGCTGGGAGTCAGTCACATTCACTGGCACTGTAAATGTATTTTTATCCTGTTGACTCAGGGGCTTCAGGATGTGAAAAAGGTCAAAGGACTGTGTTAGCTTCCAAGACAATTGAGTCATTTTGTGCATCTTGACGGAAGCTTCTCTCCTTTGGAATTCATACTTCTAGGCCAGCATATTGTAAGTGCCTTGGAACAGGAAGCAAAAGTTTTGCTAATGGTCCACCAAGGATAAGTGTGAATGGTACAATGTCCATTTCATCCCTCAATTCTTGGATCAGAATCAATAGAAAATGTAAGTGTAATTATGCAAAGGGATATGTTAGGTAGGATTACAAGATCAGGAACACACCTCCTTCTCTTCCTTCTTTTAATTTTCCTTTTGAATTCCATGCAAGCTTCAAGCCTGTTGGTTGGCGCCGCGTGCAGCTGGTGTGTCTTCATCTTAAATCCTTCATTCACAGACACACCCAGATCTGGGCTTTCCCAGTCTTACTGGTGTTTCTTAGTACATTCAAGGTGACACATCATGATTAGCAGTCACAATCCATTTCTTGTCATTTTAATAACCGGACACAGCTCCTTAAACCATACATAATCTCCAGATACAATAGAAAATTCATAATTATATGATACAACTGTACTGGGTACAAATGGAAATACTGTAATTTCCTCCCCAGCATAGCAGGCAATTTTGGTTGGAGTGGTGCTTACTATTCCTCTGACATTGCATAAGAAATACTACAGTGTAGGTTCAACAATACTTTTGTACTGATATTGTTAATTGATATTATATTACAAAGAAAAAGGAAAGCTAAAGATACTTTCTTAAGCTATGTGCATATATGCACAAACACCATTTATCAAAATAGGAGAGAAATGCAAGAAGTACAGTCTTTGTTTCAGAAACTTGTCCCATGATTGTCACTGATATTTCTTTATAACTACCTTCTACACATTCTTCATTCCCTTGGCTGTCAGCAAGTACCTCAGTGGGTTTTAGTTCTTTTCTTGGAGGGGTGAACTATGCCTTTATTCTGGAAGGTTCTGAGCTGTTTTTTTTTTCCTTTCTGGATTGTGTTGTTGTATTTTCCCACTAACCTTATTAATGGGATATGGTAATATTAAGAGTCTGAAGGATCTGCTTTTTTCCAAACACAAGCTTCTTTACCTCCACTCTAGAATAGTTTTCTAATTTCCCCTTGGTGCTGGGAGTCAGTCACATTCACTGGCACTGTAAATGTATTTTTATCCTGTTGACTCAGGGGCTTCAGGATGTGAAAAAGGTCAAAGGACTGTTTTAGCTTCCAAGACAATTGAGTCATTTTGTGCATCTTGACGGAAGCTTCTCTCCTTTGGAATTCATACTTCTAGGCCAGCATATTGTAAGTGCCTTGGAACAGGAAGCAAAAGTTTTGCTAATGGTTCACCAAGGATAAGTGTGAATGGTACAATGTCCATTTCATCCCTCAATTCTTGGACCTGTGAGTCCTGGGAATGGAAGAAACACTAGCATGTATCAGAAGCTCATTCATCTGCTATACAGCTTCCCGGAGAACTTTGCTCTAGCCCTACAAGGTCTTGTCATCAAACTGTAATTGCACCTTAGAAAGGTGATCCCACAATTCTACCAACCCAGTTGCCCTAGAAGGTGGGGACAGGATAAGACTGATGATTTTTGTGAGCATGAGGCCACTGGTGCACTTCTTTGAAGTTTGTTCCTTGATCAGAAACAATTGCAGAACCCTACTTTAAGGTGTAACACACCGAAAAGAATAATAACAGAGCTCTTTGAGGATGCTGGCACTCAAGGATATCTGTTTCTTACAGTCTCATACTAGTCAAGGGTACATCTTATGAGTCATCCCTCAGTGGAGGAGGAGGTTTGACCTGCCAAATCTACGAAAGCACACCTATTTTCCCTGAAACTTTTCATACTATCATCAACAGTAAACCAAAGACTATCAGCCATCTCCAACTCATTCTCAGTGGGTGATCTTTGGATCCATACATTAACCAACCATAAAAACGAGCTAATAGCACTTGTCAAAAAATTATGAGCTGCAACATTTAATCGAAGAACTCTACTTCGTGGCTTCATATCAAGGAACTCAGATTGACTCAAGTTCACGTTTCTTTCATCATCCTCCTACCGCACCCTTAAAATCCAGACCCTTTCCTGTTCCCTCAGCCTCTGCTTGTCAGAGTACTGCTTAGGTTCCTTGGGAGCACAGCACAGCTCTACTTGGTTGCCTTGGATACCTTACCTTTATGGGTGTTCTGAGATGTGTGCCTGATTGTGGACTTAAAGACCAAAGTGGTTGGGTCATGCAGAGAGCTACCTTGCCTTGCTTGTACTTGCACCACAGAAGGTCAGCATACTTTTGACAGGAAATGTGGGATAGTTTCTTCAGGTGTAGGTGGAGAGATCAGCATTACAGGGTATGCTGCTGCTGGTGGGGTTCTGTCTGTCCCTGAAGACTGTGAAATTTTTTTCTCAGGCAAAATAATACATTAAATCAAAATTTAGGAGTTTGACATCCCCACCACCAGCGGTTTCCTTGCAGTCATTACCTTCCCATTGTTTTCTGACCAGTGTCCTGAGTTTAACTACAGATACCCTTGGAAGGTGAACATTAAATCTGTACTATAATTTAGCTGATTGTATTAACAAGGTTTGTGTCTGGTTTTCAGAAACTTCATCACAATAGCTGAAGGAGAGAATGTTGTGGTGGCTTAATGAATGATCAACTCGCAACACCCAGATGAACTGAATCAGCATGGTTCTGGGTGTGGCAGGCCCACCTGAGGATTGGTGCCAACAGCATAAAAGCAGGATTAGAGGAGAAGATAGTGCACTGTTCAGTCGTCTGGAGAAGCTTGTCATGTTTATTTTCCTGATATGAACTTGGGTATTTTCATCACTGGAGGAGCTTGGGTCCTCGCTGTTGCTGAGGATGTTTGCAGTTCTCTTTGAGAAAGCTCTGTCCATTACTTTAGGCTTCGCTTCCTGCCTTCTGTGCAGATCCTGCTAGCACAGATCCTTTGTACTGATGGTACAGGCTTTCCAGCTTCCACCACTGTCTTTGGGTATTCCTGGTGCAGATCTTTGATACAGAATTGCATGAGACATTGTTGTGGGCTCTGGGCTTCTAGCTGGACTCATGAAGAACGTGGCTGTGGGCTCTAGGTCTTCACATGCACTTATGGAGGACATTGCCATGTGATCCAGGCCCTCAGCTGGATTCTTTAGGTCTCTAGCATGTGGACAGATCTTGTGTATTTGAGGTTTTGGGCGAATGTTGTAAAATAATCCTATAAATTATGTGTCCTCTATTAAAATCTATTTCTCTGTAAATTCTAATTACAAAAATATTGGTACTGGGCATGAGGCCATTGCTGTGATATTGCTTCCTTGGGAATTTGGAAAGGTTTTGAGAGACTGGCCTAGCGGCAGCCCCCATATGCTACAAGCTATATGGGAGACTCTGGTCAGCATAGAAAATCAGAGTCCTGGTGCTAATGCTGCCTCTTTGGATGAGGCTCGAGTTTCTACTGAGAGCCATGCTGGCTGCTGGGTCTCAGGTGGGGCACAGTGCGCTTTGGCAGGAGGTTGGCCTGCAGTTTGCTTGTGTTTAGAGAAATTGCCTGGGTAGCAGAGAAAATTGAATGCAGTTTACTGCTGGGATGGGGGCATGCTTACTGTTGAGGGCCTTTGGCCATATGTATGTCAGAAATAAAGAGCAAAGAGCCAGCAGGTTGATTTGAAGCATTTAACCAGAGGGAAGTATCCAGTGGAGCTGTGGATGGCAATGATGAAACACAGGGGAATGCAGTTGATGAGAAGGAAGAGGACGATGGAAAAGTGACCCAAGGCCTCTTACCATAGAGAAAAATATACCTGAAATGCAGCAGATGCCCTAGAAAGCTTACCAAGAGCCCTACCAAGCCCTATTATTAAAGTCAGTGGGAAATTACAACAGCCTCATCCACGCAGAATTACAGTGGGTCCAGGGCCTTCAGGAATGGAGGGCTTGTGTCACTCCATGAGGGAAACAACCAAGCTCTGCTGAGGGGCTTGCTGAAGGTCAACGGAGTAGAGCATGGGTAGTGGAAGAATGTACTAAGCACTGATTTAGACTCCATTATCAGTTACAGAATACAGGATTGCAATTGTACTATTACTTTCCTAATATGAATATAATAT
>NW_004524755.1:337286-347293 GCF_000260255.1 Octodon degus | reverse complement strand
ATAATATAGATAGACCTAGTACTGGTTCTTAAGGATGGGTAAATCTATGTTATAGTGTTCAAGTTATGAAATAATTAAGAGTACACTTCACCAAAGAAAATTTACCTTTTATTCTGGTGAAGTAATTCATGCATTTCCATTTGCATGCAGGATAGTCATAAAATGTTATGTGCAATTGTAAGCATGTCTTTGTATTTGGAGACTGGTTTAGAGAAATGTGTCTGGTTGCCAGATTGACAAGGGGTGGATTTTAATGGTTGGTTAATTATGTCAATTTGAAAAGTTTATAAGCTTAGCTAAGTCATCGCAGTAATTCTACACCCTAGGGTGTAGAGGACCCATCCTAGGTGGCTCATCTCCTGGATAATATAAAGGGGAAATGAAAAAGGACAGATTTGCTTCTGTTCTTTTGAGGATCTACAGTGTTCTCCTTCTGCTTGGATGGCATGTCCTGGGTTCTAACACAGACTTTTCAGCTTTTCCTTGGATCCTTTAGCCTACCAGCAGACTCTTCAGCCTTCTGTCACAGACCCATTGGCCTCCAGATTTGGACTTCCATAGACATTGTAGTGAACTCAAGACCTTGGACTGAATCCTTCTGTCTCCAGTGTGCAGACACCTTCTGCCTGCTCCCTCATTAAACTCCTGCTGGCCATTGAACGCCCATCTTGTAATTTCTTAAACATTTTTATATCTTGTATTATATCTGTCTCTCTAGTAAAATACTAGCACATATACTTCTTCGGACACATGTAGACATCTTCAGATTGTGTATGCTGTCTAGATCTAGGAAGTGGAACCTTTGAGGTCATTATTTTCAAGTAGTTTATTTAGAGACACTAAGAGCAACCAGCTAGCATCATTGTAATTGTCACTTTTTCCAAAGAGTTCAAAAATATCTGTAGAGTACAAAATTCCTCACATCTCACCTCACAAGTGGTGAATTAGTGTAATCAAACTAAGTTAGAGTGTATATGGTTTTAAAACCATGGTCTATTAGTGCTCTCCACATTATCAAAAGCAGAGACCGTAGCTACTTTTGTTCTCAATGAATTAGAGAGCCTGTTCTGGAAACTACTAAATCAATTAGGGGAATCCATCCTTATTATTCTTTGAAGTACTCATGGTACTAAAAATCTGCATTGCTTAGGGCTCCTCAGTGGTACAGGATCAGTAAAAAGAATGTGAGTGTAATTATGCAAGGTCATTTATTCAGCTTGCTGCATGATCAGATGTGGGCGAGTCCATGATGGCTGCTTGTGCACAGAAAAGTGAGAACACAGCAACTGCTCAGACGAGGAGGAGCTACAGAATAGGAAGGACCAAGGACATAGAACCAGTCAAATGTTGAAGGCTTAAAGCTCCCCGGAGGGCTGCTAGCACAAGTCTGTAGTAGAAGGCTGAAGGAAGCTCAGAGCTGGAAGCAAAGTTGATAACAGCAAGGAAAGACCTGCTCAGGAAAACTGGAGCTCTTCCAAAGCCTCACACTTCTTTGTTCTTTTAGCATCATTCCAGTTGCAAGGCTATTGATCGGTGCCCCCCACAAAGGGGCGCAGCTTCCCTTCTTAATTTGAGGGCATACATTTCAATTATGCACAGACACATCCAGAACCGTGCTTTATTAATCTTCTAGGTGTTTCTTTCTTCATTCAAGTTGACACAGCATGATTAATGGTTCCAGAACATATTCTCTTCAATTACTTATTGTTTATCATCCACACAGTTCTTTCCCAGGCTTTCAAATTAACAAAACACTAAGAGGCAAGCATTATAAAAATTCTGAGGTGTCCAGCTGAACTCTATGGATATATTGGCGTGGATCTCAGAGTATAATGGCTTAATATATCATTGTAATGGTGAAGATGTCACACAGAAAAATTACTAAGACTCCGTGATGCAGGAATTTGTTTAGACTTTGTGGAAATGAAAAGTTGCCAACGGAGATAATGAATTGTGGAAGCTTAGAGATGGGAGATAATGGCACTTTCCAAAGAGGGGGGGCAGTTGAATATCATTGGAATGTATCTTATAGGGCGAGAGTAGTAAGGGATGAGCTTGGTTAGCTTAGTACTATGTAGATCAGAATTGGCTTTTAAAACTAAACTTTATCTCCAAAAATTGAGACTTTTTAAGGCAAACAGGAAATTAGTAGCCACTGAAGTTCTTAAATTTGGGTAAGTATGACTTAGCGACATTTATAAATATTCTTCTGTCCTGCAATTTTTTTCAAGGAGTCCAGGTAGAGGTTGTGGGGGAATTCAGACTATATGTGAATGAAGATGACCTCAAGGTAATGATATTTTGTTAGAGGCAGAAGTGGATAGAACTGTTCAAGGTAGAACTGTGGTATCTGGAGATGACATTGATTGTGGTGGATCAGAGGAAGGGAGCCATAAAGATGATTTTCAAAGATTTATGGCTGAGGAAGAGAATGCCTATCACTTCCTGTTGTCTGAGTCATAAATTTAGGAAAAAAGAAATTTAAGAAACTGAGTATTAAATAAAATAATAATGATGAAGATTGATGCATAGGTACCTGTTATAGAGATAATCAATATTTATAGTAGTAATTCATATGAATATTAAAAATTCAGAAAGAGGGGTCAGGGCGATAGCTCAGTAGAATAAGCGCTTGCCTTGCAAGTGCAAGGGCCTGAGTTCAACTCCAAGTTCTGCTAATAAATAAATAAATAAATAAATAAATAAGCAGAGAGAGACAGAGACAGAGAAAGGGAGGGGGGAGAGAGAGAATAAAAGTGTGTACATAACTTTTGTCTTAAAATTGTCTTTACTATAGCAAAAAAAAAATAGTTAAGGGACTGATGAAGGTTAAAGTGATTTGAGTGGAAAAAAGAAAAATTGAATAAAAATGAGGATACATACTTGAAGAAATACCTGGGACATGACGAAATGTTAACTAGGACACAACCTATCTGATCTCATTTGAGTCAGTGTCTTTTATATGCAATAATAACAATGTGGTTCTGATTTTTCTATACTGTAACTATGGCTTAAGGTTGTAAAGCACCTGAACAATATCACAACTGGTGTATCCTTGGGCTGAAATTCAACTTCCATTCCTCTGACATCTGGATCCAGAGTAAATCCCACTGGAAAGAGTGGAGCGAATGACTCTTTAATTAATAACTAGTATATATTATTGAGCTTAGCTGACAAGTTATTCAATCCACTATAATAACCAGTCATAAGTAATCGCAGACTTGTAGTCAATATTTAAAAACTTATTTTTTTGAAAAAGAGTACAAATATTTAGAATGACATCAAGTATGAAAAGGTACTTTAAAGTCCTCTCCAAACACAGGTACTCTAACAGCAGTGGAACACCCATCTCTGACAAAACAAAACAAATAAAGGGGGATACAATAAAGGGCCATTTTGTTGTGAAAAAATATATGTATATACAAGATAATTAGGATAGATATACAGCTACTTTCTCTTAGTTCAATGAGAAGAAAGTTTTGTACTAATATTGTTTAGACAAGATATCATGTCTGTATCTTGTCTTCTGAATAGCCATTATGAAGTCAACAATATGCAATGTATTAATAATTGTAACTATCCTACTAACCTGTTTTGAAATTGTTTCATTACTGTTTTATCTTTTTTCTCATTAAAATGTATTAAATTTTTTAAAAATAGAGTACAAAATAGTATTAAAAACAAAAATTACAAGTGGTACAGTATTTCACTTAACAAAATAATATGAATTGCACATTTGTTGTAATGCATAGAGTTGTCTTCAAACTAGTTGTTCATATTATCAGATGTATGCATACAAATTTGTAAGGAGAAAGAAAGAAAAAGGAAATATATAAGAAATTAAGAACAGAAAAGGGACAAACAATTGAATAAAGGATACAAACCAAATTAAGCATTAACTACTCTTTTCCATTGACCAGCAGAATTCCATAGTACAGTTGTCCAAACCACCCTGCATATATATATATAATCTTCCTCCCTCTTTTGTCTTTCTCCTTACCTTAGTAATTCCTTCCTTTTGAATAGGTTTATTCCCTTTTCCCAGTATCTGTTGTACCCTTCCGATTTTACTTTCTCTTTCAGGTTCTCACACTAAGGAGACAATATGATGTCTACATGCGTGTCTGATGTATTTCATTTAAGAATATGTTCTCTAGATGCACTCACTTACCAAAAAAAGACTCAAATTTATCCTGTTTTATAGCTGAGTAATACTCCATTGTGTAAAAATACCACTTTTTTTGATCCATTCCTCAGCTGATGGGCATTTGGGTTATTTCAAAGATTTAGCTATGATGAATTACACTGCTATAAACACAGGTTGACATATATCACCGTGGTATGATCTTTTCAGGTCTTCTGGAAAAATATGGAAGGGAATACCTGAGTTGAATGGGAGCTCCAATCCTAGCTTTTTAAGCAATCTCCACACTGCTTTACTTAGTGACTGTACCAGTCTGCACTCCCACTAATAGTGGGTAAGTGTTCCTTTATCCCCACAGCCCCTTAAGCATTTGTTATTGGCTGACTTCTTGATGATAGCTATTCTTTCTGGGGGTAAGATGTAATCTCAGTGTCATTTTAATTTACATTTCTCAAAAGACCAATAATGTTGAACATTTTTTCATATATTTACTTGCCATTTGTATTTCTTCCTCTGAGAATAATGGAAGTTGAATTTTAGTCCATTTGCATTTTTTCCTCTGATATTCCTCTCAAATATCCATTTTTGATTGAATCTTTGAATTTGGGGACCCAAATTTTAAAAAAATCTTTCTATGTTCTAGATAGGCCTTTGTCAGAGGGACATTTGGCCATGACGTTTTTCCAGCCTGTGCGTTTACTTTTTACTCTGTTAGAGATTTGCTTTGAAGTGCAGAAACTTTTCAAAAAGATGAGATCTCAGTTGGTGATTTTTTGAAGTATTTCCCATACAGTTTGGTTTTTGTTCATGAACTCTCTACCTACCCCTATGTCTTTAAGATGTCTCCCTACATTTTACTCCAGAAAATTTAGTGTTTCTGATTTAATGTTTAAATATTTGATCCATTTTGACTGTAGTTTAATGAATGGTGATAGACATGGGTCTAATTTTAGTGTTCAGCATGTGGAAAGCCAGTTTTTCCAGTACTTTATTTAAGAGGCTACCTTTCTTCCAGTGAACATTTCGACCCCTTTGCATGGCTGAGAGTGTTTGTAGTTGTGTCTGCATCTTCTAATCTGTTCCATTGATCCTCATGTCCATCTTTATGCCAGTACCATGCTGATTTTGTCACAGTTGCTTTATAGTATAATTTCAGGTCAGGGATTGTGATATTTCCTGCCTTTCTTTTTCTTCCCAACATTGATTTTGATATTCTGGGCCTCTCCTGGTCCCAGATGAATTTGAGGGAAACTTTTCTCTAGCTCTGTGAGGCATCCTAATGGTATTTTAATTGGAATTGCATTGAATCTGTATAACGATTTTAGGAGTATGGCCATTTTCACAATGTTGGTTCTTTCTATGCAGGAGCAAGGAATAGCTTTCCATTTTCTTAAATGCTTTTCAACCTATTTTTCTCAGAGTACTCTGATTTTTACTGTATAATTTTTTTTATTTCCTTTGTGAAATTAATTCCTAAGAATTTCATTTTTGAGGATGCTATTGTGAATGTGTGGTTCCCCTAATTTTTTCTCAGTGTGTTCATTGTTTGTGTATGAAACTGCTAATAATTTTTGAGTGTTGACTTTGTATTCTGCTAGAATTACATTTTCCTTTTCAACCCAAATTTTTAAGAAGGTTATATTCCTATCATCTAGATTAGACTGAGATTGCCTGACTTATTTGAAATCAGAAAGCATTAGTGATTTGGTTAGTATCTACATTTTTATTTTTTGATCCTCAGGGTGTATGCTTTTCATCATCTCTACTCTTACACATTGGTCAGAATGACCTGTGTATTAGTTTTGCTATATGGTTTTAGAGAAGGATTTACTTATTTGAATAGTTATAGCAAAGACTAATAAGGAAAAATATGGGAAGAAGCTGATGGAGAAAATTATTTGATCATCCTTATTCTTCTGTATGGAATTAGCCCAGAAATTCCTTTTATTTCAAGGATTATATTATCAAGCATGAAATTTTTATCTTGCACATTATTAAATGATTAGCATTTTCCCCTTATTTTGGACTCACGTTGCATAAGACATGCATTATTCATAGAGGGGAAATGTGGTAGTATGCACACGTAGATAAACATCATATGTAGGGTATTTTAAATTTAGAAGTAGTGTTTGGCCTTATGCTGCAGGAAACAGCCCAGTGCATCATGGAAGTGCTGACACTTTTGACAGGCATTTTTCAATCCACCATCGGATACCTGCTGTGACAAGCTGTCTTTAGGAATGGAGGCTTTGTAAAGATAAAGTTGCAGTAGGGTTGCTCTGTAAAAGAAAGCCAAATGCAAACATACTTGCATTGTGATCTACCAGTGTAGGTCTTGGACTTAATAAAATGGTTTTAAGTTTCAATGTTTTAATTCCCAGCCAGTGATGCGTGAAACCATACATCCTGAATGTTTCATGGGAAAACACAGTCAGAATGTTGTGTCTCTACTTGTTGCTGCTAGCGCATCTTTTCACATCCCTCTTGAATTCATTCTAATCCAAACCTCTTTCTCACTTCCAAAGTAAGATGGTCCAGGCAAATCCTGCTGGTCATGTAATATCACACAAGATATTCAATGGCCATTTCTCTTTACCTTATTGGTCCTATGCATTTGACATTATGTATGTATCTCATTCTCTTCCTTCATGTACTTTCTTCTCATGGCCCCCGCTTTCCATGTGCTTGATTCACTTTTATCTGAGTGGATTGATTTTCTCATTTCTTGATACTACAGGGATCAGTTTTTGGATGTTTGTTTTCTTTCTTTTCATTTTTATATGATTTTTCTCAGACCTATGTCTCTATCCAAGAGCTCATATCTCCAAATTTTATATCTCTAGCAGGGACTGCTAACCCGCAATTCAAATTTGAATATCCATAACAAACTCAAAATCTCATAAGGGTTAAATGTAGTTTCCATTCCAAACTCTGAATATCTCTCCCTTTTGTTCCTCTCCTAATTGCTCCCATCTCAGAATATGACAAATCCATTCGCATTTACCCTGATTCCTCACTGCTATGCCTCACATCTCATCTACCGCCTCACCTTATCACTTTTGCCTTTCAGATATATCAGGTATCAGGGTATGTATCAACCTCCCTCACTGTCATTGTTTTTCTTGTCTAACCTTCTATTATTACAAAGTAGGGTAAGTGTAATTGATCCTTAATACTTCTCTGTTTTCTCCTTTGCTACTCACCCCAAATTTCATTTTGTAGCTTCCATGATTTATTCTTTTAAAGAATCAATCAAATTGTGACAGTTCCTTATCTAAAATTCAACAGTGGTTTCTGGTATTCTACAGAGGAAAAAAAATTAAAGTTTTTAACTATTCTTAGTGGCTCTACAAGATATGCACCTTTCTTCTCCATTATTCTCCCTTAGTCCTAAGCTCCTACAAAGCTCCTCCTTGTAGTGCTGTTTGCAACACCACCTCCTTCCTTTCTGGCCACCACCAACTTGTATGTGCTTAATGAGCATTTCGAGCCTGCTTTCCCTTCAGGGACTTGGCTCTTGCTATTTCTTATCTCTGGAACTTATTCCCTGCATCAGTAGGGATATCAGCAGTGATGTATTCCCTATAATTTCAAGTGCCTGGTTAAATATCACTGTACATGGGAGACCTTCTGTTACCTCTCTGTAATAAATGATATCCATGTAACCATACATCTATGTTTCTTATTTATCTCATGTATCTTCCAGTACAAAACTTGCTAGTTTATTTATTGGCTATTAGCATTAGACAATTATATATTTAAAAATTAGGGCAACATATTTCCAGTCAGACACAACAATAGTTAGTTCTATGGAAGCAAGAACTTCATCATTGTATGCCTAACAACTGACTGGTTCATGTAGGTCTTCAAAAATACTTGTTAAATTAATGATTATATAGATACCCTTGCTTCCTGAATGAAACATGCTTTTTCCCCATAGAGAAAGAAAATCAGTTAAAACAAAAATCCCCAATATTTTTTAATGATTGCTTTCCCTGCAAATTGATTTTAGGTCTCTGATCTTGAGTGCTACATGAACAATTCTTGGCTGGAGAAGACCCGGAAGGCAGTACCATCTCTCACTCCCGATACAGGATCTGGTTGATAGACACTTCAGCGCTGTACTTCAAAGACAAGCAGACTCACTGGTTGACACCTGAGTGATGAATAGCAATAACTGGACTCATCTCAGCAAGACTGTTAACCTTCTGACTGGTGACTCTTAACTGTGAGTTGAACTCCATGACTTCCTTTCTAGGAGCAAAATGTTACTTGTAGTAACTTATTTAATATGATTAAGAAAAAATCATAATGGCCAGATGATCTGAGATTTATGCCTTTTAATCTACAAGTTGAAAAATTTAACACTGATGTTTAGAAACTAAAATGAGAAAGAAAGGAAGAGAGACACTGGCAGGCAATCCAGTGGTGGTTTCAAATCTCAGGTCTTCTAGTTGTGTGAGCCTAGGCCACTTTTAAGCTGTTTTAACTATCGTGACTACAAAATGAGATTATCAGTAGCTTCCATTCTCTGGATTGCTTTAAGAATCAAGTATGGCAGCAATTGAAAAGTCCATAAGAAAATCCAGAGAAATCTACCGAGGCTGGTTTTTCTGGTGTTATCTTGACATGTGTCTTTGGCCTTGGCATATCCAGCGTGAATGTCTTGCCTTTACTGAGCTTAATTTTCCAGTGGACAGACTGTAGTTACGAACATAGCCCTTGTTCTGAGAATTATTGGGAAAGTAAATATCGTCACCTGAACTTGAGAATTAAATGTTTTTCAAGTGCTAAGAGAACGTTAAATTTTTGCTATGCTGCTCAAAAGTATGCAGGAGTGTTTTGTCTACCCACAAAGGAAAAACAATTAATAATGATTAAAATTAAACGGTCAACTAAAAATGTTTTAAAACTGGGGCTCATAAGCTTTTATGTCGTAACATATTTGACACCTGCAGCCCAGTGCTGTAGTTTGCTTCTTGTTAGAGAATATTTCTGTGAGAAGCTATTCGTGCTTCTTAAGCAGCATATGGGACATTTGATCTGATATATGTGGAATGACTTGTAGAGCAATCTTCCAAAAATCATTCAAAAATTTGTTATGAGAAAAACAGAATTTTGGGTGGGCCAAAGAGCTCAGCAGATTAAAGTGCCTGAAGTAGGAGCAGGGGCCAGGGGTTTGATCCCCAGGCCTGCTATGCTGGCCCCGCCCCTGGGGTGCGCTGAGATGGCCATTGAGACTGGGTGTGGTGGCATGCACCTGTAATCCCAGAACTGGGGAGGCTGTTAACAGGAGGATCACTATGAGTCTGATCTGGTAGTGAGACCCTGAACACCCTGTAGATCCTTCCCTAAAATACAGAAAAAAGAAATGATAATGAGAAGAAAGAGTTGTCCTAATAGTGTTTAGACAAGATATCATGTCTGCATCTTGTACTGTGAATAACTACTACGAAGACAACAATATGTAATGTGTTAATTATTGTCACTGTCCTGCTAATCTGTTTTGAAACTGTCTGATTGCTATTTTTTTCTCAATAAAACTAATTAAAATAAAATACAGAAAAAAAAAGAAAAACAATTTCTAGAGACATAATCAAAATACCAGCTTGAAGATTATAATGACATTTTTCAGTTGTGGATCACCTTTCTCAAGGGCTTCATACCTATTTTCACATCGAAATGATGCTCTTGTAAGTTAGTAAAATGGCAGGGACCGGGCTTTTCTTCAATTAGTGGGAAATACACGTAAGGAATTTGATTCTGTGTTGGCATTTGTCCCATTCGTGGCCTTCTTAATTGAGTCTTACCTTTTTATTCTCTTTCGGAAGTTTATTTAGTACCAAGCCAGACAAGACTTTGA